>NW_022196909.1:45440133-45444673 GCF_008632895.1 Mastomys coucha
CTCTCTCTCCCTCTCTCTCTCTCCACATGGCCATGTGCAGAGACGAACATCAGAGGTTCCGTTATTGCAGAAGAACTGCCACAGGCAAGGCACAGTAGCCAATACCTGCAACCCAAGCCAGGAATGGAATGCTGAGTCAGGAGGATTGCCACAAGTTGGAGCTCAGCCTGGGCTGCGTAGTCATTTTGTCTCAAAAATAAATAAAAGTAAAAGAAGACAGGCAACAGTAACAGCCTTTGCCATAGAGAGTTCCAGAGAGTCACGTGAGGACTCTCTGCAGAGTAGGCACCAGAGCCCGGTTCACCCAAGCATCAGCAGAACTTCCCTCTGAGAACCCCCGATGAGGAAGACAAGGATAGAGCTGGTAAATGCGAACACCCTTGGAGCCGTACATAAAGAGAGTCCTCGGGTCAAGCTCAACACAGTCTGAGCCAGGCCCTATGGGATCGAGACTCCCAAGAGAATCTGAGAGGCTGTCCAATCCCAAGCTGTAGAGTCATGACATCTAGGACTGGTGTGGCTTCGTCTGAGACGGTCTTGGTGAATGGATATAGCAGTCCCAAAAAAGGGACCGGGCATGAGGAGGTGAGAGTGCAGAGGTCAAGACAGAAGGAAGAGAGGAGCTAGGGGGACATGGTCACGAATGGCCTTGGGTATCACTTCAGGTACCACTCTCAGGGCCAGGCAGAGGGATTAGCAGATACTCAGAGTAAAATCGAGCTGGACTGGGTTCCTGGAATTAGGCCTCAATCACTTTCGAGCGAAGGCTTGTATGCTTAAGCCTTTGCAATTGGGCAAGACTCTGTTCTCCCTGGGGGAGTCCCCGAGTCAGAAGGAGGGGTGGGGACAGAGGTCAAGTTGCTTGCTGCCAGCAGCTGGTTGTGGTGGGAGGTGGGAGCCGGGGGTCTTGCTGGGTGTGGAGAAATGGAGAGGCTAGGTTCTCTGGAGCACCCACACCACACTCTTCCAGCTGTGTGGCTTTGGATGCATCGATCAATATCTCTGAGGCTCGAAATCATCTACCTAGAGGTGTGATGGAGATTATTGGGAAGTCGAGGTGAAACACGAGAGGCTGTCGGAGAGCCTGCGTCGATCTCTGACCTCACATGGGAACAGCTCTGATATGACAGTGGGCTGTGATCCAGGTGACAGACAGACGGACCCAAGCAAAGGCCCTGCTGTTAGCGCGCCTGCCTAGCACATTTCAGCATCCGTTACATCTGTTGTGGCAGCACACACTTGTAAGCCCAGTACTGAGGAAGTAAAGGCAGGAGGATCAAAAGTTCAAGGCCGTCCCCAACCACAAAGCCAATGGAGGCCAGCCTGGACTACTTGAATTCCTCTAAACAAACAAACAAGGAAACAAAACAAAGCCTGAGTAATCAAGAAAATAAGAAGATACCCCTGCTTCAAATACATGTATGTATAAAATGCCGGGTGTGAGTCTATTCTAGCATACCCAAGTACCAGCATGTGTACTAACCCCACCCGGCTTAGAGAGTGCTTGGGCCGGAACCCTGGGCTTTGTGCATGCTAGGCAAAGCCTCAATCACCCGAGATACAGTCCCCAGCCCCTGGCTGACCTAATGATAAGGGAAGCTGCTGACCTAAGGCTTTCAGGAGATCAATAGTAGATAGATGGAGAAAGAACGCTTCCCTGATTTAGGAACACAGAAACACATCCGTAAATGAGAGATTCTAGTCCAGATTTTAGGCAGACCTGATTTCAGATCTAGTGAAGGCCCAGAGCTCCTGGGAGGCCCAGGAAGCATCAGCCCCCCGCCGCCTCCCTTCCCCTCCTCCCCTCCGCGGGCTCTTCCCAGCTCAGGAATCTCCAGATGGCCGGGCCGCTGGGCCTGGCTCCCTCTCGCCCCCCTGTGGTCACAATTGAAACAGTCCAGAGGCCTTGCTGCCAGCCCTAGCTGCTCAGCAGATGGATATGCCCAGGCGGGCCCCCTCTTCTCTGGAACCCTCTGCCATGGAGGACACCACAACTGATGAGTCACACCCCCAGACAGGAGAGAGCTGCAGAAGAAACCCCGTCGCCAGGAGGCGGGAAGAAACGCCAGCCTGTTTCCTGGCCTGGTTGCGCAGCAGTCCCCATAAACTTGGGCTTTTCCCCGGGAACAGAGGGAGGGAGGTGGCAGGGGCCTGAGGTGTCTCCGGGGCTTGATCCATCCATTTGGTATATTCTGGCGACAGCTCCTGTCACTATCCTGTTATTCCTCCTCCACCCCAGATCTGCTTTAGGCACAAGTCGCTAAGGACCAGTTTGTACTCCAGATAGCCCATGACCTTCTCCCGGCTCCCTGATGCGATGCCAATCTGTGAGCTGTCTCATCATTTATGAGGCAGAGAACAAACACCCTTTCTGCCCCAGAGAAGAACTTCCAGTGGCTCACTGGGGTGTTAGCACAGCTTTTCCATCCCAGGGAATTGTACTTAGGTGTCAGCCTGAAATAAGTTTGGGGTTTTGTTTGTTTGTTTTGCATTTGTGTGTGTGTGTGTGTGTGTGTGTGTGTGTGTGTGTGTACCATGGAAAACATGCAGAGGTTAGAGACCAAAGACCATGTGAGAGTTGGTTCTCTCCTTCCACCACGTGGAGCCTGGGTATTGAACTCGGGCCATGAGGGTTGGCAGCAAGCCCCTTTAACCACTAGAGTCTCTTGCCCACTTAGTCTGCTGAAACAAAGTTCCTAAAGGCAGGATTTGAGTGGGAGTCCTTCTGTGTGTCTATTCCTTCTCACTCATTGAACACACATTAATTGTTGTCCAACTGTATGTTAAGTATGGGGCTGAGGCATGGGTATAGAGACACAAAGTCATTCTCACAGACCCTAATCTAGCATTGAGTAATGTGGGTTGGTTTTTTTTTTTTCCCCTGCACCCCTCCTTTCAAAAGCTGCTTCCAGAGTGTCTCTGCTTGCTAGCTGTGTGACCTTGGGCAGAAAACAAACAAGGAAAAAGCAACACAGTTACAGGTGTGGCGTGCTGTGCTGTGCTCTGTAATTTATGTCTGTTAGGCTCTTCTGACAGTGCCCGGAGGTAAACGGTCCCTCTTCCCAGATTCCCAGGTAAGGGAATGTAGCCTCAGAGAGCTTCAACAGTTGCAGCCCAAAGAACTGGCAGGTGGAAGAACCATGGTTTGGATTCAGAGCCGCCAGCCTTCCCAAGCCCGCGTCTTCATCTGCAGGATAAATGGTTTCACATTTAAAATCCCCAGCTTCTACATGCCTTCTCCTGTACCTATGATAAAAAGCAACTGAAAGGAGAAAGGATTTATCAAGGTTTAATGTAACTCACAGGAAGCTCTCACTTCCCGACGACAGCCCATCATGGTAGGCGAGTCTGGACATCAAGAGCTTGAAGCATCAGACCGGCCACACGCAGCATGAGCAACCAGAAGCGACTGATGGATTCACGTGTGCTCAGCTCTGCTGAATCCCTACGCAGCCCAAGATCCCCTGCCCGGGGAAGGGGCCCACTAGAAATGAAGATGGCTCTTCCCATATCAGTTCATAAAGTCAAGGTAGCAATCGCCCACAGGTGTGTCCAGAGGCGCAACTCCAAGCTGATCCCCGTTCTGTCAGGCTGACCATAAGCTCTAGCCCTCAGAACAGCCTAGCAGTTTAAAAAAACAAAACAAAACAAACCTCTTTGTATCCCCCCTTCAGCTTCCAGACACAGACCTGGGCATGGAGACACAAGGCTATGGCTGGGGGCTCAGGAGATCAGTAGGGGGCCAGAGGCAAGGCCAGAGGCTGCTCTCTTCTCCCACAAGCCTTGGAGTAATCTCAGCCCAGCATGGAGCAGGCCAGCAGGAAGAGGTGGAAAGTGGTCTGCCGTTGCGTTTAAAAGTCAAGTATGTGTCTGAAAATAATGTTAATGGATTCCTCAGACGACAGATACATGGATATTTTCAGCAGCTTTGCTAGTAATGGCCAACCCTGGGTGCGGCGGTGCTTCGGGTCCAAAAATCTCAGCACTTGAGAAGAGAAGGATGGATAGCCTGAGCTAAATGAGACCCTATCCTCCAAAAAAAAAAAAGGGGTGGGGGTGGGGTGGGGTTTAAGGATGTAGCTCAGTGGTAGGGCCTTTAGCTCAATTCTCAACACTGAGGGGAAAAAAGTAGTAACAATTTTAAGCAATACAATGTCCAACAAGACGTGGAGCAATTAACTTGTGATATACATAGTTGGTTCTCTTTCTTTCTTTCTTTCCTTCCTTCCTTCCTTCCTTCCTTCTCTCTCTCTCTCTCTTTCTTTCTCTCTTTCTTTCTTTCTTTCTTTCTTTTTTGTTTTTTTCTTTTTATGGTTTTTCAAGACAGGGTTTCTCTGTGTAGCCCTGGCTGTCCTGGAACTCACTCTGTAGATCAGGCTGGCCTCAAACTCAGAAATCCGCCTGCTTCTGCCTCCTAAGTGCTGGGATTAAAGGCATGGGCCACTACTGCTGGCTTCTATTTCTTTCTTTTCTCTTTTCTTTGTTTTTGTTTGTTTGTTTTTGTTGTTGTTGTTTTGTTTTGTTCTGTTTTTTTTTTTTT
>NW_022196909.1:45444683-45460950 GCF_008632895.1 Mastomys coucha
GTTTTGGTAGGGCTAGAGGTCAAACCTGCTAAGCAAGTCCTTTACTGTTAAGCTACACTCCCAACTCCCAATATACACTTTTAATTCTCCACTGAAATTCTATGCAGTAATGAAAGAGAATTGCTCTAAGTGTTGACAACAAAACAGATGCATCTCATAGGCACAGGGCTGAGTCAAGGCATCAGGCAAAGCAGAAACCATATCCTGTACGATTCTATTTACTTGAAGTTCAACAGCATTTTGTAGGAACTGTGTGTATAGCTGTGGCTACTTTTGACTCTCTCTGACTCTCTCTCTCTCTCTCTCTCTGTGTGGGGGTGGGTGGGTGGTGATGGTGGAGTTGTGGTGTGGGAGAGGACATTCCTGTTTTGAGGTACTGGGATGTGCAACTATTTTATATTCTGTTGTTGTTATTTGAGACAGGTCCTCACTATGCAGACCTCTCTCTCTGTAGACCAGGCTGGCCTCAAACTCACAGAGCTCTGCCTGCCTCTGCCTCCTGAGTGCTGGGTTTAAAGGCGTGCATCACTGTACTGGGTGAATACTTTGTACCTTGATCTGGGTGGTGGCTGTGTGAGTGTAGTCGTGAGAAAATTCCCTGGGCTGGACACTTGAGTTTAAGCGCATTAATTCATAGATACATAGATAACATTAATATATAGACACACAGATACATTAATATATAGATACATAGAAATATAGATACATCAATACATAGATACATAGATCTATCAATCCATAGATATGTAGAGCTAATACATAGATCTTCTGTCTCAATAAAAGCATAATGAGGATGGGCCCAGGGTATCACAAATGTTTGACCATTTTCCCAGTTGTCTTAAGGATTTCCCAAGCCATGGGCTTTTCCTAAGGGAAAGCCTGGTCTACATAGTGAGTTCCAGGCCAGCCAGAACTTCATAGTGAGACTCTGTCTCAAAAAATAAAGTAAAATGAACACATCTAAAGAACAGTTTTTTAGAAGATTTTGTTTTAAAGTGTGCGTGTTTGGATACGTGAATTCAGGGCCCATGGAGGCCAGAAGGCATTGGATCCCCTAGAGCTGGAGTTGGAGATAGCTTACAAGCTACCCTAAGGGGCTACGGAGGACAAAGCTAGGGCCCTCCTAACCACTGAGCCATATGCCCAGGTGTAAGAAGTTATTTTCTTATATGTAGGTATTTTTTTTTTCTCTTTTGGATTTATGAGACAGGGTCTCTTGTAGCTCAGAATACACACACACGCACATACACACACACATACACAATCTCAGAGGCTGGCCTGATCCTCCTGGTCCCTCTGTCTCCACCTCCTGAATGCTGAGATTATAGGCATGGACCACTGCACCCATCTTGGAAGGGAAGTGTTTTGAGCAAAGGGATGAGCTTGCATCAGAGGCCAGTAGCAGACCTTCTGGGTACTTGGTAATTCAGCGTGGGGGCCTGGTGGGGAGCCGAAGGGGCTGGCCCTGTCAACCGTGAAGGACTTTCTCGGTGATCTGTACAGTGGGGAACATCCAAGAGGCTCAAGCGTGACTGACAGGATCGGGCTTCTGTTTCCGCAAAGATCCCGGTGGCTGCTATGCCGAGGAAGATGGATGGGATGAGGAGCCGCAGGAGCAGCGGGGAGGCCAGCTAGGTGCTCCGGTCTGTCTGTCTGTCTGTCTCTCTGCCAAAGCTCTGCGCTCGCTAGCTCAGCAGCTCCACCGCCCTCAGGCTAATCACAGCCTTTGCCTTCACTCACCAAGGTGGGGAGTCTTGGGCATCAGGAGATCCTGGGCACCATGGCCTCCTGCCAGTCGTTGACCCCTGACCTCTCCTCTCCTAAGTCTCTCCCTCTGGCTCCTCTTCCCACCCAGGTTTACTCGGCAATGCTTGGCTATCCAGCCACATCCCTTAGTTCCAGTTAGGAGTTTTTCTGACATCCAGATACAAGGACACTCATTTGGCACACCCCATACCCACCCCCTTGGAAAGGAGTTTTCTCCATCAGACAGAAATTCAGCTCCAAGAGTGGGGTTCTCCGTTCCCTCCAAAGTTCCCAGAGTCTTGGACCCACTTGACCTACCCTTCCGCAAAGCATCTTGGGAGAGCTCCACTAGGTGCTAATTAGCCTTGCCTTTTCCATCCACTTCCGCCCTCCTTCCTTTTGTTTCGTGTCCCCAAAGGACACCTGGTCTCTGCTACAGCCTTGGATGTACTTGCTTGATGGTTTGGGTTTACCTCTGGGAGGCATACACAGGTGAGAGGGCAGGAGGAGGGATCTCGGGATGTCTGCCCCATCCCTCTCTGTAGGTCACCCACAGCCTCTGTCATTGCTCTTGCCAGACTCTGGGACGGGTGCTTTTCTTTCTCTTGACAGCTACTACGGATGGAGCCCCCGTCGTCACACCATCATCCCTCCTCACCTCTCTCTGGCTCTCATTTCTTCACTCACACCTCTTCCATTAAGCTGGGGAATGAGCCCTGGGTTTCCTGTGGAGACAGACACTCCTCGGCTGAGCTCTGTCTGCCTCAGTCACGGAGGGTTCCCCACCCCCACTTTATCCTTAGATGGATGTCAGGAAGGATACACTCAATTTCTCGGGAATTGCCGGCTGACTTGATTCCTCTACCTGATTGCCAGTATCAAGCTTGTCCACCCGAGTCAGAGCCCAGCACGGTGCCTGACAGACTGCAGAGCCGAGGTCAGTGTAAAATACGTTCTCCCCTTTTTAGGATGTGGGGTGGTAACCTGGTCCTGGTCCCTGTGATGTCTCCTCTAAGGTTGGGGCACAGCACTCCTTGCATCCAGTTTAAGGATAAGGAGCCATATTTTTGGTGACAAATTCTGTCTCAAAAACGTTATTTGTTTGTGACTGTGTTAACTCAGAGAGTGGCTCTCCATGCTCTCTAATCAGATTTCAGGGGGCAGGTGTGTGTGTGTATGTGTGTGTATGTGAGTATGTGTGTATATGTGTATGTGTGAGTATGTGTGTGTATGTATGTGTGAGTGTGTATATGTATGTATGTGTGAGTGTGTATATGTATGTGTGTGTATGTGTGTGAGTATGTGTGTATATGTGTGTATGTGTGTGTATGTGTGTGTATCTGTGTGTATGTTTGTGTGTGTATGTGTGTATGTATGTGTGTTTGTGTGTGTGTATGTATGTGTGTGAGTATGTGTGTATATGTGTGTATGTGTGTGTATGTGTGTGAGTGTGTATATGTATGTATGTTTGTGTATGTGTGTATGTATGTGTGTTTGTGTGAGTGTGTGTGTATGTATGTGTGTTTGTGTGTGTATGTATGTGTGAATATGTGTGTATATTGTGTATGTGTGTATGTGAGTATATATGTATGTGTATGTGTGTATGTATGTGAGTATGTATGTATGTGTGTATATGTGTGTGAGTGTGTGTGTATGTGTGTATATATATGTGTGTATATGTGTATATGTATGTTTGTGTATGTATGTGTGTGCAAATATGTGTGTATATGTGTGTATGTGTGTGTATGTATGTGTGTGTATATGTGTATGTGTGTGTATGTGAGTATGTGTATGTATGTGTGTGTGTGAATATGTGTGTATATGTGTGAGTGTGTGTATGTGTGTGTGAATATGTGTGTATATGTGTATGTGTGTGTATGTATGTGTGAATATGTGTGTATATGTGTATGTGTGTGTGTATGTATGTGTGAGTGTGTATATATGTGTATGTGTGTGTGAATATGTGTGTATATGTGTGAGTGTTTGTGTGTTCTCCATGCCACCGGAAATGTCCCTTTGTCCTCCCTAAGTTACCACCATCAGTGCAGCCGGGTCAAAGGTCGCCTTCACTCCATTAGCCTCCAGGAATCAAAAGAATGATTTCCTCAGTCAAGAATAATTATTTCAACCAGCTTTTTGCCTTTGCTCACTGCTGCACCGGCTGGGCCACGTGTGCCAGCTGACAAATTAATTTCTATTATTTATATTGGGCTAGCCCAGGGAATGGGGGAGGGGGGACGGGGGGAATTGAGAGGCAGCTGGAGAAGCGATGGGAAATGGAGATGAAGAAATAGCAACGAGGGAAATAGAGAGAGGAAAGCAGAGTGCAGGGAGGCGGGGGAGAGGATCAGAAACACAAACAGAAGAAACCCAAAATGGTGCTGGATAGAGAGGAGCGAGGGAGGAAGAGAGAGCTAAAGGGAGGGGTGCAGGCTGATTTCCAGGCGCGGGAGGGCCAAAGCCTGGTAACTGTAGGGTGGCTGGACCAGGATAGCCAGGCCAGCAGTTTGCATCCGGTGAAGATGCTCCGGTGAGCCAGCCTCTGGGTCCTCTGCATCCGAGGCATGCCTCGGCATCTCATTGAGCTCTCAAGGCAGCCTCTCTCATGATCCATCAAAATGCATAGAGATGACTCTGTCTCCCCCAGCCTCCCAGGCGCCTGTCAGTCCAGTGCTGCCTCCCCATGGGCCCAGGAAGTTCTCATTAAATGTAGCTGATCCAATTCGGGACACTGGAGCCTTGGAGCAGATGAGCCCTGCCCACCCACCGCTGGTCCTCTCCCCTCCTTGGCCATAGTCTTCACTTGGGAAGAGGCCCCGGGCACACAGGGTGCCGATCTAGCCACAGGGTGTGCAGATGCAGGGACCTGCCTTCCAAAGAACAGGGAGAGGCGGAGAGTGTGTCTTCAAGCCCCACACTGCAGAGTCCATTAACTGGCTGGGTGCCATCTTGACTGTGCATTTTAAAACTCTGTGTGTGTGTGTGTGTGTATTTGTGTGTGTGATCTATGTGTCTATGGGTATATATGTATATATGTGTGTATATGTGCGTATCTATGTGTGGTGTATGTGTGTCTATGTGTATGTATCTATGTGTGTGTATGTGTATATGCGTTTCTATGTGTGGTATATGTACATGTATCTATATGTGTATGTGTACATGTGTATGTTTCTATGTGTGTGCATGTGTGTCTATGTGTGTCTATGTGTGGTATATGTGCATGTATCTATATGTATATGTATGTGTATATGTGTGAGTACATGTGTAGGTTTCTATGTGTGTGCGTGTGTGTGCATGTGTGTGTGTGTATGTGAGATATAGATGCCAGAAGACAGTTTTCTCTCTTTCCACTATGTGGGTTTCTCTGACTGAACTCAGGCACCTGCTGAGCCACCGTGGTAGCCTAGGCTGTGCACCGTTGAAGCTGACATATATTACAATTATCTGCTTTATCTTAAAATTTTTTAATATTTATTTATTTATTTGGAGTTTCAGAGGACAACTTACAAGGTCGGGTTTTCTCCTACCCTGTGGGTCCCAGGAAGCAAACCCAAGTTGTCAATCGTGGCAGCAAGCGCCTTTGCCCAGGGAATCATCTCACCAGGTTTTTCGAGACAGGGTTTCTCTGTGTAGCCCTGGCTGTCCTGGAGCTCACTCTGTAGACCAGGCTGTCCTCGAACTCAGAAACCCGCCTGCCTCTGCCTCCCAAGTGCTGGGATTAAAGGTGTGCGCCACCACCGCCCGGCATTCACCTTGGCTTTTTGAGAGGGAGCTCTTCCGGGTGCAGCTGGAGGACTCTTGCACACGTATACACACATACATATAGAACCACGAAACTTTGAGGTGAAGGTAGAAAGGGCCCCAAGAGATTCCTTCACATCGGAATGCTGGCCCCTTGCTCCCCTAGAGCCCACCCACCATGAGGGACCCGCAGACTACTTAGAACCCATCAGACAGTGCGCCGCCGCCTGGCTTCTCCACTTGCTGTGATGTCTGCCTGCTGTCTGTGCTGCTGTTTGTAGCCGACACTGTCTTCCTTTGTTCTAAAGTTCTCCCTTAAACTCCAATTCATTAAAGAGCTCTCCTGGAGGTGGATAGCTGGGATTTTTTTTTTTTTTTTTTTTTTTTGGCTTCTATGAATAAAGCTTCATGAACATTCTTGTAGCTGTTGGCGATGGGCGCATCAGGGGCAGTGTGACCTTAGACAGAACACTTAGCTTCTCTGAGCTCCAATTTCATCATTCATAAAGTGGGAAAGGAGGAAGACATTAACTATTGTGTCTGCTAACCAGGAGGAGTAAATGAGCCGACACGGGAGACTTATCTAACGGGAGAGCTGGCGGAGAGTAGGGAGCCAGGGAAGGGGTGACTGCCTATCACTTACAGACTGGGACCCTAGGTCAGCAGGTTACCTCGGTAGCAGAATTCCACCCTCATTTCTCCCATCACCCACAGCGGTTTTCTGAGGCCCAATTCTCTGTCACCATTCAAGTTCCTTAGAGTGTCAGGTCAGAGAGCCGTGTCATAGACGGGAAAATGAGTCTCAGCATGATTTATGAGATTTTTTTTCCTCTGGGCTGGAAAGACAACGAGGAATAAGAAAGAGTTTTTGCTGTGGACACCCAAAGATCTGTGTTCAGGTCCCCAGTAGCACATTACAAAGCTTGGTTTAGCCTTATGCCTGGAACCACAGTGCTAGGAATGGGGCAGAGGCAGGAGGATTGCTGCGGCTGTGAGTGCCAGTCTTCTAGCCAAAATACAGTGAGTTCCAGGTTCAGTGGGAGACCTTGTCCCAAGAGAGTGAGGTAGAGTGTAATAGAGGAAGGTGGCCAGCCTCACACATGTGTGTAGTAGGTACCTGTGTAGGTACACATGCATGTAACTGAGGAGGGGGAGACAAGTTTTCCTTAAGTCAGTCATTCATATCTATCTATCTATCTATCTATCTATCTATCTATATATATATAATCAGGTGAGCCAGGATTTCACTAAGCAGCCCAGTTAGGCTTAGAACTATAGATCCTGACTTGAATGTCTCTGAAGTGATAGCATTATGAGCCAGTGCCACCATGCCTGGCTCACTTATTTATTTATTTATTTTTGTTTGTTTGTTTATTTATATTTTTCTCCTTTTTTTTGTTTTGTTTTGTTTTGTTTTTTCTCGAGACAGGGTTTCTCTGTGTAGCCCTGGCTGTCCTGGAACTCACCCTGTAGACCAGGCTGGTCTCAAACTCAGAAGTCCACCTGCCTCTGCCTCCCAAGTGCTGGGATTAAAGGCATGCGCCACCACCACCCGGCTAAGACGTGTTTCTTATATCTTGGTGCCTTTTGGTGGCTTGTAGAGATCTGGCTCCCAGCTCAAGCTTCTGTCTCTGGAACAGAAAACAATTACAGTCCCCTCTGAGCCCAGTCCTCACCCTGGACAGCCTTAGGCCCACACTCTCCATCCGCCATCTAACCTTGCCCGGCCCTCCTCCTCATGGCACGTCTCCTCAGAAAGGGATCCTTCTTTGCCTTAAACTCCCAGGCAACAGTAATGGTGAGCTTTGTAGCCAGTCCTGAAGTTGGTGGGTCCAGCCCAGGATACTAAAGGGCTCCAGGATCCTGGCTTGATGGGGAATCCGCAGAGGGTTGTCACCTGTGACCTGTGGCCTCAGAAGGTGTCAGTCCTAGCTAGGTCTGCCCACCTAAATGTTTCGGAGAGATGATTGGTTTCCTGGGTGCTTCATGGATCCAGAGAGGAGATCGGAGGCCGGCTGTCTAGACAAAGGTTCAACTTGGCTCCCCGAGGCCTGGCTGGACTTCCCCAATTCCTGGGGTAGGCCCTTCTCTCCTACTGGGCCCAGACTCTCTCCACCTGAAACGCACACTTCAGAAGAAAGGCAGCCATGGCTTCCATTCCACATCATGTTGTTCAGCAAGGGTACGGGGTGGGCAGGTGCAGGCTGCAGGAGTTCTGCTCAGAGCCTCTGGGCCTCACCCTCCCTCCTCCACCTTGCTCCCCCCCCCCCATTGCCATTTAGAGGAGAGGCCCCTAATTGCAAGGTAGAAGACCACTAATGAGTCTGTTAAGGACCCCAGAGACAGCGTTGATGGCCCTAAAGGGCTTCCCTGAGTTTCCGTAAAAGCCCCGGTGGCGGGAGAAGCCTCCATTAGCAGGAGGATTAATCGCCAGGCAGATCTCAGCCACCTCCTTGGAAGGTGGCCCCCAGCTCCTTCAGCTGCCCTGCTGAGCCCTCAAGTCAGCGAGGATGAAGTCTGACGTTTTGCAACGCCCCATGCATGACCTTTTCCCCCCCTAAGCACAGATGAAAGCTCAAGGCAGGGAGACCAGGGCTCTGTGCGCGGGAAGATGAGGGATGCTCAGAGCTGAGGGAGAGAGAGCCCTGAGAGACAAGGGAGGGGCCTCTAGGGAGTGATTGCAGAGCGCCTCGGGGGAATGCAAACGATATGCAAAATATGCAAACCATTAGTGATTAGTTGTGGGTCAACAGCTCCAGGGCCTTCTGAGTAATAAGTTGGCAACTCAGAGTTGTAAAGCGTCTGATTGGGCCCAGGGGAAGGAGCAAGGTCTGGCCTCGGTAGGCCTGGACTAAGACCTCTGACCCTTTCAGGTCACCAGTCCACCTGAATCCTTTCCTCATCAGCGAGGGTCTCAGGCAGCTAGAGGCTCACCGGAACCCGAGTTCAGGCTGTGAACTGCCTCTCTCCGTGTTTCTGCAGATCGAGGAGGGCCCTCAGAACTGAGGTGGCTCCAGCCAGGCTCCATTGCTCCGCAGGGGATGGATGGAGCTACTTCTCATTCTTTCTCTCTCTCTTCTCATCACCATGGGAATCTCTTTTCTCCCTTCTCCCTCCCTCAGCGTCTCCTCCCGGCCTCCCACACCTTGCAGTCCTTCCTATCTACGTCCCAACCTGTTAGGGAGACTCCGTCTTTAGTGCCCTTGTGACTCTCTCTGACCAGCCGGCTTTTTTTAGAGTGTGGGGGAGAAAGGACCCGGCTCTATCATTTCAAATTTGGGAGCTGGTGTGGGAAGTGCCAATCGCGCTGGTCTCTGATGACCCGGATGCTCCCAGGAGCGTCTTTGTAGCCCCTGCTATTTGTAGTCCCCAGGTGGCAAGGTCTACCATGAAGACAAAAGCCAAGAAGTGGTTGCCTTCTGAATGCCTGGGCTTGCTCCCAGGACTTCTGTGGAAGAAATTTCTTTTTTCCTTGGGGCTCTGCCACAGCAGGGGCAAGAGGAGTAAATCCAATCAATATCTGCCAAGCCTGGTGCCCCGCGGCGTACCTTAGATTGCACGGGGGGAGGGGGGTTGGGGGCGGGGAGTTGGTATGGGCAGAATGGATTCCCAGAAGCCATCTGGGCCGAAATCCCTCCCTCAAACCAGCTCTCCTCTACCTGTGGCAATCAACCCTCTCCAGAGGAAAACCCAAGGGTAGGGTAGTCAGGAGGCCACTGCTTCAGCCTTTGGTGTGTGTGTGGGGGGGTGAGGGATGGGAGGGCGGAGACTTTAAGGACAGACCTTAAATCAGCGACTGGAGGTGTGCTCTGAACTTCAAGTCATGGTGACTGTGGGTAACAAGGAAGCTGGCCCTCTGAGCTCCTTCTGGCTTCTTCCCTAGACTCCAGCCAGTCCTTCCCTGAGCCGTCCTGAGAGGAATACCAAGAAGGGAAATGGGGAGCTTAGAGACTGCCTGGCCCAGATAGGTAATGGGGAGCTTAGAGACTGCCTGGCCCAGATGGGAATCAGAAACCCTTCACCTGTAAAATGGGGATTACCCCGACTTTCCTCCTGGGGGGCTGAGGCAGATGAGGAAGAAGGAGGGTGGATGAGAACGGGGGTGGGGGGAGGTCTTCAGTATACAGGCTCTGAGGATGGCCCTGCAGGCTCTTCCGCCTGCCCAGCTTCGTCTGACTCCCATTCTGAGAACTCCCGGTTTGCACCCTGCCTTGCCTCCACCTCCAACTGCATCCGCCCTCCCCTTCCCCCAGCCTCTGGGTGGGAGACCCTCCTTTGCCATTCCCCACCCCCACCCCTGTAGCAGTCTCCTTGGTGACATTGCCAGAGTGGCTAGAATCAGACCCTTGCTTCCTGGGGGCCTCTCTGAGGAGAGCAGCTTCTTTCTCCATCCATCCCTCCCTCCTCCCCGCGGTGGCTCAGACACCCGCTGGCTGCCTGTGACCTTCAAGCCCATACTAGGTTTCCTTTCGCTTTCTCAGCCTTCCCCGTGTGTCTTTAAGGCTGCTACCTCTGCAGCCACCAGGGGAGGGTCAGGTGTGTGTGTGGGTGTGTGTGTTTGGGGGTTGGGGGGGGACTGACTCCTCTCTGGGTGCCTGAGAAACAGAATCAAATCCGAGCAACTTTTCTTCAGATTACTGGTTCAGTAGCCTGAGCCCCCTCCCCCTCAAACTGGCGCAGAATGTGTGGCTGGGAAAAAGCCTGCTGGGTTCTGGATAGAATGATCCCAACCTCCAACCCTACTCCTATTGCGTGAGTGAGCTAGGAGGAAGGGTGGACCAAGGAGGAGATCCAGGCAGGGCCTACATTGCGGTGCTCTACTGTCCTGGCTAGTTTCAACATGACACCAGCTAGAGTCATCCAGTCAGGAGCCTCAAGTGAGGAAATGCCCCCCCTAAGATCCGGCTGTAAGGCATTTTCTTAATTAGTGATAGATGGGGGAGGGCCCAGCCTACTTCCAGCAGTGCCATCCCTGGGCTGGTTGGTGCTCCTGGGTTCTATAAGAAAGCAGGCTGAGCAAGCCACGAAGAGCAAGCCAGTCAGCAGCATCCCTCCGCGGCCTCTGCATGAGCTCCTGCCTCCGGGTTCCTGTCTGGTCTGAGGATTTGGCTTCCTTCATTGGACTGTGACTCGGGAAAGGCAAATAAAATAGAGCTGCTCCTCCCCAAGTTGCTTTTCGTCAGGTGTCTCATGACAGCAGTAGACACCCTAACTAAGATGCTCACTACCCTGGAGTAGGGTGCTTGTGTGCCGGGCGGGGGTGGGGGTGGAGGAATCTTCAGTAAGACAAATTTTTTTTTTTTTTAAGATTTATTTATTTATGTGTATGAGTACAATGGCCACGAGCCATCTCGCGGCTGCTGGGAATTGAGCTTCGGCCCAGCTGGCTCCGGCCCCCCCTCGTGTAACGCACTGTAGCTGTCTTCAGACACCAGCACCAGAAGAGGGTGTCAGATCTCATTACAAGTGGTTGTGAGCCACCATGTGGTTGCTGGGATCCGAACTCAGGACCTTTGGAAGAGCAGTCAGTGCTCTTACCCGCTGAGCCAACTCTCCAGCCCTTAATGTTAATGATATTTCCTTCCTTCTTTCTTTCTTTCTTTCTTTTTTTGGTTTTTTCAGATAGAGTTTCTCTGTGTAGCCCTGGCTGTCCTGGAACTCACTGTGTAGACCAGGCTGGCCTCGAACTCAGAAGTCCACCTGCCTCTGCCTCCCAAGTGCTGGGACTAAAGGCGTGCGCTGCCACCACCAGGCTAAGACGAATATTTTTTAAATACAGTACATTAAAAAAAAAATCAAAATTAGGGGCTCAGTCAATAAAATGCTTGTCCCATAAGCATGATGACTTAAGTTTGATCTCCAGCACACATATTAAATATCTAGGGCACGGTGGCATGCACCAGTAATCCCAGTGGTGCAGAGGGAGATCCCTGGGGCTCATCAGCCAGCCAGACTAGTCTATGCTGTGAATCCTGAGCCAATGGGTGACCTGTCTCAAAACACAAAGCTTCTGAAGAATGACACCTGAGGTTCACCTGTGTCTTTTACACATGTGTACGTACACACATGCACACACACACACACATACACACACACACACACACACACACACACACACACAGAGCAAACTCTTTTTTTTTTTTTAACAGATGTGTGTGGCTCCTGTTGAACTCAGGACCTTTACCAGCCCCGCTCACTCAGGTGTAATTTACTGGAGCTGTCTTCAGGCAGCACCAGAAGAGGGCGTCAGATCTCATTACAGATGGTTGTGAGCCACCATGTGGTTGCTGGGATTTGAACTCAGGACCTTCAGAAGAGCAGTCAGTGCTCTTACCTGCTGAGCCATCCTCAGCCCCAGAACCTACGATTGTGGTAGGCAGAGGGAAGCAGTCTTTCCTGAGAGGTTTATAACCTGACTCCCATTCCTGTGAGTATGCCAAATGACTTCAGTCAGAAAGGGCGGAGCCTGCATCATCTAGGTGGGACCAGTCTCATTTTACAAGCCCTTAAAGGAGAGGCTGGACAGCCAGCTGGCTCCATCGTTAAACCGGTTCTTGCAGAGAACCTGGTTTCAGTTCCCACAGGCAGTGGCTCACAACTAACTGCCTTGCAACCCCAGTTTCCAGGGATCTGTGACCCTCTGGCCCCCGTGGCACCTGCATTTACATGCACACATATCTACACATAGACACTTATGCATACCTATAATTTTAAAATAAAAATTTTAAGTCCTTAAGGGGGGAAAGGGAGATGGAAGAGCCAGGGCCAAAGGATAGAAATGCAATATTGTTCTGACGCAGACTCGGAACAATGGGATGTGTTCTGGGTGCTAAGGTGTAGGGCTGCTTCCTCCAGAGTACCAGCAGCTTCCAGAAGCCGTAAAAGGCTCCCCTGGGCCTCCAGAGAGCAATGAAGTCTTGCTGGCACCTCGGTTTGAGCTCAGGCGGCTTCTGACTTACAGAACTGTAAAATAATAAATTTGTGCTGCTTCGAGGCGCTAAGCTAGCGATCATGTGTAACTGCAGCAAAGAGAACTGAGCAACAGCGAACGTGCATTCATTCCCTCTCGGTGCCCTTGAGGGACTGGTTCTGAGACCCCGTGCAGACGATGAAACCCGAGGATGCTCACAGCTCTTACTTAGAACGCCCTAGTGTTTGCGTACAGGCTATGCGCAACGACCAGCATGTGCTAATCCTCTGCAAATAGCAGTTTTACTGTATCGTTTAGGGAATAATAGAGAATAATAATAGAGAGAAAAAGGTCTATGTCTGTTTACTTTCATTCCGAGTATCTTGCGGACGCCTAAGTCTGCGGGTGCAGAAACTGCAGATACGGAAGGCTGATAAATAGAAGTGGAATTAGGCTTCTGGCTGACTCCACCTTGGCTCTGCCGTCCACTCAGCCTGAACTTCAGGGGGAAAGGGAGAAGGGTAAGGCGATGGGGCAGAACTGCCGAGGCCCCGGGGCACCAAGGCACTCCTGACATTCACTGGATGACAGACAGTTGGCCTCAGAGTGGCTTGGCGGAGGAAGAGGGACCGAGAAAGGCAAAAAAGGGCATTAAGGTGCCAGGGCCCCACCCAGAAAAGAGACCACGGGGGTTGGGCAGGAAACGGAAGTCCAAGGTTAGAGGCATCCCATGTTTCTGTCTGCTTAATATGTTAGTATGATATTACTATTATTGAGACAAGGCCTCATGTAGCCTAGGTAAGCTTTGAACTTGCTTCATAGCTGGGGATAACTTTGAGCTTTTGATTCTCCTGGTTCCTCTCCCAAGAGCAGGGGTGTGCCGTGTGCTGGGCTCTGCAGTGAAGGAGATGGAATGGCGCTCTGGGCCTGCTTAGTAAACGGCAGCCAGCCCTGAACGTTATGAACGAATGCTTCTGAATTAAAAGAATGCTCATAGTTACAGATTAAGCATCCCAGGACTTCTAATGAACCAGCCATTTCCATTCCAGCCCTTTCCCACCCTGGATGTAGCCCAGCCCTTGAGTCAGCCACTTTTAAACTGTTTTTGTCTTTCTAGGATTTATTCCAGATGTTTTTAAAACAACAACCAAATATATTGCAGGTTTTTATATTTTACAGTTTTAAGTCTTGACTATTGGTCTTCTACAACGGGAGATAAAATAGTATGGTTGATTAGCCCAACCAATTATGCCTTTAAATTGTCAACTTTAAAATTACATGTATTTATGCTCTGTGTGTGTGTGTGTGTGTGTGTGTGTGTGTGTGTGAGAGAGAGAGAGAGAGAGAGAGAGAGAGAGAGAGAGAGAGAGAGAGAGAGAAGAAGCCAGAGGACTGTTTCTATGGTTTATCTTATTCCGTCATATGAGTCCTGGGCATAAAACTCGGGTGGTTAAGTTAGGTGGCAAGTCTCTTTACATGGTGACCCATCTCAGCAGCCCAATTTTACCACGTTTAAATCAATACTTGATGTTTATTATGGCTTTATAAATATTTAAGGCTGAGCAAAATAATGCGTCCTGGTTGTATTTCTAACTGCATTACTTCTCTCATTAAGTTAATTATTACTTCTATTTTTAAAACCATCTAGTTTATCTTCAAAATATTTATCAGGAATTCCATTCAAAAGTTTAAAAAAAAAAATTGCACGAGTGTTTTGCCTGCTTACAGTTCTGTGGCTTCAGAGGGCATGGGATCTCTGGGACCTGAGAGTGCAGATGGTTGTGAGCCACCACGTGGGCTCTGGGAATGGGACCTGGATCCTCTTGCGAGAATAAGCGGTGCTCTTAACCACTGAGCCATCTCTCCAGGCCCTCAACCCAAATGTTTGACCTGTAAAGTTAACCAGGCAGTCTTGCTGTTTGTCCCCCCTCACTGCAAGCTCTAATTCGCTGAGAAATAGGTGGAATTATGCTGCCCAGTCTGTCCTGGAACCCCTTCACTGAGACCATGCTCCCACCTCAGCCTCCCATGGATCTAGGAGGATTTGTGCACTCCACTTCACCAGGCTCTTTGGGTGATGCCTTTCCTAAAAGCTTCTGTCCTTCAGCATTTGGGGCAGATGCTTCTCTGGGACTAATCAGCCTTGCTGCATCTGGGTCCTGAGACTGTGTCTGAGAAATGTCTTGTGTGTCTTCTCTGTTGGAATACTTCCTTGAAGGATAAAATTTTCCATTTTGATTAGCTCCTTCCTTTTGGTATATTTTCTATAGATATTTGAGGAAGTGTCTATAGAAGACATGTACCTCAAGAACTTGTATATTTGAAAATGTCTTTATTTGACCCCTGGTTGATAATTTTGCTGGGTATAAAACTCTACGTTGGAAACTCTGTTTCAAACTCTATAATTTGATCTATTGTCTTCAAGTTCTTAAGACTTAAACAACTCTGAATCTGTTTTGATTCCTTTTTTTTCCTTTGTAAATAACCTATTTTGACTTTGTTAAAGCTTTTAGACTTCTTTCTCATTGTTATTACATTTATTTGTGTGCATGTGCATATGAATGCATGCATATCATGATGTATGTGAAAGTCAGAGGACAATTTGTGGGAGTCAGTTCTTTTCAACCACTATGTGGGTCCTGGGACCCAGACTTAAGTCACTGGGTTTGGCAGCAAGTACTTTTGCCCATTGAGTCAACTTTTTAGCTCTCTTTTTAATTTTTTTTTCAACGTCATATTGATAGAGCTTTGTAAAAAGCACTTTTCCAGTCCTTGTTTTGGTTGATTTGAAGGATGACTTTTAATGCTAGGAAATTTTCTTGTATTTTTTTTTTCTGATTACTTTTCATCTCCATAGTTCCTTCTTCCTTCCTTCCTTCCTTTCTTTTTTCTTCTTCTTCCTCCTTTCTCCCTCTTCCTCCTCCTCCTCTTCTTCTTCCATCCTTCTCCCTTTCCTTCTCCCTTTTTTTGACACAGAATCTTACTCTGTAGTGCAGGCTAGCCTCTAAGTCCTCTTGCCTTAGCCTCCTGTTGATAATACCAGCATGCCTGACTCTCATGCTTTATGACTCTCCTATAGGTCATCTGTTGGACCTTCTCAGCTGATCATTGACTTATTTTTTCCTCTCTCTTCCCTCTCTATTGTTTTTGTTTGTTGATGTTGTTTTTATTTTTGTTTTGCTTAATGGAAAGTTTCCACAAATTTGCATTCTATCTATAAAATTCTTTTATATTGAATATAAGCTATCTTTTTGCATACTAAATAATTAATTATTAATTAACTGGGTTTCTATGTGTAGCCCTGGCTGTCTTGGAACTCATTCTATGTTTGTTTGTTTTTTTTAACACTGTATTTCAGAATGCCTCTATAGTTTTTAATTTTGTTTTATTCTTGTTTGTTTGTTTGTTTGTTTTTTGTTTTTTTTTTTTGAAACAGGATCTTACTGTGTGTGCCAGGCTGGCCTATAAATCAAGATTCTCCTGCCACTATCTCCCAAGTCCCAGGTTTACAGGTTTGTGATGCCCAATCTAGCTCCTTTTTTTAAAAACTCTATTTCATAAACATAACACTGATGAATCTCTCTGTAAATAATGTTTAAGGATTTACATATTTTACCTTGTATCAGTATGAGTGCTTGCATGCCTGTATGTATATTGTGTGTGTGTATGTGTGTGTGTGTGTTGCCTGTGGAGGCCAGAATCCAACTTGAGATTCTCTAGAACTGAAGTTACAGGTGCTTAGGAACTGACATGTAGGTGCTGGGAACCAAACCTGAATCCTCTGCCAGAGCAGGTAGTACTCTTTACTGCTGAGCCATCTCCCCAGCTTCTTGTTGCAGGATATTTAATCACACTGTGAATCCCAAGACA
>NW_022196909.1:45460960-45463860 GCF_008632895.1 Mastomys coucha
TTGTTGTGGTGCAGCTCAGCCTTAGCATCCATCTTTAATCCCTCTGGCTGGATATAGAGATGTGCTTAGTACACACCTCTAATCCCAAACAATAAAGGTAAAGTTAGTGTGTAGAAGGAAGCAACCATGTTTGAAAGTGATGTCTAATTGAGTGGCAGACAAAGTGACAAATTAGAGAAAGATTTGACAGAATAGGGTACATCCAACTCAGGAGAAGAGAGAGGAAAGGGAAGCTACTTATGGGTCAGTGCAGAGAGAGAGGAAACAGTCTTATCAGGAGAGTTATACAGAGACATGTTGAAGAGAAAGCAAGCTAGGTATAGGTAAAGAATGAGCCAGAGAACGAGAAAGAGCCACGGGAATACAATATATTGCCAGAGTTAGTTTGAGGCCAAGCAGGGCAATTTAAGAAACTGAGAGAAGCCAGATTGAATCCGTCAGCTTGGAGTTTGAGACAGAACAGCTGAGTTCAACCAGCCAGCCAGAGCTCAGAAAGAACTAGAAAGGGTGAGCCTATTCTGCAGCAAGTCTCAGAGGCTGAAAACATTCTGGGACCTAGATTAGATTGTACAGAGGCTAGAAGCTTCCGGGACTAGGCCTAGGTTAGCAGACTGAGGCAGTAAGCCTTGGAGATGACAATACAACGGGCAAATAAGATACTTTTACAACCGCTATTTGTTTGTTTGGTTAGTGTGTGTATGTGTGTGTGTGCACGCGCGAGCATGCTTGCACACAAGTGCATGTGTGTCTGCCACAGTACACATCTGGAAGTCAATGGACAACCCATGGGACCTCTCTCTCCTTCCACCATGTGGGTCTCCAGCACAGATCATGGGGCTTGTCTGAACACACCTTCACCTACTGTTACGTTTCTTTCTAAACTCTGTGTGTGTTTATTTTCTCTGCTTCCTTGGGAAGAGAGAGCTCTTCGAGGGGATTTCCTTCGTCTCATGGTCCTCTCCACCTCCTGCTGTGGTCTCTGTCTGTTGGGCTGGAGACTTCCTATACACGGGTGGCGATCCTTGCTGTCCGTTCCTATCTGCCCGGGGAGACACCTGACAGCTCCACAGGACACTGTCTGGTCCCCTGGTAGAAACCCTATGCTAGTATATAGAGACTTCTGCCTAAGCCGGCAGTCTCTAGAAATGAGTCTCCCACCTCTCACCTGGCAGTACAAACCTGCCTGCGGGGGCGGGGGGGGGGAAGTGTGCCTGCGGGGCCGAGGTGGGGGGTGGGGGGGTGCTGAGACGTAGGGGGAGGAGAAAGAGCTGCAGTCCCACAGTTCCGGAGTACAAACTACCACATTATCCTTTTTTCCCAGTAATGTGGGCCGAGCAGCGGCTCCCCAACAAATGTGCCAGCCGGAGCCCACAAGTGCCCCGGGGTGAGCCTCTTCAGACAAAAGGGATCTTCACAGATAGAATGGATGAGGTCATCTTGGATTCCCCAGATGTCACAGCCAGTGACAGGTGTCTTGTAAGTAGCTTATAGAAAAGATGAGATCATGGGACGACAAAGCCATGTGTGTGTGTGAGTATGTATGTGTGTGTGTGTGTGTGTGTGTGTGTGTGTGTGTGTGTGTATGTGTGTGTATGTATGTGTATGTGTGTGTGTCTGTGTGTGTGTGTGTATATGTGCATGTATGTGTGTGTCTGTGTGTGTGTCTGTGTGGCTGGAGTTCTGCAGCCACAAGCCAAGGGACAGCGAAGCCACTGGAGACCAGAAGGGACGAGGAAGAACACTTTGAGTTCAGGCTTCTGTTTTGTGTTCAGCTCCCTCGATCAGTTAGCAAACTTATTTAGTTCTCCTCTTCCTTCTCTTCCTCTTCCTTCTCCTCTTCCTCCTCCTCCTCCTTCTCCTCCTCCTCTTCCAGCTGGCTGGCTGTTCTGATGGCAGAGGCCCTTTTGTTCAGTCTTTCTCTGAGAAAAACCTCCTTTTGGTGGGATAGGAGAATGATGTTGGGTACCTGTGGTGTGAGGGATGTGAGGAGGTGTCTGCTACTAGTAATTTTTAAATTTTAATTACATTACACTAGTTTTTTGTTGTTGTTTTGTTTTTTGTTTTTTTGTTTTTGTTTTTGTTTTGTTTTTTTTGTTTTGAGACAGGGTTTCTCTGTGTAGCTCTGGCTGTTCTGGAACTCACTCTGTAGACCAGGCTGGCCTCGAACTCAGAAATCCGCCTGCCTCTGCCTCCCAAGTGCTGACATTAAAGACATGCGCCACCACTGCCTGGCTTACATTAGTTATTTATTTTTTGGTTTTTCTGAGACAGGGTTTCTCTGTGTAGCCCTGGCTGTCCTGGACCTCCATCAGCAGACCAGGCTGGCTAAAGTCCAGATGACAAACGGAGGTGTGAATCCACCCAAGTTCACACAGGAGACCTATAAGTTTACTAGGCTTACTTCCAGGGCAATGGGTGTGGGGTTATGGGACTTGTGTAAATGACCTTAAAACACCCATACTGGAGGGTTGGCACCAGCAAGGGGCGGCAGCTCCCCCGTGGCCGTGATATAGGGTGCCCCATTCCCTCGACCTTCACCATCTATAAACTCCCTTCCTTCTTAGGGAATCCTGAAACTGCATGCAGTTAGGGCAAATTCCAATCTTCTGGTTTCGGGAGCTACTCAGGTGAGGGTCTTGTGATCCTCCCGTTCCGAGAGAGACCTGGGTTCTCACAGCCCAGCTGTGGCGGGTAATCTTTGTTGGGCAGGAGCCGCTTGACTCCTGAAGATGGTAGCAATTCATCTTGGATCGTAGTCCCATACAAGAGGTGCTTCCCATTGTTTTGATTGACATGGAACTCGGCTGTTCAGGTATACTTGTTTCTCCCTGCTCGGTGGGCCAGCCTGACCCTACGAGTTTGGAACACTATGGGAGGTTAGATCTGGATATCAAGCAATG
>NW_022196909.1:45463873-45497467 GCF_008632895.1 Mastomys coucha
TGTAGACCAGGCTGGCTTCGAACTCAGAAATCCGCCTGCCTCTGCCTCCCAAGTGCTGGGATTAAAGGGAAGTGCCACCACCGTCCAGCCAAGCAGTGGTATTTTAGGACTCCTGCTATTGGGATTGGTCCGTGTCAGCTGGGAGACCTGACCACTTCCCTCTGAACTCGGAAGTCCAACCCACTGGCCTCTAGCATCAAGAGCTCTGTGTGTGTGTGTGTGTGTGATGGGGGGCATTCTGCTATGGAAGAAACAAGGAGGATCAGGAGGGATTCTGGGAGGAGCTAAAGATACAGAAGTGGTTGATGCTAGGGTGGGGGTTGGGGGAGTGGAACTGAACACCACCTACCACAGGCCTCAGTGGATCTGCCCAAACCAAAATGGAATCATCCATGCTCAATGCCATAAAACCAAACAGACATTTTACCAGACCGATTCCCCCCAAAAGATACGTTTCCCCTGCAAACAGGAGAGCCTAGCACACCTGAGTCAGTAAGATAAGGAAGCGCCTTCTCAATCTTGAAAATGACATGGATTTATCTATGGGTGGGGCGGGCACTCACACACACAAACACACGCGTGCGCGTGTGGCACAGCAAGGATCTGGAGGCCAGAGAGTAACTTGTGAAAGTTTGTTCTCTCTGCAGTGTGCCTTCCTTCAGAAGACAGAGCTCAAGTCAAGCAGCGAGCAGTCATCTCGCCAGCCCAAGGCCCTCTGATTTTAAATTTTATTTTATTATTTTGATTAATGTGTATGCATGTGGGTCTGATCTCCCTGGAGCTGGAGGTAGAGATGATTGTGAGTCACCTACCCATGTGGTGCTGGGACTCAAACTCCAAAGGAAAAGATTTCCCTCTCTCCCTCTCTCCCTCTCTCCCTCCCTCCCTCCTCCATTGACTTTTCACTGCTGAGCCATTTCTTAAGCCCCAAGGACCCTCTGGTTAAACCACTACAAAAAAAAGTGACTTAAAGTTATTTGATGTCGATCACTGGGTGCATTTTCCCTTTGTTCGCATTCTGTCTCTTGATCCCATCTTACAACCCCTCCCCTCCCCTGTGCCCCCCGCACCCCCGCCCGCCTGCCCGGGCTGTTTGGTGTTGCATGTGGGAGCTCTCTCTCTCTGCAGAGTGGAGGCTGACCTGGTTCACCAACCACAAAGAAAAGCCAAGCAGATCCAGCACTAAATTGCTTGTAATGCTACATTTCAACAAACCCAAGGTCTTAGCTCATTGCTCTTCGGCAGAGAGTTTTGAAGGGGGCTTGGCTTCCAGGGCGCTGAACTTAGTGGTTATGTGGGAGGGACAAGGGACCAGAAGTAGCTACAGTTCCTTAGAAGGAATAAACTACTAACTGGGCCAATGGGAGACGGGTGGAAGGAGAGGCGCCCCATAAAGTCCCAGGACACCAGCCAGCCATATCTTCATAAGAGAGCTGGGATTAGTCCTTAGACTCGATTGAACGGCAGCATCTAGTGCTCTCCCCAGGAAAGAAGTATGAGGTATTTGAAGCCTCACAAAACCAGTAATCCCAGCACTTGGGAGGCAGAGGCAGGCGGATCTCCGAGTTCGAGGCCAGCCTGGTCTACAGAGTGAGTTCCAGGACAGCCAGGGATACACAGAGAAATCCTGTCTCAGAAAACAACAATAAAAAAAACAAACACAAAAAACAAAACAAAACAAACAAAGACCAGTAAGGGGTTCACTATATACTCAGTACCTGCTAAGACTAAGACTCGTAAGCAAGAAAGGGGGAGCTCAAGATAGGTCAGCCACCCCTTTTTTTCACCTCCTCTCCCCTCCTGCTCTTAGCCCTGCCTTTCAGTAGGAAGCAGCAGACACAATCAGCAACCTGGTTGTTTTTTTTTTTTTTTAATAAAAAGGCACTTTAGGGCTTTTATGCAGGAGGCTGAGGCCCATTAAGACACAAATTAAATCTTTGTGGCAACAGCCAGAGTGTGGAGGCTCTGTGTGAGGAGGGCCCCCTCACTGGTGTGACAGCCCTCAGCTCCGGCTGGCTTGCACTGGCCTTGAGTCCCACCCCGCGCTCCCCCACTCCCTCCAGGATTAAAGTGCATCTTAGAGACTGGAAGGAAATTAATCAGTGTTTGCATGAAGGAGGTTAGAGAGCAGGCCCCGAGTGAGTCAGAAGAGAAAGAAGCAGGTGAGGGAGGTGGGCTGAGGGACGGAGGGAGGGAGGAAGCAGCTCACTGCCGGTACTCTACTATCGACCCCAACCCGCCCACCCCGCGAGGAAGGAAGGACTGTGCTCTCCCGCCATTGCACTGTGAGAGTTCCGGGACCACTCCCACAATTTCTTTTCTCTCTGTGTCCCACCTTCCCCCAAGCATTTTTTCTGCAACTGGTTCAGGAACCTGAAAACCCTAACCTCCCTTCCCTGGGGTCACGTTTGGGGATCCCAAAGAACTGTGTTTTGCTTGCATGGGTAGGAGAAGAGACCATTGGCTCATACCCAAAAAACCTGCGGGACCTCCTACTGGACCTGGGGGGTCTGGACAATGTGGGGGTGGGGGTGGGAGGGGCTGAAAAGTCAGAGCTGGGTCCACAGTGCAGGCGGCGCAGGGCTGTTGCCAGGGTGCCAGCTCCTTATGTCTCCACACTCGTGGAGTGGCCCACCTGTCACTCATTCATTTCTTCAACAAATGTTTATTCTGCGCCTGCCGCGCAGCTGGCAGGAGGCTAAGTACTTCACTTAGGGCGCAATGAGAACGGAATAGAGAATAATGTTGGATTTCTTCTTTCTAAGAAGGAACTCCCCCCCTCATCCCCAGCAATTTGAATATTTTTTTGAAATCAGGACTCATTTTTCACAAGCCCTGAATATTAGAGTTGGTTGTCAGCGGTGTGTTTGATTTTCGTCAACGCACTTCATGGGCTGTTCACACCACAGCAGCTTAGAGGCTGTCTTAGGGTTTTACTGCTGTGAGCAGACACCATGACCAAAGCAACTTTTTTTTTGTTTTGTTTTTTTGAGACAGGGTTTCTCTGTGTAGCTCTGGCTGTCCTGGAACTCACTGTGTAGACCAGGCTGTCCTCAAACTCAGAAATCCGCCTGTCTCTGCCTCCCAAGTGCTGGGATTAAAGGCGTGTGCCACCACGACCCGGCCCAAGGCAACTCTTATAAGGACAGCATTTAGTTGGGCCTGGCTTACAGGTTCGGAGGTTCAGTCCATTATCATCAAGGCGGGGACATGGCAGCATCCAGGCAGGCATGGTGCAGGAGGAGCTGAGAGTTCTACATCTTCATCTGAAGGCTGCTAGTGGAACACTGGCTTCCAGGCAGCTAGGGTAAGGGTCTTAAAGCCCACGACCACAAGGACAAACCTACTCCAACAAGGCCAGACTTCCTAATAGTGCCACTCCCTGGGCTAAGCATATTCAAACCACCACAGAGGTTATAAGATTCAGATCCGTGTACTGTTAGGGTACTTCCCAAGGTGGCAGGCCCTGTTCTAAATTCTGTTTTAAAATTCTTTTTTTTTAGCTGGATGGTGATGACACATGCTCCCAGTGTCATCATGATCCCAGTGCTCAGGAGGCAAAGGCAGGAGGATCTCTGTTAGTTCCAGGCCAGCCTGGTCTACAGAGTGAGTTCCAGGACTGCCAGGTCTGCACAGAGAAACTTTGTTTCAGAAAACAACAGAAACAAACAAATAGGCAAAAAACACTTCTTAAAAAGAATTAGTTGATTAACTAATTAAGGAAATATCCAGGACAATTTCAGGACTTGGTTCTCTCCTTCCGGGATGTGGAACCTGGAGATCTAACTCAGGTCAATCAGACTTGAGGGCAAGTGCCTCTGCCCGCTGAGCCATCTCAATGACTCCCAGAGGCCCTGTTTTAAATGCCTGTCATGTGACTTTCCCTGGAGAGATATAAAGAAAGTCCATTCATCCCAAATAGGAAGTCAGAGACAGACCAAAGAGTTTTCCTTCCAAGCCCTTCTTCGAAGGCAAGCCAGTGTGTAGTTGATTGGAAAGGCAGCCGCACTGCCAGAAAGGACCCCAGCTCTGCTGCAGAGCTGGGGGTGTAGTTCAGCATGCATGATCTCCAGCACCAAATAAACCAGGGGAGGCGGCACAGGTACCAATCCAATACTCAGGAACGGATTAGGAGGAGCTGGAGTTCAAGGTCATCCTTGGCTACATGAGGAGTTGGAGGCCAGCCTGAGCTCCATGAGAGCCTCTATGAAAACAACAATAACCAGAGTTCTAATGTCCAACTGACTTCCCATCTCCTATCTAGCCTTTGAGAGAAGTGGGAGGGGCCTCATGTGTCTCTCCCTTCTCCCAGGAAAGAATGTTCTAGGCCGGGTCTCGCCAGGCCCTCCTGCCAGCTACTCAGAGATGCTCTGATTCAAGGTAGTAGCGGTCCTGTCTAAACCAGGGGAAGCAACCACATAATGATGTTCATCAGTTCTGGGGAAGCCTGGGCTACATGGGCTCAGGTAGTGAGGGGTGGCTACATGAGCTCAGGTAGTGAGGCCCAATCTCCTAGTCGGGCAGGAGCAATTCCAAAACCAGGAATCCAAGCCACCATTGTGTCTTAGGCTACAGAAGAGACAGGTCTCCTATAGCCCAGGTTGGCTTTGACCTCACTATATTGCCAATGGTGGCTTTAGCCTTTCCATTCTTTTGTGTCGGTTCCCAATACTGCGATTACACTGTGTACCACCATTCCTGGCTTTTAGCACACTTGTTGTTTGTTTGTTTTTGGAGACAGGGTGGCGTGCATCTCCAGCTGGCCTCAAACTCACTATGTCGCTGAGGACAATCTGGAACCCTCCTGCCTCTGTCTCTGGAATGCTGGGATTTCATACCTAAGTCACCATCCTCGCATTATACAGTGCTGGAGATGTTAGGCGAGCTCTCTACCGATGGAGCTACATGCCTTGCTCTGCTCCCCATCCATTTCTGAATTGAAATTAATATGGTCCCCATTTGGGCTGCAGAGATGGCTCAGCGGGTAAGAGCACTGACTGCTCTTCCAGAGGTCCTGAGTTCAAATCCCAGCAACCACATGGTGGCTCACAACCATCTGTAATGAGATCTAATGCCCTCTTCTGGGGGTGTCTGAAGACAGCTACAGTGTACTTATGTATAATAAGCAAATAGATCTTTAAAAAAATATTGTCCCTATTTAAAAGATGACAAAATTGGTGCCGTGGAGGTGAGTTTTCATCTGCTCTTCAAACAACATGGAACTTCATAAACTGCCTTTGCAAACATCAGTTTTCACCCTAGTGACCAGAGTAGAGTTGCGGGGGGCAAGGGGGACACAAAGAGGAGGGTGGAGGAGGGACTCTGTTTGGACATGGCCACACAGAGAAGCTTTGAGGTCTGCAGACCTTTCCATCTCTCAGAAGAGCACCATTCCACATCCCTTTCTCTGAGTGAGCCCAGATGTGATTAATCTTAGAAACACCCACCTGCTAGCCATTCTCCCCAGGCCATGAAGGGAACAGAGTCGGGTGGAGAGGGTCTTTGGGAGACAGAAGATCAGGGAGGAGCCAGCAAAGCAGCCTGGTCCCTCCCAGCCCCTCTCAGAGCAGATATCATGAAGTTTTCCTGTTCTGGTCTGTGCGGGTTAGTGAAGATGGCTTCCGATCAGGAGGGAAGAAGTTACTAGAAACCCCTCCTCTCCTTACTAATTGCTGTCTAATGTAGGCTGAAAGCCAGCTTGGGAAGTAAAGAGCCCGGGGTGTTACCCTTCTCTCCTCTCCTCTGTGAGGAGTCAGAATGGAGGGGATGGATTCTCCGCAAGGAGGCCCTGGGCAGGAGCTCTCTGTTCTTCTCCCAGTGTCCCCTCTCTCCCTGCCTCCCTCCCCTCTCCATTAGATCCCACCTTTCCCCAGCCCAGCCCGACTCTGCCAAGGGCCGGGAAATGAAGACCTCACCTGCCAAGAGGAGCCGGGGGGGGGCGCCTAGGGCCCTGCCAGCAGCCTGGAGCTGTCAGGCTGGCGGTAATTAATTAATCAATCCATCCGGGGAGGCTATCTCAGAGCCAACCACAGCTTCTCCAGAACACAGGGCTAAGTGGGCAGGGATGGCAGCTCTTCCAAGGAGGCTGAGGTCACAGAGGCCCTGCCAACCTCGACCACGTGGCCCTCGGTCCTGTGACCCGAGAGTAGGGCTTGGGGGACAGAAAGGAGGGGCTCACTCACTCAAGCCTGGTGTGTCTCTGGTTCATCGATTCCACAAACACTGTGCACCGCCCGCTGTGTGTCTTAGACTTGCTGGTAACAGGCTGAGACAGGGTTCCCAAGATTCAGAGTTTGAGCATCACACACACACACACACTCTCGTGCGCGTGCGCATGCACAAACACTTTCACCCTTCAGGAATCCCCCAAGTGGGGGTGGGGCAAGGATATTAAATGCTAGTCCTGGCTAAATCCACAAGGCCTGAGGCATACACAAGGTGCAAAATCGTCTTGTTCTTTGAGAGGAGGAGAGTCTTTTCTGCCTCCTCATCAACGGCGCCTGTGTGTGTGTGTGTGTGTGTGTGTGTGTGTGTGTGTGTGTGTGTGTGTACTTCAAGGTGCTTTCCACCACCACCACCACCCCAGCAAAGCGGCAGCTGGGAGCCCTTAGCAGTAGACTTCCCAGCAGCTGAGGGATAGCTGCCCCTGTGTGGGTGCCTGGACCTTGGGAAGGTGTCTTATCGGTTTTAGTCACTAGAAGTTCTGTGAGCATCATGTCCCCTGGACCAAGATTCATCATCTGGGAGACGGTCGGTTGTCAGCTCCATCCCACATATATTGAATCCCAACCCAGCCACAGGGGCCATCAGAGGGTTTAACCAGCCTTCCTGGTGGCTCGGCTATCTGCTCCCTCCCCTACGACACTGAATTTCTTGGAAGGAGGGGAGCAGTCCACGTGTTTATGAAATGGGCGTCTAGTGTGGCGGCTGATGGGACATGCAGGGGTCTGTTCTTCCTATCCATGCTTAGAGGAGTGGCCACTAATGTGAATGCTCAGAAGAAGCTGGGGGTGGGGAACGTGAAGAGCACTTGGCCCTTCTGTGTAGAATGTCTGCACTTGTGTGAGACCGCGAGTGGTTCCTGGAGTCCTCTTTCAGGCTTTAGGAACATCAATCGTAACTCGCTTGGGACCAGCCTACTGAGGTGTGTTTTTTGTGTGTGTGTGTATGTGCATGTGTGTTTGCTTTGGTTTTTTTTTTTTTGGCTCCATATATTTGAGATGCCATTTCTTCTCCGTTGACTACATAACTCCTAACCTCCACCCTGTACCTCAGGGTCCTGTCTTTGAAGATGTCAGCCTCATGGGGAATAAGGATATTCTTTTTTGATTAAAAAAATCATTTATTTATTTATTTATTTATTTATTTATTTATTATTTTAAAGAATTATCTATTTTATGTATGTGGGTACACTGTAGCTGTCTTCAGACACACCAGAAGAGAGCATTAGATCTCATTACAGATGGTTGTGAGCCACCATGTGGTTGCTGGGAATTGAACTCAGGACCTCTGGAAAAGCAGTCAGTGCTCTTAACCACTGAGCCATCTCTCCAGCCCCCATTTATTATTTTTAAGACCTTTTCGCCAGGTAGTGATGGTGCATGCCTTTAACACCAGCACTTGGGAGGCAGGTGGATTTCTGAGTTCGAGGCCAGCCTGGTCTACAGAGTGAGTTCCAGGACAGCCAGGCTAGACAGAGAAATCCTGTCTCCAAAACCAAAACCAAAACAAAACAAAGACCTTTTCTTTTTTTTTTTCTTTTCTTTTTTCTTCTTTTCTTTTCATTTTCTTTTCTTCTCTTTTTTGACACAGGACATTACTGGGTAGCCCTGGCTAGCTTAGAATTTGCTAAGTAGGCCAGGCCGGCTTTGAACTCACAGAGATCTACCTGCATCTGCCTCGCCAGTGCTGAGATTAAAGGTATTTCTCACTACACCCAGCCTAATTCTGTGTATATGTGGGATGGGGCATGCACATAAGTGCAGGTGCCCGTAGAATCCAGAAGCGGTCGCTGGCTACTCCGGAGCTGGAGTTACAGGACACGTGAGCTTCTGGGCATGGGTGCTAGGAACCAAATTCAGGTCCTCTGAAAAAGCGAGTGTTCTCAACCGCCAAGCCACATCTCTAGCCCTTAGTTGGTTATTTTTATTATGCTTCTTTTTATTTACTTTGTGTGGGGGGTGTATGTGAGAGGTACACGTGTGCCATACTGTGTACCTGGAGATCAGAGGACAATTTGTAGGAATTGGATCCCACCAAAGTCCTTGGGGGCTCTTCCCCAGTAAGTCATCTCTGCAACCTAGAAGTATTCCGAAATGTCATTATCACCCTAGGATGGCCGGTGACAACTGATGCGCAAGGGCCTGAGAATCAAATGTACACATCCATTAGACTCAGCCGACATGGATCTCTAATCAATTTTCCCTGAGCTGGGTCTCCTCAATGCCCATGACCATTCCGGCACCTCCAGGCGAGGCCAAACGTGATGAAGAGGCCGGCAAGGAGGAGGAGAAAAAATCTAAACTGGCTCTGGTCAGAAGAGCCGTGCTTGCAGGCTGCGCACAAGGTCCCTGTGTACAGATCTATTTGTGTCAAAGCCTCTCTGAGCATCTCAGAGGGAGTCTTCAAGGAAATGGCTTTGGGACAGAAGCCATGTCAGACACACGGTGCTGAGTTGAGGGGGTGGGGGACATAGGAGCTTGCAGGTTCTTGGGGACACTTGCCCATCCTAGCCTTGGTCCTGTCTCCAGGGTTCTCTTGCTGGTTATGTGACTATTGCATTCCCTAAGACAAGTTCTCTGGACCAGCGAGATGGCAGAGAGAGAGAGACAGAGACAGAGACAGAGAGACAGAGACAGAGTCACAGAGAGACACAGAGACAGACAGACAGTGACAGAGACACAAAGACAGAATAACAGACAGAAAGAGACAGAGGACAGAGACACAGAAAGACAGAGGGATAGTGACAGAATAATAAAATGTCAAAACCAAGTGATTTGGTTTTGCCTGACTTAGGAACAATTCATTCATCTCTTTACTTATTCTGGGGGCAGGGGTTCCATGTAGCCCAGGCTGGACTCAAACTCACTACGTAGCAGAGGATAACCTTGAGTTTCTGATCCTCCTGCCTCTGCCTCCTGCTCCCAGTTTATACAACGCTAGGGAGCTAACCCCGTCTTATGAGTACCAAGGAAGTGCTCTCCCAACCCAGCACATCCCTATTTCTATCCCTTTAGGTGGCCTCAGGACTGAGTGACAGCTTGCTGGTCCTCCACCAGAACAGGACATACAACACCACTCCCTGACTTTTATCAAAGGGGCCCTAGGCTAAGGTGTCTGCTAGGTGCCATTTTAGTTTAGGATTGTTTTGGCAGTGCATTCTGGGTGTCTTGTCAGAGCCGGGCCTTGAAGTAGGCCTGGGGGAGCCACGTACACGGGGGTGGGGGCGGTTGGGAGGGGTGTCTGTGTTTTCTCCATTCAGAGACACCGCCTTTACATCATCACCACCTGGACTTGTTCCTACAAGATGCTCTTTCAGACTTGATCTCAGGCTGGCCGGTCCCCACATCCTCCACCCAATTTCACCTCATTACGCTTGCTGCTCCTGACCATCCTGCCAAAACCACTTTGGATCTTGCTCCTTCATGCCCGATCCTCCCTCTCTCTCTCCTGGCTCTGTGTCACCAGCGAATGCGATAAGCCTATTATGTCTTCATCGCTGTCCCTGATAACAGCCTGTTCCTTGCCCAGGCGGAGGACGCAGCCCCGAGGCACTAGAAGTTTCCCTGTGGATAGACATGGCTCCCTTAATCAGCACCCTTTGGGGACAGTGGATCAATCCACCTCATTACATGGCTACCCGGCGGCCATGTTGGGCTATTTCTTCTCAAGGACGTTGTAAGAGGTCTTGCTGCCTTCCTCAATGGAGACCTGACACTTGTGACACTGTTTCCTTCTCTCAGACTGGTGACCATGTCTACCATGGAGGGAGTGATTTGTTCTCTCCCTTTCTTTCTTCTTTGAGATAGGGTCTCACTGTATAGCTCTGACTGGCTTGGAACTCACAGAGATCTGCCTGCCTCTATCTGTTGAGTGCGGGGATTAAAGGTGAGCATTGACATGCCCAATTTTTATTTATTTAAAACACACACACACACACATACACACCTATTTTATTGAGATATAATTCATGTCAGGAGTTCTTGTGTCACATGTTATAACATGTGTCGTGTTATATGGTATGTCAGAGGGACATACCATATAACATTACCACCCAGAGCAAGAAATAAAACAGTATTCCACTAGGATCAACCCATTAAAAAGAGCCCCTATGGCTTTATTAGCTTCTCTTGTTTTTGAAATATATATATTTGAAACATATATATATTCTATTTGTGTTTTCTTTTTCTTTTTTTTTTCTTTTTTTTTTGGTTTTTCGAGACAGGGTTTCTCTGTGTAGCCCTGGCTGTCCTGGAACTCACTGTGTAGACCAGGCTGGCCTCAAACTCAGAAATCCGCCTGCCTCTGCCTCCCAAGTGCTGGGATTAAAGGCATGCGCCACCACCACCCGGCTTGCTTTTTCTTTATTGCTATACTTTAATTTTTTTGCTGTGTATGTTTTTTTTTGAGATTATAATATTATTGTATTCCTCCTACCCTGCCCCCTCTCTAAGCCTCTCCTGTGTACCCCTCCCCACTCACTCAAATGCATGGCCTCTTTTTTCACTAATTGCTATTGTGGACCCATATGTCTATGTCTGTGCCTAGGTATCTACATATATACTTCTAGATCTAACCTGCTCAGTCCATATAATGCTACTGAATGCATGCTTTGAGGGATGACTATTTACCTCTGAACAACCAACTGGTGTGCTCCTTCCCTGAGGAAGACCACGTCTCCCATTCCCAGATTTCCTCCGTCGCCCATAGCTCTTCGTGTATGGTTGAGGCCTTGTTGGCTTTTCCCTGTCCAGTTTGGCTTGACCGTTGGTGACATCCTTGTTCAGCTCATGTTTGGACGGCCACGGGTCTAGCTTCTGATGTTACTAGGAAACACAAATCCTAAAGCTCTGGTCCTCTGGCCCTTACAGCGTTTCCAGCCTTTCCCGGGCATTGTTCCCTGAGACTCAGGTGCAGGACTTTTTTTTTTCTTTTTTGAAACAGTATCTCATGGATCCCAGGCTGGCCTCCTACTCACTATGTAGCCAAGGAGGACCTCTGCCTCTCAACTCCCTAGTGCTAGAATTATAGGCCTGTGGCGTTAGCTACAGCCTCGTGTTTGGTTTCTTTTGCTGGCGTTATACCTGACCCTCATCTGTATTGGAAGCCACTGTAGATGTCCATTCTCATGGATGCATAATATTTCACAGTACACACACTGCATAATGTGTCTAGCCATCTCACGGCGGCCGGTCAACACTGCTTAACTGTCACAACAATGATTTGTGGGCTGCGTCAATGGGACCTTCTGGTGACTTTTTTTTTCTTTTTTAATCATATGACACACATACATGCAACTTCCCGTGCAGAGTCAGTTCCCTGCGCGTCAGTCTCTGGGTCACGATTATGTAATTGGTAGTTTTATCAAATAGTTTGCCCAAATACCCAATACTGTGACTTCCCATGAGTATCCTCACCAGCAGTCCACGGACAGAAGCAGGGTTCTCCCGGCATCTGTGTCTCCCTGGTGAGTGGAGTGCTCTCTCACGGGCTCACAGCCAATCGGATGGGTTCTTTTGGGAGTTATCCTTGCAGAGCCTTTGTAAATTCTTCTATTGGCTTGTCGGGCCTCTTTGCTCGTTACTTTGTAGTGCTTTCTTTTTTATATTCCTCGCATACACTAAGACTTCGTTTAACCCCCACCAATTATTCTTGCAAATGAGTCTACCAGGCCCCAGGAGGCATCTGGGAAGGGGTGAGTTCCTCTTCGTGGAAAGCCGAGTAGGAGGGAGCCTGTGAGTCAGCTGTCATGGCTTGGCTTCACACCACCATGGTTTTCTTGAAAGGTAATGAATTGAGGCCAGCATTCATGCCTGGGTGGGGCAGGGTGGCAGGGAAGGCCATTAGCATGTTGTTGAGGAACCCTGGGTGAGGGCTCTCACCTTACCAGTTCTGAGCATGTCATCCCAGGTCTTTCTAAGCATCGGTTCTCTCTTTCAGGAATCAGAGATGAATGCTCAAGCTGGCGCGACGGGTAAAGGGGCTCGCTGCTAAGCCAGAAGATGAGGACCAACGTGGTGGAAGCAGAGAACTGACCCTCACACGCTCACTATGGCATGGGGACACAGCTACAAATGCATGCGCAAACACAAAGAAATACATGTAATGATATCTTTGAAAATGATGAATCTTGGTAGGCAGGCTCAAGACATCCAGAGGCCCCCCCCCCCCCCCCCCCCCCCCCCCCCGGCTGCTGAGTGGCCCACCCATGGAGGGAGGCACTACAGTGTGCAAGTGTAGGGTAGAGAGATAGGAGAGAAGGAGAATAATTTGAGCACTATGAAGACAGGGGTAATTGGAGATCCGAGGGTGCTGAGAAACAGCCTAACATGGGTAGCCTGCCCTGCCACCTGGGGCCACAGAGAAAGGGGCTTATATCAGCTCACATTTCCGGATTACAGTATATTATTGTGGGGAACTCAAGGTAGGAACTTCAAACAGCTAGTCAGATGACGGTCAGGGGCACAGAGAAACAAATACAGAGATGTCTCACATGTTGCTTGTGCTCGGCTCCATTTTTCCAGTCAGACACAGTTCAGGGGCTCCAGCTTAGGGAATGGTGCTGCCTGCGGTGGGCTGGGTCTTCCCATATCAACTAAGTCAATCTCCCACTGACATGCTCAGAGGCCAACAAGGCATATAATCCCTCACTGAGATTTCTCAGTGATTTTCAGTTGTATGAAGTAGACAATTAAAACTAAGTAAAATGGCCCCGTGCTGGGCTCACGGAAGGGACACACATATTAACTAACATATTATCAGGAGGATATACACACATACACAACTCTGCCTTACGTTTTTCCACCTTGTAAGGTGATGTGAATGTTGTCTCCATTTCCAAGATAAGGAGACGGGTTATGCATATTGCCAAGGCCGCACAACCCTATAGGTAGCAGAGCCAAATTTGAACTCAGACCTTCATGGATGTGTTAAAACCTATCAGAAGCTAATCCAAATGCCACCAGGTTTGTATGTGTCCAGTCTATTTTTAAGAACCCTTATCAGATGCCTCCCTAGATTTCTTAGGAGTTAGAAGGTCAAGAGAGGCGAGACTCTCTTGATCCTGAGACAGATAGAGTGGGAATACGTGGCCTGGCATAAAGGAAGGGTGTTACTAAGGGTGAGGACACTGGACCCTCAGCACTAAACTGCAGACCCATCTGGAGCCCCCACACCAGAGGCTCTCTGGAGTCCCAGGGCCGGAAGCCTGGGATGGCCCTGGGGCTTTCTGTAATGAGCCTGCCATACAGTTGGACAGAGACTTATGACTTCTGGCATCTGGGCCGCCTCCTCCCGCTTGTCCTCCCTGGTTATTTATCACATTTGTCCCTCTGGAGAGGCAGGGTCATCGCTTACACTGTCCAGAACATGGAATGCAATAAAACTGGTTCTAAGGGAAGCCCTGAGCCTGGGCCTCCCCACACCAGTTGTTCCTCTGCTGAGGGGTGGGGCAAGGCCCTATGGCAAGGCTGACCCCTGTTCAGCTTCCCTGGAGGTCTCTAGAAGTATCTTCACATCACAGTGACAAATGTCATTCACCTTGCCAAGCTACCATAGCCCAAAGAGGGTCATATACAGCATCCCAACACCCACTCATTTAATTACCCCCTTATCCCACCTCTCCAGTCATCAAACTGAAACAGTCTTAGCCACGGGAAGGTGATGTCAGGCTGGATGAATATTCCTAATTAGGAAATCCCAAAGTCAAGATGCCTTGAAATCTAAAACACTTTGAAGGATGGCATAGTGGTGTTAAGTGGGAGACACTAAGCCTGACCTCCTGTGACAGCTCTGAGTCAAAACACAGGTGCTCTAAAGAAAGTGAATAAAATTAAGCATTCAGCCTGGATGCCTAAGATGTACGTGAAGCACAAATGAGTTACATGTTTAGACTTGGGTCTCATTCTCAAGCTAGCTCAAGAATCCTTAAAAAATTTAGATTTATTATTTTACGCATATGAGTATTTTGCTTGCACGCATGTCTGTGTACCATGTGCATGCCTGATGCTCTCATGGAGGTCAGAAGAGGGCCTCAGGTCCTCTGGAACTGGAGTTATGGATGATTGTGAACCATCATGTGGTTGCTGGAATTCAAAACCAGGTTCCTTGCAAGAGCAACCATTGCTCTTAACCACTGAGTCATCTCTCTGGTCCCCACATTGTCCCTTTTAGCTTGGCTTGTGGAAACCAGAAACGAACTGTCCCAGCATGTCTGTCTCTGCTCTGGGTTGTGTCATTTCTCAGAGGCTCCTGGAGGAACCAGCAACCTTCTCCCATGATTCCCCTGGTTCTAGGGCTGAGGGACTCATCAGAAGAGCTTGGCTCCAGATACCGCACCTTGGTCTCGTCTGTACCACTGACCACATAGGGAGCCTAGAGCCACTCACCTATTTCTAGTGTCTTCATGGTTTTACCTGTTTTTTTAAAAAAAGGAATAGTAAGGATCATGTCATAAAGTTACAGGAGGGAAATGTGTTGTGTCTTGTATGCAGTAGGTGCTTAATAAGCACCACATAGAATAATACTGTTATTCTCCAGCCTTCTTGCCTCTGCCTGGAGAACTTGCTTCTTTCCATCCTGGTCCCCTAGCCCAGGACAGTAGCTTCTCCATCTCCCCCTGCCTGACCCAGTTTCTGTGAAAACCCTGAGATTCTCACAGGGAGGAGATGACAGTCACACATCTCCAGGTCTCATCGTCCTATTAGGACAACATCAGTGTAAACATTAGTTATTCACAAACCCAATTACATTTTGATTGCTCTGACCCAAGTGAGATTGGGGTTACTCTCAATCCACATTTATTTTTTTGGCACAGGCTTCCTAAGGTTCCGAGAGATAAAAACAGCCTCCCCTCCCCTCCGCTATGCCCTGGCAAGAATCTTTTTCCCAGTGCCATTATTTCTTCCCCTGCCCAGTTCCCAGATGCAGTCATGCAGTCATTCCTGGGCACTCCGCCATTCAAGAGGAAAAGATCTTGGTTAGCGTGAACTGAGAACTTCCACCAGGAAACCAGAAAGGAGGGGCCTGAAGGAGGAGTTTAGTGTCTTTACCCAATGAAGGAGACTCAGAGCCGATTTCTGCCCTTGAAGAGCAGGTAAAGGGTTAGCCTGCCTACACCAGAGACTTAGTTCTGGTCTGTGCCTCTAACAAACAATTTCAACTTCAATCCTACAGCCTGCCCTCTCCCCCAGAAGCCGCTTCTCCCCAAATCTTTCCCATCCTAGTACATCTTTTGCAGTTGCTCGGGTGAAACGTTGGAGTCTCCCACAATTCCTTTGACCTTTTTCACTGAGGTCCATCAGCACATTCGCTTTTTCCACTATCACAACTGTGTGAGTTCCCTCTCTCGATGGATGCCGATGGATGCCGCTACCAAGTAGCTGACAAGAAGCAATTTAAGGTGTGCGAAGTGACGCACACCTTTAATCCCAGCGGGAGGCTGAGGCAGGCAATCTCCCAGAGCAAGTTCAGGACAGCCAGGGCTCCACAGAGAAACTTTGTCTCAAAAGGAGGAGGAAGAGGAGGAGGGGCGGGGAAGGGGGAGGGAGGAGAAGGAGGGGAAGATTCTTGGAGACTTGAGTCCAGTTACCAGCGTCCACGTTTGGCAGCTCACACTGCATGTAACCCCAGCTCTCGGGAATCCAACACCCTCTTCTGGCCTCCAAGAACACTTCACTCACGTGTTCATACCCATACCTAGACACACATGGTTATACATTATTGAAAATAAACCTTTAAAAAACAATAAAACGGGGAGATGCTTTGTTGAAAGGGCAACCCCGGGGGCTGAGAACTTTGAGAACAGGTTGCAGCTGGCTTAGTCTCTGCTCTTCCTGAGGCCCCAAACTCATAGAAGCCAAAGGTCAGGAGGTTCAGGCGATGCTGTGCGTGGGAAGCAGCATCCTAGGGCACAGATCTTGGGGAAGCAGGGTGCAGAGTGGGGGACCAGTAGAGAGTTTCTTTGTTACCTTTTGCTCCTAGCACACTATTGAAACATTACGGTCACCACCTGACTCCACAGCAGTCCACTTTTCTTGCCTGTTTTTTTTTTTTTTTTTCTATTTAAGGCTTCCCATCTTTTTAGAGCAACCCGCATTTATATTTCCTTTTTCTCATCCTCTACTGGAATGTGAGTTCTACAAGGACAAGAATTTTGTTTCTTTAGTCTGCACACGTGTCCTCGGTGCCTAGCCCAGTGCTTGGTGTTCAGTAATAAATACCTGACAAAGCTGGTGGGCCAATTCAAGTGGGCAGTGGGGGAGGGGCAGGAGCCGGACTGGGGCCTGAGGCTGCTCCCAATTGCTCAGGTCTCTGGGTTTGGCCCTGAAAATTGCCATCTGTAATGGAGAAAGAATGCATTCGTTGTTCGGGTAATTGGTAGTAACTGATGGTAATTTCGAGTAATTAAACACTAATTAATTCAATGAGTCAGTAATGTACTTATTTACGGTATCCGTGTTTGTTCCCTTATAAATATTGGTATTACTTTTGTCAGGCAATTAAAATCCACTGGTGGGGACTGGCAGAGGTCCCGGGAGATTCTGGAAGCTTGGTCTGGACTGAGCGAAGAATGAATAGTGAAGGGGCTGGAGAGATGGCTGAGCAGTTAACTGCTCTTGCAGAGGGCCTGGGTTTGGGTTCCCAGCACTCACAGGGAGGCACAAGTTCCTGTAATCCCCATTACAGGAGATCTGACACCTGCTTCTGGCATCTGTGGGAGCCTACAAGCTTGTGGTAATCAACGATGCGAGCACGCATACAGGCATGCACGCACGCACACACGTAAGTATGTACATACATTACGTACAAACGCATGCATGCTCAAACTCTCTTAGAGGAAAAAGAATGAGTGGTAGGACCCAGGTGACATGGAGAAGGGTGGCACACTACAGATACTGAGAGGCTCTGTGTGTGTTAAGCTGGTGCAGGTTTAGGGCTGGGGTTTAAGATGCTTATTCACAAAATCCTTCCTCACCTCTCCATTTCCTTGTTCGCGGCCCTCCCCAACTCAAAAGCATTGGTTTGTTGTTGTTGTTGTTTTTATTTTTATTTTTTGGTTTTGTTGGAGACAGGGTTTCTCTGTGTAGCCCTGGCTGTCCTGGAACTCACTCTGTAGACCAGGCTGGCCTCGAACTCAGCAATCCACCTGCCTCTGCTTCCCATGTTGTTGTTTTTAAAGGTTGATATTCAGAACACCTGTCGGGGACACGAGAGATGTGGGAGCTCTTTAACTTCTCTTCCCAGATCTCTGCTTGAGGTCTGATCCCTTTGGCACATGACCACACAAACCAGGATGGATCTAAGATGGAGTAAAGAGAGGGAAGAGGTTCCTGGGAGCTGGAACAGGACCTGAGGTGCATGTAAGAAAAAAAAGACTCAGACTTTTCAGTCTTGATGCTTTGGGTCAGGGAGGTACAAGTCTCCAGGTCCTGTAGATAGGCTGACATGGAAGGGCAGACCCGACCCACCCATGGGGAGATCTCACCTTCGGTCTGGGTTCTCAGTTCAGTACTCATAAGCCTTAGGATTTCTCAGGGGCTTGAATGGGCGGGTTGCCTCTGTCTGCAGAGTTCCCCTCGCTCTGGGTCATAGCTATTCTTCTGATGCTATGATGAGATGTCCCAGCCAGAGCAACTTAAGGTATTTTCATGCTTTCCCATTCTGTCCCGGAAGTCGAGACAGCAAAAGTGTGAGGCAGCTGGTGGCATCCTGTCCACAGTCGGGAAGCAAAAAACAATGAACTCTTGGGCTCAGCTCACATCCTCTTTGACAAAATGTTTTTTAGAGACTAGAGAGACAGGTTAGCAGTTAAGAGCACTTGTTGCTCTTTTAGAGCACCTAGGTTCAGTTCTCAGGACCCACATCAGGCACTTCACAACTGCCTGTAACTCCAGATCCAGGGAATCCAGTGCCTCTGGTCTCTAAGAGAACCTGCATACACACACACACACACACACACACACACACACAGAGAGAGAGAGAGAGAGAGAGAGAGAGAGAGAGAGAGAGAGAGAATTAAAAATAAGAAATAAGCCAGGCGGTGGTGGCACACGCTTTTAATCCCAGCACTTGGGAGGCAGAGGCAGGCGGATTTGAGTTCGAGGCCAGCCTGGTCTACAGAGTGAGTTCCAGGACAGCCAGGGCTACACAGAGAAATCCTGTCTTGAAAACAAAACAAAACAAAACAAAAAACAAAATTCTTTGAGAATTTCATGTGATATATTTTGATCAACTCACCCCCATTCTTTCTCCCTGAACCCTTCCAGATCCAACCCCACCTCCTCCTGCCCCCTGAAACTTTGTGCCCTCTTTTTAAATTGACCCATTAACTCTAATTTGAGCTGCCTCTATGCTCCTGGGTATGGGGACATCTACTGGAGGGAACATAGTCTACCAGGAGTTACATCCCTAGAAAAATGACACTGTGACACGCCCCCCCCCAACCCCTGTAGCCATTGACTCTCCATAGCTCCTTGTTTAGAGGCGAGGGTTAAGGAATCTCTTCCCATGCCACGCTAGAATGTCGACTGGCTTCATCTTCTATGGTTCTTGTGGTTCTTGTTCCTTGTAATCACAGGAACTTCGAGTTCTTTCGAGTGTAGTGGTCCTGCCATCCCCAGAAGATACTGTTTTGCTCTGCTTCTCCCTGACCTCTGGCTCTGACAACCTTCCCACCTCTTCCCCTGAGATGGTCCCTGAGCCTTTGGAAACGGGGTGTGACACAAGTGTCCCTTTGCCCCTGAGCACTCAATTGTCATTTATTTTTCTGCACGTTGAACACTTACTTCTTTTTAGATAGAGCCCAGGGTCTCAACCTAGGGAATGGTGCCACCCACAGTGGGCAAGTCTTCCCACCTTGGTTAACCTAAGCAAGATAGCCCCTCCCTCACAGCCACATGTAGAAGCCCAACTCCTAGGTGATTCTTGATGCCACCAAATTGACAATAAAGGGAAGGGCATATTTATGACTGGTGTTCTCCAGAACTGCTACTACCTTTCCCCCATGTGGCTTTTCTAAAATGGCCGTAGGGACGCATGACGCACGGGATCTGGGATCAGATGATGTGGGTGTGATGAGCTGGGAGATTTCCTCGGCACCTCCGAGCCTTGTTCTTTTATACTTCCCTGCTCTATAGAGTTGCCACAGCCCTGAAACATACTCGGCTTCATGAAGCCCTCGATCTGTGTGACTAACAGGTAGGAAATACTTCGTACTGTTCATTAACTGACTAGCGTAGGTGCCTGACTCACCTGTGACTCACTTCCTCCTGCCAGTTTCCTTGTCTTTTTAAAAAAGATGTATCTGTCTGTTTGTCTGTCTATCTATCTATCTATCTATCTACCTATCTATCTATCTATTTATCTATCTATCTATCTGTTTTGTTTGCAAGTTGTGTCTGCACACGACCTCAGAAGGGATATCAGAAGAGGGCTTTGAGATCCTCTGGAACGGGAGTTACAGACGGTCATGAGTTGCCGCATCGTAGTACTTGGCAACTGAGCCTGGGTCCTCTGCAAGAGCAGCCAACGATCTTAACCATTGAGCCACCTTCCCAGCCCCCCAGTCTCACTTGCCTTAACTTCAGGGATTCCCCTCCCCTCCCCATATACACACACATAGGTCCACATCATCCATAGGGATTTCCCTTCCATCCATGGGCTGCATAAGGGTCCTCCCCTCTCTCCTTCTGCATGTATCCAACCGTTGTCAGGGAATTCCCCTCCATCTACACCGCCTCCCCCCCTTCCCGTTTCCCAGCGTCTGCTGCGAACAGCACACCGCGGTCTTCTCTCTTGCTGTACCCCAGTGGCCCCCCCAGCCTCCTGTAGCCTCTCTGAGTCCCTTTGTCTGTCTTGCTGCCCTTCACTCTGCTCTCTCATTTCTCCTCCTCTCTCCTCCCTTTGTTCTCTCTGTCCCCCTTAATTAGCGATACTCTGGGACGGAGGTGTTTTTATTATGTTTTATTTATTGAATGGCTTTACTGTTTCCTGTTCTTAATTTAAAAGGCAGATCGATGAAGTGCTTTATATTCCCTGCTCAAAACAAAGCTAAGCCAAGTTGTTTTTTCCTCCCGCCTGCTCGTCCTCATCCCTCTCTTTCTCCCTGGGAAGAAAAGATATCTCATCTACATCCTTTTAATTGACAAGAACATTTAATTTGTTCACTTCGTTCATCCCATTAATTATTCAGTAAGTAGTGATTGTGTGCCAGGCACTGTGCTGGACTCAGGGACCACAGAGAGAATTCAACACAATTTCCCTGTCCTCCAGGCTCCCATCTAGCTGGGAAAGCTGTGACAGACAAAGCTCACAGTGCCACATCAGCCCAGGGAAGGAGAGGGAAGGCTACTGGGTGGAGAGCAAGTTGGGCTGAGAATCAAAGATGAATTGGTGTCTTGGTGCAATGCAGTCTCACGCAGAGACAGGCTAAACCCTAAGATAAGGAGATGGGTGAACGTGCTTGACTTAGGAGGGTCCCAGGGACTGCGGCAGCACGTGTCAGTTCACGCCTGCAGCTGTGACAAGAGGCCTGAGACCAGCCTCTTAGAGGAGGAAAGATCTATCACGCTCAGTTTGAGTGTCGGTCCACAGTTAGCTGACTCAGCATTCCTGGGCCTGTGCTGAGCCAGAATGTCAGGTGGTGAAACTGAGGGATTCCTTTCATGGCGACCAGAGGGACGAACAGGAAGGATGCCTCAAAGGCACACCCTCAGGGACACCCCGCCTCCCACAGCTGCACCCCTCCCCATAGCCTTTTCGATTTAAAAAATGTTTTAATTAATTAACCTATTTATTGTGTGTGTGCATAGGGTGCCCAAGCCATAACGTATATGTGGAGGTTGGAGGGCATCTTGTTGGAATTGGATCTCTCCTTCCACCCTGTGGATCCTGAGGGATCAAATTCAGGTTGTCCGGCTTTGCAGCAAGCTCCCTAACCTGCCTAGCCATCTCACTGGCCCAGTCGAGTCAACTTCAAATTGGCCAATGGATTAAGTTACTGGTTAGTAGGCTGGAGAGATGGCTCAGCAGTTAAGAGCGCTGACTGCTCTTCCAGAGGTCCTGAGTTCAGTTCCCAGCAACCACATGGTGGCTCACAACCATCTGTAATGGGATCCAATGTCCCTTGTGGTGTGTCTGAAGACAGTGACAGTGTATTCACATACATAAAATAAATAAAAATCTTAAAAAAAAAAAAAGATTTAAAAGCGCCCAGTGGTGTGCTGTGGTAATCTGCATGTCTCTCAGGTTATTCTCAGGGATCAGGACTAATCATCATAGGGGAAGACAGGCGGGGAAATGGCGGGGTCGGAAGAACGTTAACAGCAGCTGGTGGGCATTTGGGCTTCAGCTTCTGGAGAGGTTTGGAGGGAGACTACAGAACATGCATCAGGAATGCCCTAGGTAGTCAGGGAGGTAGCTGCGGTTTTTCATCCTCTGGTCAACTGTCTGCCATCATTGGTGATGGGGCTCCCCTACAGGGCTGGGCTAACACGCAGATGGATGGCCAGAGAGCCTCCCTGCAGAGAACTCAGGGTTCTTCTACCATAGGCCTTGGGGGAATGGGAGGAATGTTCCAGACAGACAGAACTCCCGAGAGCGCCCCCTGCAGTTTGAGGGGGTCTCAAGAATTAGAGCGCAGGAGACCTCGCTCATTTATAGAAGGGTGATAGAACACCGTCCCCCCCTCATCCGAGGTGATTTGCAGGGAGCCCCGACTCGCCCAAGCCCCCGCAGAACAGAGCCCCCATTCAGCCCTTTCTTTGAATCCCTCAACCGCACCTCCCGCCAGCCTACGCAAGGCTATTTATGATGTCCTGTCGATATCTGTCTTAGCGCGGGAGCGTGGAGGGGACGGATGGAGCCTGGGGTCCTATCCATCAGTCACTTGGCCGCAATCTCTAAAGAGATTTTAATTGTGAGCTCAGATTTACTCCCGCCATCAGCTGTGCCCGCCCGCCTGCTTTACCAGCGAGAGCAGGGCCTGCAGGCCCGCTGCGCTTTGCCAAATGCACGTCTTGTAGCAACGCCGAGGAAATATTTGCTGCGGTGAAACCGTGTGCCCTGCGGAAAGCAATCGCCCTAAATCGCCCCCTGACAGCCGTCCCGGCTCTTGGCTACACAGATCTGCTTTCCAGTCTGCCTTCCACCCTGCTCCTTGCCACCAGGGACAGTGGCTTTTTCTAACCTGAAATGGGGAGACGCTGAAGCAGGGGGCCACACACTACACCCTCTCCCAGGCCAGGAGGTAGAGGACTGCAGGTGATGGGTGGGTTGGAAGACCCAGCCCTGAGTGAGGCAGGCCTGTAAGGGGCGGGCCGGTCAACCCTACGGCCCACTTACAGCTGGAGGCAGATCCCGGGTAAAGGACATCCTCCGGGGGCTACCAGGCTGGTTAGGGTTTGGTGATCTGGGAATTGGCAGAAGGCTGGATCTTTGAGGTCTTCAGCATCTTGTATTCCAGGGACCAGGAGCTGCTTCACTGTGCACACTGTGTGCCTCCCGGTGGCTCCTCTGCTAGTGCCATGGAGATCTCTCTGTGCAGGCAGAAGTAAGATATTGTATATGGCATTCTCAGAGAATTAATAAAAAACATTGTTTCAAACAATGCTTATCGAGGAGGGGAGGAAGGAGAAGACCGGAAGGAGGTAGAAGAGAGGGAGGACGAAGAGGAGGGGGAAAAAGGAGAGGGAGGAGCGAAAAGAGGAAGGAGAAGAGGAGGTAGATGTGGAAGATGAGGGGGTGGAGGGAGAGAAGGAGAAGAGGTGGGAAGAGGAGGAGGGAGGGGAGGAGAGGAGGAAGGGGAGGAGGGTGGGAGAAAGGGAGGAAGAAGGAGAGGAAGGAGAGGAAGAGGAAGTGAGGAAGGGAAAAGTCTCTTCCAATCTGCAAAATCATTCAAATGAGAGCTGCCCATACCCTTTGAGGCTTACAGCTCGGACCAGACTGAAGGTCCCATTTGGTCAAAGCACTCGCTCCGTTGGCCCCCAGCAGGCCTGCTTCGTAGAATTCATCCTGCTGCTGACTCTACCTGGCCACAAGACCTGGGAGCTGCTGACTGCCAAACCCCGGAAGTGCGAATACCTTCTGTTAGGGGCACCATTCCCAGAGCTGGCACCTTTCCTCCCACCAAAGAGCAGGGGATGCCGTGGACAGGAGCATTATGGGAGGTGGGAGGGTCAAGCCTGAGCATGAGGACCCTGTACACCCAACTGTGAAGATCAGTGCCAGGTCATTTCTAGCCTCCTGAGGAGTCAGAGAGCAACCTCCCCCCGCCTTTGGCTTTCCCAAATTAGGCTACTAGGAGTCAAGTGGCTGTCCCCTCCCTCCTTGTCCCTAGCTAGGCTTCTGCAGCGCCCAGCCTCTCTCATTCAGGGGCCTCTGAATGGGCTGAGTGGGCAGTCGGAGTGCTATTGAACAGGCTCTAGCCTGAGACATGTCTGCCTGCCCCCCTACCCCTGGCCCCCTACCCCTCATCCCCCACCCCACCCCCATCACACAGGTGAGCCATCTGGGAGCAGGAGGGTTGGAGGTTAACAGAAAAGGTCGGGGAGCATCCATTGGGCCTCACCTCAACACTGGGATTGTGAGGTTGAGGGGAGACCCCTGAGCTTATTCTCTCAGGTCCCTTCGTGTGGGGTGGGGAAGGAGCCAGCGAGGAGAGGTCTTCAGGGCCAAACCTGATTCAGCTTGCAGCCTCTTCTATAGTCAGGTTGATGCTCACTCCTCCTTACCCCAAACCTTCCTCCATCAGATATGGCCTCCTGAAGGCCAGAGCCTATAGACTGCACTTTCTATGGTCGATGGAGACACACCCCACGCCGCCAAAGCCAGGGACAGCACAACTTTGTCTCCCGCATGGGCCTGGCTTCCTTCAGTGGACTAGTCACCCAGCTTCCACCTCAGGGACTACTTGGCGGAAGTACTAGGGTAGTAGTTGAACAAGAGAGGTGGCTCGTCCCTGTCCTGTCTCCAGCCAGGGAGCCTGCCTCACCTTCCCCGGGTTGTTTACCTTGGCCCGCTCCCTCTGCCCTGCTCTCCCAGCCGATCTGATTGCCGTAATTAGTTAATCAGTAACTGGCATAATTTCCCCCTGATTAATGCAGGAATAATCACCCGCCAGGGCTGCCAGCAATTTGCTTATCAGAGTCACTTTGAAACAGCTTTGAAAATGAGCGATTGGCACCTTCCTCGGGGTTAAAATTAGAGCTGGGGAGGCCGCCCTCTGCCGTGGGCGGCTGGGAGTGGCAGGCGCGGCTGGCAGGGGAGCCTCCGCCCCAATGTCTGGGGCAAGTGGTGTGGGTGACTACCACAGTTGTGTCTGGCTGATCCTGGAGGAGTACTGTGGGGGGGGTATTTGTGCTGGGGCGGCTCCCCAGGACAGCTGAGACAGGTTGGGGTGCCGTGGCTGTCTATGGGATGGAGTTGGCCCACAGGGATGTGGACAGAGAGGCCTTGGGCTATCATGGTTCATTGAGGGCATCAGCACAGGACAGAGGATATGCCTTACCCAGCAGTAGTAATAATAACAACAGTATCAACACTTTCAGTTTGTTTATTTGTTTTTTTTAAAGAATTATTTTATTTCATTTTTATGTGTATGAGTACACTGTGGCTGTACAGATGACTGTGTTCGATCATGTGTGTGGCTGCTGTTGATCTCAGGACCTCTGCTCAGGTTCGCTTCGGCCCGCTGGCTCTGGAGTAATTTTCTGCAGCTGTCGTCAAATGTACCAAAAGAGGGCGTCTGATCCCATTGTGGGTGGTTGTGAGCCACCATGTGGTTGCTGGGATCCGAACTCAGGACCTTCGGAAGAGCAGTCAGTGCTCTTACCCGCTGAGCCACCTCTCCAGCCCTTGTTTATTTGTTTATGTCTTTGTTGTTTTGTTTTGTTTTGTTTTGTTGACACAGGTTTTGCTGGCTGTCCTGGAACTCACTCTGCAGACCAGACTGGCCTTGAACTCAGAGATCTGACTGCCTCTGCCTCCCAAGTGCTGGGACTAAAGGCGAATGCCACTATGCCTGGTTTATGCTTTTATGGTTCCAGGGATGAAACCCAGGGCCCTTCATGATCCAGGCAAGCACCGTACTCCAAAGCTATGCATACATCCCAAGCAGAGAAATGGCTCCATTCTTTATATACATTACCTCACTTAATCCTAGAGAGATGCAACTATCCGCCCAGTGAGCTCATCCACAGGACCAGTATCTGACTCTTTATTTTTTTTCACAGTTCAACCTTTAATTAAGGAAAATCTCCCACGTGGGCAGAAACCATTGGGATAATGAGCTCCTATGAGCTCGCCGCCCACTTTCTACACATTACCAGATGCCTCCCCAATCCTCTGTAACCACTCTTGTTAGTTCTGGTATCTATTTAAACCAGCTCCTGAAACAGTAGAGAGCTCCCTGTAAAATGAGGCGCACGGCTAATCAGCGTCTCTGCCTCTTGGGGCTGTCGGGAAGTTTAATGAGATCCTTCGTGGAGGTCTGAGGTAGATATCGCGCATCATTATTTTCAGAGTGGAGGGTAGTTTGGCTGGGTGTTGAAATCTGTAGGGTCCAGAGGAGAAGAATCAGACGGAGATGGGGAACAAAAGAGCCCAAAGCACGCTGGTATGTGCTCCAGTCAGCTGGGACGGAACATTCACATGCTCACACGAGGTTATAGCAACTAGGTTTGTTACTCACAGACAGGCAGCAGGGGGTTAAAAAGGCGTGGCTTTATGGGGAGCTGCCTTGGGGGGGGGTGTAAAGTCTCTTCTATGCAGCCTTGTGGGAGGACCCTGGGAAACAGACAGCAGGGATAATACACAATGGGCGAAGGCCCTGATGGGCATCTGCTCTTGGGAGGGTCTCGAGAACTCTCTCGCAGGCCGCAGGCCGCTCTGCTGGGAGGATCACAGAGGTGAGAAAGGCAAGGGAAGCTTTTTTTTTTTTTTTTTTTAAAGATTTTATTTATTTATTATATGTAAGTACACTGTAGCTGTCTTCAGACACACCGGAAGAGGGCGTCAGATCTCATTACGGGTGGTTGTGAGCCACCATGTGGTTGCTGGGATTTGAACTCATGACCTTCTGAAGAGCAGTCGGTGCTCTTCCCCACTGAGCCATCTCACCAGCCCCAGGCAAGGGAAGCTTTGCCCAGACCACAGGGGCCCACAAGCCGCTGGAGCTGGGCAGATTCCTCGACCATCGAGAACAAGTCAAGCATCACTACTAAGTAGTGTGGGGCCTGATCTTCAGCACCTACATGTCTATGTGCATACATGAATGTGCCCCCAGACACGTGACCTCACTCCTGCCCTGCACGAGATGTTCTGTACGCGCGGGCTGTTGGATCTTGTCAGGAAGATGCAGCCCCACTATGTCCTGCATGTGTGCGTTCTTGAGAGCCACAAGGAAGAAAGTGGGGAGCAGGGCAGAGACTGGGTGGATCTAAGGCCACTTGGGGCACTGTCCCGCGCAGGGGTGAATGAAGATTTCCCAGTGTCGGTTTTCAAGGCTTGCACATCTAGGTCTTGCAGGGATGGGGAAGCGAGGCTGCTGCGATTGCTTTATTTGGATGGACCCCAGGGCGCTGCGCATTCACCATTGCTGACTGTTGTATTGACTTTCCCAAGGGAGGTGGGAACAAACGTCCGCTGACCGCAGACAGTGGCAACCAAACCCAACAGACCAAAGGAACAATTGCGCCGCCGTCCAGCATAGTGGGACAATGTATCACCGGGCTTACAGATCACAGGTGACCTCCAAACAGCTACACCCATCAGGAAGTCCCACCCTAGCATGGATGACCACCTCCCCAAAGCTGCATGAGTGGAATGGACCCTCGCTGCAATTAACCTTCCAGGATATATACTCCTTCACCAAGACCCCAGACCACAAGCATCGAGGGCTGAATTACAGCTGGGAGGAAGGGTTAGGCACAAGGTATAGGAAGGCGTCCTTGGAATTGCAGAGAAGGGGTTAATGACACGCCCTCCCTAGCCTTCCTTCTGAGGGAATGCAACAGACCAGAACTTGAGCGTCTCTTTGGGTAGTCAAAGTGCTTTAAGGTAGCAATGGTTGCTACACTCAGAAGACAACTGAGTCCCTGAGTCCCTCTGGGGCTTTCCCCTTTGAGCCATTGACCTGGGGACCTGCAAGTGGCGTCTAAAGGGATGATCAAAGCGGGGTACTGTATCCCTGAAACTGAGCCACGGCTCTACAGTTGCTATTTGGTTCATGAAGTACAGTCTCCTTTCTCCAGTTTTCTTCTTCAAAGAGCTGGGGCAAAACCACAGGCCCCCTGCACCGGGAATGCTGGGGCTTCTCCATTCTCAGATCTGCCGCGGGGAGCGCTGCTGAGTCAGGAGGTAAGAAAAGCGATGGAGGCTTTGCCCCGAGTCCCCCGACCCCACGAGGTTCTCACCACCTGCTAGGAACAGGATGAGTTAGTTAAACGAGGATGTAGAACAAGGCAAGCATTTGCCTGGAAGTAACGCGTCTGTGAACAAATCAGAGCCCTGACCTGGCCTGCTAGGGCCTGGGCCCTTGGCACATGCACGGTGAGGGAGGCACGTGTGCGCGTGGGCACGTGCGCCCATGCGTGGCCTCACGCTCCTGACTTGCAAATGAGCAGTCCTGTGCGCACATTGTCAAGGAACACCTGTCATCGAGAAGCCTTTGTTAGGGTGAGAAATAATGAGACGTTAATTTAGAAAGATTTCTCTGTCAAAGAGGTGAGACTGTGCGACGGGAGGCATTAAAAATAAATCATTTAAACACCACAAAAGAATTTAAAAACGGACTTTATATTAAAAGACTCAAGCTGCTCCCATTGGCCAATCTGCAGGGAGTAGATGGGGCACCCCACCCCCCAAATCAACTTCCGTGCGCTGAGCCGGCCTGTTCCCTCTTTGTGCAACTGTCTCCCGGCTTCCTGAAGCTCAGTTTTCTCCACTTGGCAGGGGCTGGACTCATCTTGTGCTCCTCCTACATCTGCATTAGCTGCTTTTTCTGTCTTCTCTCTTAGGCACAGGGGCCCCTGGGACTGAACTCCCCGCTCATGTTTCCGGTGATCTCCTCTGTATTCTCTTTGCCTTCTTATTTGCTTGGTTTTTGTTTTTATTTTCGCTTTGTTTTTGTTTTCCAGACAGTCTCCTGTAGCCTAGGATGGTGCCAAACTCACTAAGTAACTGAGGCTGACCTTGAACTCCTGATCCACGAAGTGCCTTCCCCTGCCTAGTGCTGGGATCACAGGCGCGCACACGCCACCACGCCTGGCTTGCTTTCTAGACTTTACCACCCGCAGATACCTTCCAAACAGTTCCTATCTCCGACCCGTTCTTCCCGAAAGTACTCCGGGCTGTAGTTCTTCTCCTTGGGTCCCAGCCACCTTCCTCAAGGTTCCCTTGCTGGAAATTCCAATTCAATTTGTCCTTTTCAATTTGTCAGACTCTTCTTCGGAGGATTAAATTATCCTTCTTTGATCTCCACACTTTCAACGGGCACCACCATTATCTAAGACCTTCAATCAAAAAACGCGGCTATCACGTCTGCCCCTAACACACCCTGCGAATCTAAGGGCTTCCGGCTCCCGGCTGGCTCTGCCTCCCACACATCCCACCACCGAATATACCGCGATCCTGCGGGATGCCCATTCCCTGCAGGATCTTCTCTGTCTCTGACTGGGTCTCCCTCCCATCCTCCCTCCACACCCTGACTGGGGATACGAGGTCCTGGCAACTGGAGCACCCCATGACAGGTTTCAGCCGACCCCTCGTCCTCCTCTTTCCCTCTCTTCCTGAACCACGCGACTAACCATTGCTGGGGAAACTGAGGGACAGGTGGGTGCAGATACCCGCTCCTCAACTCTTGGGACATGTTCCTCGGCCACCGTTCCTACCTGCTTTCTGTCTTTTTCCACGAGTGCTTTACTTCTGAGCCACACCCCGGCCCCTACTCAGTTTTATTAAGTTAGGTATTAGGTTGAGCTTCCATAGTACAGATTCCACATTGTGGTAACTTAAAGTAGATGCTGTTTCTCGTCCATGTGGAGCTATCATGCTTAAAGTCCTTAGGGTCCTGGACCATTTTAGCTTTACTCCCTTGTCTACTGATGCCGGTGGTCCAAGATGATAGCCAGAGCTCCAGCCATTCCCTCTGTGTTCTAAGTACGAACGAGAGGAGTAAGGCATGTACAACCTTTTGAGGACACCTGTCTGGAATCCCATGATGCCTTTCCACCTGCACGCTCTTGGTCCGCAGCAGGTAAAGGACGTGACATTTAATCTCTGTTCTGAATTGTGCACCTGGTTGAGAACCAAGCCCAGCTTGTATTATTATTCTTAAGGGTGGAGGGGTTTGTGGGAGACATCTTTATCTGATGCCATCTGACCGTGGTCTGGTCAGTGTCATTACACTGACTGGCACCTTTAAACCTGACAATGGGGAGACAAACGGGAGGGAGGTGGTTCTCTATGAGTTCCAGGCCACTCTGGTCCACCTGCTGAGACCTTGTCTCAAAAAACAAAAAAACCCCAAAAAAACAAAAAAACAAAACAAAGCAAAAAAACCCACAAAAAGTGATATGTAAATTATACTTCGGTACGGTGCTGTTAAAGCAAAGCAAGGAGTCAGTCAGACTGGTAGTGAAGGCAACTCCTACGTGGTACCAGCCATAGACTAGGGGTTTTACACATAGCCACACATCTTTCTGAGACAAGGTATCATTTATTATATAGCCTTGGCGGGTCTTGAACTCACTATGTAAATTAGGCTTGCCTTGGTAATCCTCCTGCCTCAATTGGGATTCCAGCTATGAGCCACCATACTCTTACTATACTTAGCTCTTACTTACTTACTTACTTACTTAGCTCTTGTGTGTGTGTGTGTGTGTGAGAGAGAGAGAGAGAGAGAGAGAGAGAGAGAGAGAGAGAGAGAGAGAAAGGAGAGAGAGAGAGAGAGAGAGAGAGAGAGAGAGAGAGAGATTTCATGTAGACCAAGCCCCTTGTATACCTGAGGATGACCTTGAAATTCTTATCCTTTCGGTCTCCACGAGGCTAGGACTGAGCCACCAAACCCAGTTTATGTCATGCTGGGGACTGAACCGCAGGCTCCAGCATGCCAGGCACTACTCACATGCCATGTCTAAGCTCAACAGCTTTTTAATACGTAAAGAACTCTATCTGTCCTTACCCTTAGGCTCAGAGCATCTTCTTCTTCGTTTTCTGGTTGCTTTGAATCAGGGTCTCCTATAGCCCAGGCTGGCCTTGGATTCCCTGTTTAGCCATGAGTGACCATGAACTCCTGATATTTCTTTTTTTGTTTTTTGTTTTTGTTTTGTTTTGTTTTTGTTTTTGTTTTTGTTTTGAGACAAGGTTTCTCTGTATAGCCCTGGCTGTCCTAGAACTCACTCTGTAGACCAGGCTGGCCTCGAACTCAGAAATCTGTCTGTTAACTTCCAAGAGCTAGGATTATAGGCATGCCCCACGACACCCAGCTTTCTTTCATTTTTTAAAAACTTCTTTCTTTTTCTTTCTCTCTCTCTTTCTTTCTCTCTCTCTTTCTTTCTTTCTTTCTTTCTTTCTTTCTTTCTTTCTTTCTTTCTTCCTCTCTCTCTTTCTTTCCTTGTGTGTGCATGCACACAGCTGCCTTTGTGCATGTATGGGCTTAGAGGACACTTGCAGGAATTGGTTCTCCCTTTCAACTTCGTGGGTCCAGTGGATCAAGCCCAGGTCATTAAGCTTGGTAGCAGACCCCTTTACCCCACTGTGCCATCTTGCTGGCTCTTTATGTTCTAAGCCTTTTTGCAGAATGTCTGAAACTGAAGATATGGCCAAGGCCAAAAATCTATGCAGTGTGTGTATTTTTCCTCTGTATACATAATTATGATAAAGGGTAATCCATACATTGGGACTGGTAAGAGATTAATAATAACTAAAGACACAAGTTGTAACAATGTAATCAAAATTACTTAAAAGGGGAATGGTTTTTAGAACCTTCTGCTTAATATCTTTTTAAAAGCCTTATGGGCATGTGTATGCCTGAGCGAGGGTATATGGACCATGTGCAGACAGGAATCCACAGACGCCAGGAGAGGGCATGGGACCCCCAGAACTGCGGTTATAAGTGGTATATGGGGGGTGCAACCCAAACCTTGGACCTCTGCAAGAGCAGTAAGCGCTCTTGACCACCGAGACACCGCTCCAGCCCTACACTAGCTTTGGACATTGCCACAGAAACTGAAATGGTACACAAGGGACAAAGGTCGTGGTTTCTCAAGCCCTAGAATTAGCTCAACCACTCCATGTCTGTCGTCCTTTTCTGTTCCAGCAGGACTTTTGAGATGACACAGTTCTTAAGAGTACATACCACTCTTACGTGGGACCCAAGTTTGGGTCCCGACACCCATTTCGAGTGGCCCACAGCAGCCTGTAGCTCCAGTTCCCAGGATCTAATCCCTCTTCTGAACTCTGTAAGCATCTGCATTCATATGTTTACTCATGCACCTCCTGCACATATATGCCAATGATTAATTTTTTTTTGTTTTGTTTTTTTTCTGTGTAGCCTTGGCTGTCCTGGAACTCACTCTGTAGACCAGGCTGGCCTGGAACTTAGAAATCCACCTACCTCTGCCTCCCAAGTGCTGGGATTAAAGGCGTGGGCCACCACCGCCAGGCTTTTAAAATGTGATTTTTTTTTTTAAGCCTACAGCACCGGGTATTCCCAGGTGGTCTCCCATCCAAGTACTAACCAGGCCCAACCCTGCTTAGCTTCTGAGATCAGACAAGATCGGGCATGTTCAGGGTGGTATGGCCAATAGTAAATTTTTTTTTTAAAATAGTTTAACATTTTAGAAACTTGTCTTTACAAACATTACCGAAAGGATACAGCACGTTAGAATCTTTACCATGAGTGTGATCTGACTGGAGCTTTGGAGTTGTTGCCGAGTTTCTATGAGCATTTAACATACCTGACGGTACTATGGTGCCCCGCTGCATGTACCGTGGCTTGCAGTCTGGGAACTATGAACCTGGTAGGTACATGGAGGGGACCCAAGACGTAAGCATTGCCTGAGTGAGAGACTGAGACATCACAGTGGTTGGAAGGGAACCCAGAGAGAGACAGAAGATTTGGAGGGGAGAAGCCCCCCTGACCTCCTCTGGCACGGAGGGGAGAAGCCCCCCTGACCTCCTCTGGCACAGGGATTCTAGTGGGCTCTCAAAGGACATCCAGGCGGGAAGTGGACACCACTCCAGGCGTCTCACACAAGAGGAGTATAATACAGATGGTTTGTCGCACAAGGGATGGTGAAATGACTCAAGCTACTGAGAGAAGGGAACTGCTGGTCTGTCCCCCTTATGCTACAGAGACAGAGGCGGGAAGTCATTCCATAACCCCAGTGTAATTGCAACAGCAGTGGAGACCAGCAGGAAGCTAGTTGCTATAGGGTCTGGTAATGCACAGCTCGAGGGGCCATTCCTACAGGAGAGAGAGGGCAAAGGCTAGAAAATGGATCTGCAATCAAACCAGCCCTTGAGAAGGCTTGAACGGCCTGGTTATGGAACGGAGACTAGGCAGGGGAACGGCCATCTCATCCAGATCCCTTTGCCTGGCTCAGGGCCATATGGGCACCATTGGGATCATGTGGGCACCATTGGGATCATGTGGGCACCATTGGGATCATGTGGGCACCATTGGGATCATGTGGGCACCATTGCGATCATGTGGGCACCATTGCGATCATGTGGGCATCATTGAGATCATGTGGGCATCATTGGGATCATGTGGGCACCATTGGGATCATGTGGGCACCATTGGGATCATGTGGGCACCATTGGGATCATGTGGGCATCATTGGGATCATGTGGGCACCATTGCGATCATGTGGGCATCATTGAGATCATGTGGACATCATTGGGATCATGTGGGCATCATTGGGATCATGTGGGTATACTTGGGACCATATGGGTATCATTCTGAGAAGTGCCAGCTTATCCTTGAATGGGGTGTGGGAGTGGGGAGACACCCTGTGTGATGCCAGACACCAGAAAGACACAGAGCTTGGGAACAAGCCTACTGACCTCAGGTCACTCTTCCACCTTGCCTTCTGGTCTTCACATACAAAGCAAAGGATGGACAAGACACTCTCACACATTCCCCTGGCCTTGACCATCCTCCAGTGCACCACTAAACCAGATGCTGGGGCTGGAGTGTGTGGCTTGGTTAGTAGAGAAATTGCCTGCCCCAGGAAGCCCCAGGTTCAGTCATCTGCACTGTCTAAGCTGGGCATGGCGGTATGTGCCTGTGATTTCAGCACTCGGGCAGTGGAGGAAAGACTATCAGAAGTTCAAGATCATCTTTGAGTACATAGCAAATTCAGTCCAGCTTGT
>NW_022196909.1:45497979-45510232 GCF_008632895.1 Mastomys coucha
GGAAGGAAGGAAGGAAGGAAGAAAGAAAGAAAGAAAGAAAGAAAGAAAGAAAGAAAGAAAGAGAGAAAAGGTCAGGTCAGATTCCATCTACTTGGAGTCTATAGGCACCTGTCAATTAGAGTCTTATTTATTTTATTTGTGTGTGTGTGTGTATCTATGTGTGTTGTAACTATAGAGTATTTGGTCACAGAAACAAGAAAAGCAGCGAATGAGGGCTGCTCTAAGAAGAGTAGACAGGGTTAGAAAACTTTCCCATAGACCCCCAGGTCTAAAGAACGCAATCCTATCCTGTGTTCCAGACACCAGGCTGTCAGCACGGGGCAGCCTTCTTCCCTTTGCACCCGTGTGGTTTTTTTCTTCGACAGAACAATTTACACAAGCAAAGAGCTTGATCCAGCCTAGGCGTAGCTTGGCTCTGTGTGACCTTGGGATAGTGGTTGCCCCTCTCCGTTCTGTAGTAAAGGCAAGGTCATGACCTGGGCTCTATGACCTCACATAAGATAGTGAGGCATCCTCTGGCATCCTCTAGAATGACCCTGTGCTGGCTGGCTGGGTGAGAGAGTAGATGGTTGGGGTGTGGTATGGTGCACCGTGTGTTATGTGATGGAGGTTGTGTGGAGTGCCAGTGTGGAACTGGCAATCCGATCTGCTTCCCTTGTGTCCTTCCTACAGGCTGCCCAACATCTCATACATACCAAGTCCTTAACACATCAAGAATTCATAATCATCCCAAAATATTCAATGGGGATATGAAATATTTACACACAAGGCACCAGACGATGAAACGAGTGTGTCCCCGGCCCTGACAGAAACCTCTCTCTTTCGGGGGTGGGGGGTGCGCAGGATGGCCCTGAGGGGGAGGGGGCGGGCTCTTTGCACACACACCCGCAGAGCTCTAGGCTCACAGAGCATGTTTTGGGTGTGAGGTGTGGGGAAAGCATTAGCCCTCGGCCTCCTCCCTGCTCCCCTTATGGGAGCCTGAGGGCGGGTGAACCTCAGAGTGACAGGGACATCTAAGTGACGGAACTCAGGGGCTTCTTCTCCATCCATGGAACTTCAGAATCACTCCTCTCTGCCGACCACAAGTGTTTCATGTCTGCTTGCTTACACCTCAGTCACGAGGACCTCACTACCCTCATTTAGCAACTTAACAGTTCGAAAGCTCTTCCTTGCAAGGCAGGCGTGACAGCGCATGCCTGCAACCCCAATCCACGAGAGACTGAGGTAGGAGGAGCCCATGTGGAAGCCGGTTGTCATGAGTTCAAGACCAGTCTAGGCTATACACCCCAACCAATAAAGAGATCTTGCCAGCATCCTTCTCTCCCTGGAAAAAGAAGGAGAGAGAGAAAGAGAAGGAGAGAAAGAAAGAAAGGAAGGAAGGAAGAAAGAAAGGAAGGAAAGTAAACTTCCTCTGGCTTTAAAATGACTCCACATTCCACCCCCACCCCCACCCCCACCCCCGCCCTGCTCAGCCTGGCGTCCCTGCAGCTTGCTCAGAGGTCACCTTGCCCACCCCCCTGGCAGCCTGGGTCTCTCGTGTCAGCAGACCCCAGCTCTGATAGCACACTAGGACACACCAGAGCGCAGATGGGCCCCCAAGCAACCCTAATGGGCTCGTCTGTCTAATTAGCATGCAATTAGCCTAATGCATATTTTAACATCACATCAGAGTTGTTCATCAATCATCCCCTAGCCAGGCCTAGACAGACAGACAGACAATTGGCTGGCAGAACCGGGCAGGAAAAATATCTTGTGAGTGACTCTTGGGGGCGGAGGGCTGTCCCCACTTCTAGGGAGCTACAGGGCTGCCTGAGAGCTGTGTCAAGTCAAAAGACCAAAAGTCTTTCCTTCTAGCTCCCATGGCAGTTTCCCCACAGTGGCTAAACTGCCACTTGGGCCAGCCGAATTGGCTGCATTTTTATGCTAATAACACAAGCTCCCCTCCCCAGGACATTGTCTCCCCCACCCCCACCCTCACCCCCACCCCCAATCAGGCTGGGAATCCTTTGAAGACAGACTCCAGTCCACTCTTTTCTCCACCTTTCCCAGAATTCCCAGCTCAGGACTCTGATCCAGGACAGAAGGAATGCTGGCCTATGAGTCACCGAACACAAGAGTCACACAGAGTAGAAAAGATGGAGGCTCAAAAGCTAAAGGTTTGATCCACTGTGGGCTCGCTGAGGTAACCTTGAAAAGATTCTCAGCTCCTTTGAGCCTCTCTTCTCTCAAACGCACAGGGGTGCTGTGCGCACCCTGCCTCCTTTGTGGGGTCAGTCGGTAGAGAATTCCCTAGTGGGCATTATCTTTGCTCACTCGGCCTTCAGTTCACAGCCCCCCCCCTCTTGGATTCTGGCCATTTGGCTGCTGGTGGCAGGAGAGGCCTAAGTCGGGGGAGGGGGAGTGGGGAGAAGGTCTTTGTGTGGAGAGGTGGGGTGCAGTCATGAGTGGGAGAGGGGGAGCCTTTCTCCTCCATGGGGATGAAGTGGAATGTGACATTGTTCCCACCAGACCCCGAGCGGCAGAACACAGAGGCGCCTAAATATTTCATGGTCAAATTCATCAATAATGGAGACGGAGACTAAATTACATAACTGTCACCTTTCTGTTAAATAATATTTTCTGCAGGGGGCTGGGAGGGGGCCAGGGAGGCCTTTATTGCGAGTCATGAATGATTTAAGACAGCAAATAAAGGGGATCTGGAAGAGAGAAGACAGCGACTTCTAGAATCATCTAACACATTGCCCTCCCATGGGGGACAGCTGGACAGTCTCGGAGTATACAGGCGGAGAGGGTCTGGCACCTGGACAGAGTGTGGCAGACAGACTTCTGTCACTATAACAAAACACTGGAGATAAATTAATGTGGAACGAGGCAAGCAAGCGGGGACCCAGAGACATAGCTGGGTGGGTAGAGTGGCTGCCTAAGTCAAGTACCCCCACTGCGGAAACGGGGTGTGCTAGATCATGTCTGATCTCAGCACTTGAGAGGATCAGGCCCTCAAGGCCATCCTCTACTACCTAGAGAGGTTGGAGCCATCCTGGGCTACATAAAAGCTTCTCTCAGGGGGTTGGAGAGATGGCTCAGCGGTTAAGAGCACTGACTGCTCTTCCAGAGTTCCTGAGTTCAATTCCCAGCAACCACATGGTGGCTCACAACCATCTGTAATGGGATCCTATGCCCTCTTCTGGTGCTGTCTGAAGACAGCAACAGTGTACTCACATACATTAAATAAATAAAATCTTTTTTTTAAAAAAAAAAAAAAAGCTTGTCTCAAATAGAACACAATAAACCAAAAATTGTCTCAAATAGGACACAATAAACCAAAACTAAACAAAGAGAGCTGGTGGGACGGCTCGGCAGCAAAAGTGTTCCCTGTGCAGAGATGATGATCTGAGTTAAACTCTGGGGGCCCTAACAAAGGAGGAAGAAGAAAAGCAAACCCACAAAGTTGTCCTCTGGCTTCTACACGTGCTTGCCTCACTTTCAACAGCATTTACACACACACACACACACACACACACACACACACACACACACTCACTCCATATTAATTGGTGGAAGGTTCTTCCTTTGAGAAAGAAAACCAATAGGATGATACAGGCTTACAATCCCAGCACTTGAGAGGAGAATTACTGCAACAGTGACTGCTTTTTGCTGATTAGGGGTGTCAAGTTTCTTGGGGTAAGCTTGGTCTCCACTGTCATGATATTGAATTTCTACTTCTTCCTCCTCTTCTTCTTCCTCCACCTCTTTTTCCTCCTCCTCTTCTTCTTCCTCCACCTCTTTTTCCTCCTCCTCTTCTTCCTCCTGTTCTTCTTCTTCTCCTCCTCCTTCTCCATCACCAACACACAGGGCTACTTAACAAACTGCAGCCAACAGCAGCCAACAACCCACACCTCCAGGGCCCTAGCATTTATTTATACTCCCTCTGAAAAGTTCCCAGAATCCCAACTGTCACAAAATTGCAGAAGCTATTTGCAGCTGACAAAACCACACCCCTGTTAGAGTCCTAGGCAATCACAGTCAACAGCTGTGGACAGTCTGAAGCAGCCCCACGTCCCCACTCCTGGGATTAAGACTTTGCATCAAAAGTAAGAAAAAGGGCTGGGGGGTTGGCTCAGTGGCCAAGAACACTGGCTGACCTCCCAGAGGCCCCAGGTTTGATTCCCAGCCCCCAAATGGTGGCTCACAACCATCTGTAACTCCAGTTCCAGGGGATCTGATGCCCTCTTCTGGCCTCAGGAATCAGACATCCATGCGGTGCACGTATATACATGCAGGCAAAACACCCATATGTGTACAATAACAAAATAAATGAACCTAAATGAAATTTCAAAATAAAAAGAGAACTCTGTTTAGCCTGACACTTGGCAGCTTACAGTTGGCCCTAGTGCATTGGGGCTGCGGCCTGAGTCTACTCATTTCACAGCAGCCAGGAAACAGCGCCAGGAGAGGATGGGGTTACATTATTTTCTTCTGTTTTACTGTGGGTCTCCAGCAACTGGAGGCCAATAGGCCCCACCTCCTGGAGGCTCCACCTCCTTCGTTCCAAGCCTTTAGTTTATTGGTTTTAAGAACGGTCCAGAGTCAAACCACAGCAGGTGGACTTTGGGGACGGCTGTGGTTTGAGGGTCAAATGTCCTCCATAGGCCTGAGTGTTTGAACAATTAGTCTCCAGACGGAGGCGCTGTTTGCGGAGGCTGCGGAACTTTGGGGAGGCGTGGCCTGGTTGGAGGAAGTGGGTCGGTGTGGTGGAGCCTTGAGGTTTTATCCCCGCTGATGGTAGATGCCGTGTAAACAGCGGTCTCTCTCGCACCTGCCGCCTAGCCTTGCGCACCACGATGTCCCTTCGCACCGCAGACACCCTCCTCCCGTAAGCTGCCTCTTGTCCCGTAATTTATCACAGCCAGGAGAAAAGTCACCACTATAGGAACGTACCTACCAGAACAGGTTTGAGTGAATAGCGCATCAGCCTATGCACTTATATGACCAAGTTGTTCATTTTACACGGAGAAAAAGATACCCAGAGACAGTCAGAGAGCCGGGATACCAGTTTCTTGTCTGTACGTGGGGAGGCTCCGTCCGGTGGGCGCCTTGAACAGGCTTGTCTCCTGTGTCGGAACTGGAGTCCCTGTAACTAGGAACTGTCTTCCCTCACTGAGCCTGAGACCATCAAGGCAAGGAACTGTACCTTTTTCATCAGTGAGCGCACCCCCAGGATCCAGCACCCCTTCTCCATCAGACCCACAATTCTGGGAGTCCGCAAGAATGTGGTATGAAGCTGGGCGGTGGTGGCGCACGCCTTTAATCCCAGCACTTGGGAGGCAGAGGCAGGCAGATTTCTGAGTTCGGGGCCAGCCTGGTCTACAGAGTGAGTTCCGGGACAGTCAGGACTATACAGAGAAACCCTGTCTTGAAAAACAAACAAACAAAAAAAAGAATGTGATATGATGAGATTAGGGGCTCCTGGAAGGCTGATGTCCCCCCATCACAGTGGGGTCCCAATAGGCCAGAACCGCATCTCCTGGGGGGCTCCTTTCCTTCATCCTTGAAGTCTGTGTCAACTGAGGGAGGCGCCCAAGACCTGTGACACCTCTGTCTCCTTTCTTCCGGGAGGAGGACCGAAGTGATGAAGAGAGTATGGCCGGGCTCTGCTGTGGCTCCCGGGCTTCACCGCAGGCGAGCCCTCCCCTCCTGGGAAAGGAGCTTCCGTGGGCGTGTGTGCAAACTCACCCTGCAGCGTCAGCCCATGTGGGAAGGGTGAGGGTTGGGAACGCTGTGCCCGCTAAGTGTATAATTACACGGCACTTGGGGTAATTTCCCTGTTCCTCAAGAAGTGCACGTTGGCCCTGATTTTCCTATCTGCAGATTGTAAGCTCGTAATTAGTAGCAAATTACCCACACAAGTGACAAATTTTTGTGCTTTCAAGTAAACAGACAAAATACCCACAGTTCATAAATTGCCTCTCGGTGCAGCAGGCACCTGGCTCCCGGCGATGCCCAGCCTGCCCACACATGACAGGGAAAGAGTCCGTGAGAGGGACATGGCTGCAGACAGAGAGAAGAGGGCTGGCTTAGCTTTACACTTGACCCTTCCAGCTTGCAGACTAAGCGACACCAGCAGGTCACAGGCATTGGGGAGACTTCATGGCTGTTAGCAAGGGCTGGAAACACCGGGGTGTAAGTCTCCGATTCAGAGTTAAATGGATGCTTGTAACCCATCTGCCAATCAAAATGTCATTGTTCTCCCAGCTAATACCACCTCTCTGAGTACCGCATGCGGAGAACTCTGACCCTCTGTGATGGTTTATATATGCTCAGCTCGGGAAGTGGCACTATTTGAAGGTGTGGCCTTGTTGGAGTGGGTGTGGCCTTGTTGGAGTGGGTGTGTCACTGTAGGTGTGAACTTTAAGACCCTCATCTTAGCTGCCTGGAAGTCAGTCTTCCACTAGCAGCCTTCAGATGAAGATGTAGAACTCTCAGCTCCTCCTGCCCCATGCCTGCCTGGATGCTGCCATGTTCCCAACCTTGATGATAATGGACTGAACCTCTGAACCTGTAAGCCAGCCCCAATTAAAGGTTGTCCTTTATAAGACTTGCCTTGGTCATGGTGTCTGTGCACAGCAGTAAAACCCTGACTAAGACATCCTCTTACAGGCCTTTGTTTTGGTTTGTAAGGCATGTAGCCCAGGCTAGCCTCAAGCTTGTTGCGTAGTTGAGGCTGGCCTTGAGCTCCAAACAGTCTTTGCTTTTACCTCCCAGTGTTGGGATTACAGGTGTACACCACCACACCAGCTTTGTTGCATATCTTTGAATATTATTCTTAACCCATCTGAGCCATGGGCCATTGGCAGTCTCAGAGCTTCCGGGTTGATCTTTAGTTGGTAGAGCTCTTACCTGGTGTGAACAAAGCCCTGAGTTCATCCCCAGAACTTCGTAAACCGAACATGATAGTGCAAGTTCTGTAATCTCAGCACTTGGGAGGTGGAGGCAGGATGAGAAATTCAAAGCCATCCTTCGGTGGATAGCAAGTTTGAGGCCAGCATGAACTACACGAGACACCATCTCAAAAAAAAAAAAAAAAAAAGATGACAGACAGACAGACGCCCCCCTCCCCCCCATCTTGAACATCAGGAAGTTTGGTGTTCAAATCTTGGCTCTACTCTGTATTAGCTATGTGACCCTGAGTGTCTGGCAACTTCTCTGTGCCTGGTTTGTTATTACAGCAATTCTCAACCTGTGGTCACAACCCCTTTTGGGGGTGTCAAAAAACCCTTTCACAGAGGTTGCCTATCAGGTATCTTGCGTGTCAGGTATTTACACAATTCATAACAGTAGAAAATTACCGTTATGAAATAGCAATAAAATAATATTATGGTAGTTGGGTCACCACAACACGAGGAATTGTATTAAAGAGACACAGCATCGCCAGGCAGTGGTGGCGCACGCCTTTAATCTCAGCACTTGGGAGGCAGAGACAGGTGGATTTCTGAGTTCGAGGCCAGCCTGGTCTACAGAGTAAGTTCCAGGACAGCCAGGGCTATACAGAGAAACCCTGTCTTGAAAAACCAAAAAAAAAAAAAAAAAAAAAAAAAAAAAAAAAAAAAAAAAAAAGAAAAAGAAAAAGGAAAAAAAGAGATGCAGCGCCAGGAAGGCTGAGAACCACTGCTTTCTAGTTTAGCGTCTTACACAGGGTTGTAAGAATCAGATGGTGTGATGTGTGCAAAGTTTTTATCAGTCTCTTGCACATGGCAAGTGTTCAGCCAACCTTATGTTCCGCTTATCACTGTTAATCCTCAGCTTGTAAGAGTCAGTTCTTGATCCCCATGCTCCACTCCTGAGGTGCTGGCGGTTGTGGCTCCCACAGCCCCAGTGTTTGACAGGCATTGATGTTCCCTATTCCCCTTGAGTTCCCTGGTGCCATCGGATATGTATAATGTCCTTCCCCTTCTGGCTCATGAGCTCTGCCACCCTACCTGACCCCAGGGTCATTATTTTTAAAATGAGAGTTCTCACCCTGTCTTAGTTTGGGTTTTACTGCTGTGAACAGACACCATGACCAAGGCAACTCTCATAAGGACAACATTTAATTGGGGCTGGCTTACAGGTTCAGAGGTTCAATCCATTATTATCCAGACAGGAACATGGCAGCATCCAGGCAGGCATGGCTCAGGAGGAGCTGAGAGTTCTACATCTTCATCTGAAGGCTGCTAGTGGAAGACTGGCTTCCACACAGCTAGGACAAGGGTATTAAAGTCCATGCCCACAGTGACACACCTAATCCAACAAGACCATACTCTCTCCAACAAGACCACGCCCATTCCAATAAAGCCACATCCACTCTAACAAGGCCGCGCCTACTCTCATAAGACCACGCCCATTCCAACACGACCACGCCCATTCCAACACGGCCACACCTCCTAATTGTGCCACTCCCTGGGCTAAGCATATTCAAGCCAACACACACTCCATCAGGCTCTCAAAATGCCTGGCAAAAGCATCTAAATATGTCACCGTGCCTGACGCTACATCTATTGTGCGTGCAAATCTGCCACACTGACGGCTTCTAAGGAAGCACACCTACTCACAGCTCTACATACTTCCATCTCACCTGACTCTGGGCTGGCGCTTGGGTCCTGCTGTAACCAATAGACTGGAGCCAGAGTGAGTCTTGTGCCGGTTCCTGCCTGGGTCTTAGGAAGGTCAGGAAGCCTGGTGAGTTGGAGCTCTCAGGCTAGTACCTGTTGTCCAGAGCTGGTGGCTAGGTAAATCTGAGGGAATTTTACGAGCTGATAACAAATTGGCAGCTTACTCAATTGGTGAGTCTTCTGTTGTTTTTGCGACTGGCTCTTTAGGTAGCCTAGGTTTGCCTCCAACTCACAATGTAACCAAGGCTGGCCTTGAACTCCTGATCCTCTGGATTTCTGCCTTTGGAATGAGTACGTATTGGTATTTATAGCACGTGCTGACTTCAAATTCGCAGAGATTCCCCCTCAGCCTCCCAAGTGATAGCATTAGCAGAATTAGCTACCATATGTAGCCCTTCTTTTTTTGTCTTGGAGGATCCATTACCAATCCACCCCTATCTAGCATCTTCCATCCTGAACTCCAGTGAGGCCCGCCCCTCCATCTTACAAGTCCTGTGCTAGCTTCCTTCCCTCCAGGCTGTGTCAGCAAAGACCCTGCCCCCATGCCCTGTGGAGAGCCTGGGGCATAGCGAGAAACCCCAAGATTCCCAAGGTGACAACTAGAAATCTAGATGTCTGACTTGAGCCGATGTTCCAGATGACTATGACCCCCCATGCTCCTCCTACCAGGGGCATCCCTCGGGAAGGAAGCGGTAGTAGACACTGCACCCCAGGAAACAACCCATCCTCGCTGTAATAATGCCTGCTTATGTTTTAGACCAGGAAGTTTGGGGCACGTTGTATCACTGCCGTGGGTAGCTGGACCCCAAGACAAAGAGAACCAGGCAGCCCTATCACCTTGCTTTCTTCATTATGTGGCCTCCTGTAACTTTCTGTAGTTCATAGGCCGTCCAGGAAGCCCAAGAAAAGAATGCTCTGAACAGGACCGTGTTGCTTGCTCCCAGAGACATGCCTGACTTGCAGAGATGGCGGGCAGTATACAGCCCACCCTCCTCCGCAGGACACACAAGGTGAACGAATCTGGAACGTGGGCTTCCACTGGGGATCCGAGACAGGCGCAGAGTCCCCTCCCTTCCCTGTTGACATTTGCAAAGGACTAAATTAGGAGACAGGTAAATGCTAGTCTTTTCTTCTCCTGGGGACCAGGGAAGAGGGGGGCAGACTCTCGGGATTCTGACTGCTCCAAGCTTAGTAAGTCCATGCAGGGTCCAGCATGAGGCCAGGGTGTTGGGTCGTTGCCCTCAGCCAGTGTTATTGGGGCTGGTGTAGGGCAGGCCAACCTCATCCTAACCCAGCCTCCCAGTGCCTGCAGGAAGCCGAGGGTCCTTCCTTACTTCAGGCGATGTCCCTCAGTGACAAAAGCCTAATTTGGGGGATTTGGGGATGGGAATTCCTGAGAATCCTTGGGGATTTCTTGTATCATACACTATTGTGTATTCTTTCCGAGGTACTATTTCTAAAATGACGAAAAGCGGCTGTAAATAACAAATAGTCCATCAGCTTCCAAAGTAAGGTTCAAAATCTCCGAGGTAATTTTTTTTTTAAAAAAAGGATATAGTATAAAATGCATGGACTGTTATTACTAAAGCCACTCTATGTTTATTTTAATAAAATATAAAATAGCTCCCCACCAGGTACGGATGCTGGACAAGCAACCTATCAAGATAAGGAGACGTAAAAACTGCTACCGCACCATCAGCATCTGAAAGCTAACACAAATATTTAATATTCAAACGTTTGTTCGTTTTGCTTTTTTGAGACAGGGTCCTTCTTCGTAGCCCTGGCTATCCTGAAACTCTCTTTGTAGACCAGGCTGGCCTCGAACTCTGCCTCCCTCTGCCCCTTGAGTGCTAACATTGAAGACATATGCTGTCATACCAGGTTAATTATAACTTCTTTTTTTAAAATGGAAACCTTAAGACCCACGGAGCCTGACTTTTTAGCCAGCCTGACAGTTGCAATTTCTGTTTTGAAATGGAGATGGAAAGCGTTCTGCCTGGGGTTTAACAAACATAGAAGGTGTTGGAGTAGGGGTGGGAGGATAGGTAGTGGTGTTGGTCTTGCTGGATTGACCAAGCCTGTGGCTATGCGCTCAAGACTCTTCACAAACAATGAAGCTCTTTGCTAGCCCTGGCTCCATTTCTGGCCCTTAAGATCGATGCTGCCTTTCCCCGTTCACACATCGAATCTGCTCCTGAGTGTGCAGCCGAGAATTCCACAACATCCCTGGGTTTTCTTTTCTCTTTTTTCTTTTTTTTCTTTTTGCATTGCCTCCGTAGTTCATATTCAATCACTGGAAAAAGGCAGTGCCCGTGACAGGATGGTATTTGAAGAATGGTAACATTTGGGTCTCCCTGCAAGGTTAGTGGTACTCTGCATACAAAAAAATTGCCAATTTAGGGGCTTATTCCGCTCCTAAAAGTTATGTTTTGAGATATTGCCCACAGGATCTGCATAATGTATACTATGCAAATAAACTTATTAATATTTATTTTATTTGGAAGATTGACTTGCCGTCGGCGGCAGACAGGGCCACAAACACACACCGATATAACAGAAAGGATGGTAAGGAGGACCTTCTAATGAGAAAGTCACTTCCCCCCACCCCCACCCCACGGATGCCTGTCCCCCCACTTCAAGAAACACTGCTGTTAACCTTCAACTCCACGTAGCCAGGATCCTGACTCCCATTTTCTTTCTTTTTTTGTTTTGTTTTTTTGAGACAGGGTTTCTCTGAGTAGCCCTGGCTGCCCTGGAACTCACTCTGTAGACCAGGCTGGCCTCAAAATCAGAAATCCGCCTGCCTCTGCCTCCCAAGTGCTGGGATTAAAGGTGTTCGCCACCACTGCCCGGCTCTTACTCCCATTTTCAATTTAAGGGAAAAGGATTCCTTTGAATTGTAAACATTCCCTGTGTGGATTATAAGGCTCCAGTTCTCAAGGAGAGAAGTTTTCATACCTTTCCCCGTTTTTTTCAGAACTTGGGGGATTTAAGATCTGGAATTAAGATCTTGGGGGAATTAAGATCAGGTAATTTCCCAAGAAGTGCTAAGGGAGAGATGATTATACGATGGCTTTGGGATGTTTCAGATGGTAGGTAAGAAGAGCCGTGGGGGCAGGAAACGGTCAGGGCTCCTCCTGTTGGGTCTGTACCGTGGTTTCAGGATGTAGGCAAAGTGAATTCAGTGTGCCTGTCTCCGGACAGGAAGCCTGGCTATGGTCCAGGACTGGGAGAAGAAACAATGAGGGGGCTGGACTCAAGAAAGACCCCTGACTTCGCTGGCACCCCTGTTTCCACCTAGACTACCGAGCCCTCCTAAAATGGTTTGCTCAAGGACCTATTTTACCGTGTTTACCTTGCCTTCATCTCCGTGACCTCTGGGATATCGGTGATCTTGGTTCCACCATACTGGAGAACCCTGAGGTCAAGTTTCAGTCTAAACCTGTGATGGTCAATCTTCATTGCCAAGTTGATTGAATTTGGAGACACCTAGGAGACACACCTTGGGCGGGCCTTGTGATGGCATATCCAGAGAGGTTTAATGAGTTTGGGAAGACCCACCCTAAGTGTTCATGGCAGCATCTCATGGGCTCGGGTCCCCCCCC
>NW_022196909.1:45510242-45525461 GCF_008632895.1 Mastomys coucha
CCCCCCCCGAGCTTAAAAACAAACAAACAAACAAACAAAAAAACAGGGGAGAGGAGGAACCCAGCTAGGCACCAGCAGGAACTTCTGCTTCCTGATAGCAAAGGCGGCGAAGCCAGGCACCCGACACCCTACACTTCCGGCTACCATGACTGACTGTATCCCCTCAAACTGTGATCCAAAGTAAACCCTTCTTCCTGCAATTGGCTTCTGCCAAATATTTCGTCACAACAAGAAGAAAATAAAACAAAGCAAAACAAAATGCTAGCACGTATGATAAAGGTTAGCAAGAGACTTTAGCAACCCCCAAACCAGCAACACCATCAGAGGCTCAGCCTTCCCCAGACAAAAGGTTAAAATTACCCTGCTGGCGGAAGAACCGGCTCGCTGAGGTACTTATGAAGATAAATGGGGCAGGAGATGAAATAACAAATAAATGCCAATTACCGACCTGCAGTCCGCTGCGGAAATGAGGACTATTGTATGCGGCCGACGCACTCCTGGCTTTCTTAAGGATATTTATCTATTTTAATGAAGTTTCCTTTGCTTTCCAGTCCTCACTGCCCATTGTACTCATACGGGGATTTTAAAATGGTGATATTTAGAACTTACTACATGATGATAGAAAGAAGGATGGGATCACGATGCATTAAGAGTCTTAGCTTCCCTTGTTATCCTGGGGCAGGAATTTAGATGGTTCCCTTAGTCAGGGGAGGGATTTTTCACTGGAAGGAAAATTGCATTGTCGGGTAGAAGCAAGCGTTGATGGTGGTGGTCATGACAGGCGAGTCTAAGAATATAGGAGTTGGAGAGGTTGCTCAGTGGTTAGAAGCACTTGACACTCTCTTAGAGGACCTGGGTTCAATTCCCACCTCCCACATGGGAGCTCATTCCAGTTCCAAGGAACCTAGTGCCCTCTTCTGGCTTCTTTAGAATACTACAGGTGTGTGGTACACATCCATAAGGTCAGGCACGCGCGTGCGCACACACACACACACGCGCACACACACACACACACACACACACACACACACACACACACACAAAATCAATAAATACATCTTTAAGAAAAAGAAGCCAGGCGGAATGGTGCATGACTTTAATCCCAGCCCTCTGGAGGCAAATTTGGGCAGGCAGAACTTTGTGAGTTCAAGGCCAGCCTGGTCTACAGCCAGAGCTACATAGTGAGACTCTATTTTCAAAAACAAAAAGAAAAGAAAAAGAATGCAGTGTTGTGGATATTTGTCATTCTTGGTTACCTAGGACTTTGTGGGGGGGGGGAGCAGAGAGACAGACAGACAGACTGACTGACAGCGATGGAGCACATACAGTGTGAGTGATAGGGTCTCACTGTGTAGCCCAGGCTAACCTCAAAGTTTAGGCCCTCTTCTGGCCCCTCTGAACACTCCATGCTACCAAGTGCACAAACACAGGTAGGCAAACTGCTCAGGGACATAAAATATAAGTAAATAAATAAAAATTTAAATACAAGTTCTGCCCTTCTATGAACAAAAGCACAGAGTAAAGAATCTCATTCTTTTATTGATTGATTGATTGATTGATTGATTGACTGATTTTAGATAGGGGCTTGTTGTCTCGGGGTTTTAGTGCTGTGAACAGACACCATGACCAACTCTCATAAGGAGACCATTTAATTGGGGCTGGCTTACAGGTTCTGAGGTTCAGTCCATTATCATCAAGGCAGGAACATGGCAGCATCCAGGCAGGCATGGTGCAGGAGGAGCTGAGAGTTCTACATCTTCATCTGAAGGCTGCTAGGAGAAGACTGGCTTCCAGGTGGCTAGGATGAAGGTCTTAAAGCCCACACCCACAGTGACACACCTCCTCCAACAAGGCCACACCTACTCCAACAAGGCCATACCTACTCCAACAAGGCCATACCTACTCCAACAAGGCCACGCCCACTCAATAGGCCACACCTCCTAACTGTGCCACAAACCTGGGCAGAGCATATCCGCACCATCACACTTGCTGTGTAGCCCTGGCTGTCCTGGAACTCACTCTGTAGACCAGGCTGGCCTTGGACTCAGAACTCCACCTGCCTCTGCCTCTCAAGTGCTGGGATTAAAGGCGCGCACCTCACACCTGGTTATGTTCCTAATACCTCTCCCAGCAGCATACCCAGCAGGGGACCAGGGCCAGGACACATATCATGTGAGGGACAGTTCATTGAAGCTCCAACAGTCAAACCTATTCATTAAAACATTGACAATAGGGCTGGTGAGATGGCTCAGTGGGGAAGAGCACCGACTGCTCTTCGGAAGGTCATGAGTTCAAATCCCAGCAACCACATGGTGGCTCACAACCACCCATAATGAGATCTGACGCCCTCATCTGGTGCGTCTGAAGACAGCTACAGTGTAATTACATATAATAAATAAATAAATCTTAAAAAAAAAAAACATTGACAATAAATCTACAATGAGATTATAGTTCCAGAAAGTTCTCTGCAAAGACCATGTTTATCTTGGTACTGCTAAGTTCTTAGACTTGCTATCCAAGCACAGTCATTAGAACAGATTTCAACGTATTTTATTTAATAGAATGATCGCTCTAGAACCATTAGCTGGGTATTTCTAGCATGTGAGATCTCATTGGTTCTGCAAATGTCAGGGACTAGCCCCAGTGAGTGGGACCCAGTGCCCTTGGAATCTGTCTAGCCACTGGAGTAGAAGGCTGTCTGGCCAAGTTCTTATTTGGACACAGCTCCTACCTGTAAGTTTCTGGGTTTTATCCTCTGATTTCCTCAGAGATTCCATGAGCCACTTCATCTCCTTTGTGAGTTTCTATTTTGTGTCTGTGTGTTTGTTAGCGGGTAGTGGTATGTATGTATGAGGGTATAAAATACATGCTCATGTGGGTGTATGTGGAAGCCAGAAGTCAATGTCTAGTATATTCCTCAAGCATAGCTTTTCTATCTTATTTTGAGAAGAAGACTCTCTCAGAACCTGGAGCTCAGCTGAGCTTGGCTAGACTGACTGGACTGGGTGGCCATTGAGTCCCAGGCATCACTCTATCTGCCTCAACAGTACTGGGAATACAGGCTGGGGAGATGGCTCAGCGGTTAAGAGCCCTGACTGCTCTTCCAGGGGTCCTGAGTTCAACTCCCAGCAACCACATGGTGGCTCACAACGATCTGTAATGGTATTCGATGTCCTCTTCTGGTGTGTCTGAAGACAGCTACAGTGTACTCACATGCATAAAATAAATAAATCTTAAAAATAAAAAATTATTCAGAACTGGGAATACAGTCCCACGTTGCCATACCTGGATTTTTATATGGCTGTTGGGAATTTGAACTCAGGTCCTCATATTCGTGTGGCAAGCACCTTACCGACTGAGCCATCTCCCCTTGAGTCCTTCTTTTTGGAAAGCAGTGGCGGTGGCAGTGATCTCTGTTGCTTGCTGCTTAGAAAGCCTGATCAAATGCAACTGGCTCCAGGTTCCTTCGTTTGAATCAGTGTACCCCACGCTGGGTACTTGCCCCTTGGCTGGCTCGATTACCGGCAGCAGCGAGACACAGATGCGTGAGGTAGATTCACGGTATCAGATAATAATAGCTGGCACCGCTGGGCAGTGGCCCACACCTGTCATACCAGCACTTGAAACGTGGAGGCGAGAAGATCAGGAGCTCATGGTCTTTCTTGGTTACACAGGGAGTTGGAGGCCAGCCTGGCTTGCACAAGATACTATTTCAAGGCAAAACAGAACAAACTGATAGGGCTAGAGAGACCACCCAGCAATTTAAAGATTTGCCCCGCAGGCATGAGGACCAGAATTTGGAACCACAGAACCCATGCAAACACCACGTGGGCAAGGTGGCCCACCTGAGACTCCAGCCTCTGAAGATGGAGATGGGATCTAAGAGCGAACGGATAGAGGATACTAGCTGTATGGGCTAGCTCTGGGTTTGATTGAGAGACCCTGGTTCAATGAATGAAGGGGAAGTCTGGCCAGGAATGATGATCAGTCCATATCAACCCTGGGCCTCCACATACACATGTACATACATGTACCCACACACACAATGTGTGTCCACACACATGCAAGCACACACACATATACATGCAAGCCATAGATACAGGGAAAATTAAAAAGAAATAACCCTGGGACTGGAGGGATGGCTCACGGGTTAAGAGCCCTTGTTGCTCTTGCTAAGAACCTGGGTTCAGTTCCCAACCCATACACGGTGGCTCACAGCCATCTGTAACTCCAATTCCAGGACTCTCTGGCTTCTTCAGGCACAAGGTGCACACACAGTGCATGTACATACATGTAGGCAAAATACTTATACACATTAAATAAAGTAAATGATTAAATCTCTTTAAAAAAAAATCCAATAGAGTAAAAGAGAAAACCGTTGGTTGACATTTAGTGACCACGCGGACTGAGACAGACACTACACGGAGCACCGTTTCCCACCCCCACCCCCACCCCCAACCCCCTTATTAGTTTGGTTCTGGAGACCATTCCCTGTGGTAACTGCTGTCATTGACCTCTGGTTGGAGACAGGGGAACTCGAGACTTAGAGAGGTCAAGTAACTTGACGGAGACACACAGCTGACATCCGACTACCGCGAGCCTGCCCTTAAGCCATCTGTTTCCAGGTGACTTGCCCACCAGAGGGGAGATGACCTGAGTACCGTAACCCTGTGCACTCCGGAACTGGTTGGCCAGAGGCAGATGGGCGGGGCACTCTGGACCGTGGGAAGTGTGTTCCGCAAAGGACAGGCAGCACTGTGGCTGAAGTGGCCTGTTGGCTGTGTGGGGGCAGGAAGGGGAGGGCAGGAAGGGGAGGGCTGGGCCTCCCGATTGCCAAGCACTAAGCTCTGCATGCTGAGCCTACAGAGCCTAACTTGATCCTGCGGGCTGTAGAGTCATGAAAGGATTTTTGGTGGATTTACAATTTGGAAAATCTCTTGCAGGTTTGCCGGGTGTGTGGGCTGGGAGGAGGAAGCTACGGGGAGGCCTTTATGTAATCCAGGTGAGAAATGAGGCAGGCTGGGATGAAGCCCTGTTGATGGGAAGTGGGAACAGACAGAGGGGTAACAGACAGAGAGGGGAGGCAGAGAGCTGGAAGCCTGGGCCCTGCATACTAAGAGGGAAGGAGGCACTCAGGGTGAGGTCCCCCCGAGGTGGCCTGGGAGATGGGGGGTTGCCGCTGAGCCTACCCCCGAGATGAGAGACCCAGGAGGAAGAACGGGGCTGTGTTCTAAGCAGAGAGGTGGCAGCCCTGGGGAGCTGGGCTGGCGGTACAGCTAATGATGGCGGACAATTACGAAGGCATGCAGCAGAAAAGGGCGACCTCCCAGGGATGCGGGAAGATTAAATGAATTAATACACACAGTGGGCTGGGAATCGTGCCTCTTGCAAAGCAAGCGGGCTAAGAGAATTTGCTATTCATTTTACTATCGTTAGCCCTGTTTCACAGGCCCGGAAACTGGGGCACAGTGTGCTCACGGAGCTGGCTGGGGTCACACGGGCCACGGCGTGGCTGCTGTCTGACTCAGGGCACCGTCCTGGCCCCACACCCTGCTGCCTGCAGCAAACAGTGTGGAGGGTGGGTGACCAGAGGTTGGAGTAGGTAAGCTCACACAGGAGGAACAGGAAAGAGATTAAGGCAGAAGTCAGGAGACACCCTTCTTTGGCTAAAGAGTCCCAAGGCTACATACGCTGCTCATTCCAGGATGTACCCATCACCATCTTGTCTCCTACCCAAGATCCTCTGCATTAGTCGTTCCGGAAGGGTTAAGTCCCTGCCCAAGTTTGAGAAAGCTTGGATGCCTGAAGGAGACTGAATACCCAGGACTGAGGTGTAAGGATAGAAATGGTCCCTGTGTGTTTGTTATTTCTCTTGGGACAGAGGCTCAGGCATCCCAGGCTGGCCTCCAACTCAATATACGGGCGGGGGGGTGGGGTGGGGGGAGAAAGGTGACCTCTGACATCTGATCTTCCTGCGCCTGCGCTAACCTCATTCTGGCTTGTACCACCGTGCCCAGTTTATTCAGCGCTGGGGATAGAAACAAGAGCTCTGTGAACTCTAGGCAGATGCTCTACAAACCAGTTACATTGCCAGCCCCCCATCCCCCTAGCATGGTCCCTTTTAAAGACTAGACAACACTGGCAGGCTGTAGTGGTGGGGCGGAGGGGCGGGAGTGGGGTTAACCCCATGCGGCAGATCTTGGCAAATCCCTGTGGTGTGGGTGGCCGAAGCAGAACACCTCCGTTTGGGTTCTACTTGCACCCCACCCCCATCTCTGCCAGCCAAGTCCCTTAGAGCCTGTTTCTTCACTGTTAAGACTGGACACCGGAATCTCTGCCCGAGGAGGGTTCCCGTGATTAATTGACAGGATGTCTGGCTACTTTGAGGGCTGTCGAGAGTGTGTGAGTGTCTACAAACGGAGTGCACTGTCACATTCCTGTTGCTTCCACCCCTGCAGGTGCCTGCTGGTGACAGACTGGGAAAAGAGCGTGGGAAGCTGTCTGGGACTCTGTGGGTAGCTCCGTGGCTTGGCAGACAAGTAGGGCAAGGTCAGTGGGCCTGGTCCAAAGAGGAACAGGCATGGGCTGACTCATCGGACCCTGGAGGGGACTGTCGAGGCTGATGGACTGTGACCCACTCCATGCCTATCCTGGAGCATGTCTGATGGTGTGTTGTTCAAGGGTGTTGCATGGGAAGGGAGCAAGCCTGAGCGCAAGCGTGCGCGCATGCGCATGCGCGCATTCGGTCTCACGCTCAAAAAGGACATCCTAGAGAGGTGATGGATACGATGTCTTCTCTGAGAAACAAGCCTCTCCAGTGGGTGACTCTTCAGCTGACCTCCTCTCCAAGCAGTGGGGATAATTGGAGCACTTGCAGCATTCAGTTTGTTTGGGTGTCGATGTGCCGGCTGTAAGCCAAGCATGCGCACACGTGTCTGGTCCCAGCCAGCCGCCCACGGAGCAAACACAAGTTAGTGGAGAGAGCCGTTGTTTTCCAAGGTGCACTCTGGTGGCATTCAGAGTGTCTGGATGGTGGCCTCCTGGCTGTCCCTTCTGCAAGGGACAGAACTGCAATAGGTCAGAACTTTCTTTGAGGAGAGGTGATGGATGAGGGACTGGGGAAAGGAGGGATGGAGGGAGGGAGAGGCATGGTGGTGTGTCTCAGCCCTGACTCAAGAAACAATCCCCTGAGAGCCCCCCTCTTGTCCTATTAATGCTATCTTCCAAAAGCCATCTTCCTATTGCAGCCGTGACTGGAGAGCTGTGCACTTTGACCCTGCTGGGTGAGCACATGTATGTGAGGAAAACATGGGGAGTCCGATTCTACCTGTTTGCCAAAGGCCTTCTCAGCTGGGCTGATTGACTGTTTACATCAACTCCAGGAGGGGGGCGGAGATCCTGAAGCCCTGGCCTGTAGATTTTATGCTCCCATAATACCCGTTGTATGCAGCTCCGCCTAATAGCACAGGGCCTGGGGAGGAGCGCCTAGACCAGGGAGGACTAGGGGACTCCAGTGCAATTCCCCATTCTTGGTATACTTCTAATTGCAGACACTCACAGGGCACCTATCTGTTGACGTTTGATATGATGTGGTCATGTAGTCATCCACAGAGTTTGGACTTGAGAACCGTTATTCAACGGTTTTACGTATGCATGCGCATGTGTGAGTGCACGGGAGCACACACACACTCGAACACACACATACACACACCACTAATTTCAATAAGTTTATAATTTCCTGTTGACTCACATTTGCAGCAGGCCACGGAATTGGATGTGTCTCGTAGAAGTCTGTTGGGGCTCTGGATGGGTCAAAGATAGGATAAATATGATCTCGATTCAGAATGGGTTCCTGTTGGCTGGTTTTGTGTGTCAACTTGACACAGGCTGGAGTTATCACAGAGAAAGGAGCCTCCCTTGAGGAAATGCCTCCATGAGAGATCCAGCTATAAGGCATTTTCTCAATTAGTGAGCAAGGGTGGGAGGGCCCATTGTGGGTGGTGCCATCCCTGGGCTGGTGGTCCTGGGTTCTATAAGAAAGCAAGCTGAGCAAACCAGGGGAAGCAAGCCAGTAAGCCGCACTCCTCCATGGCCTCTGCATCAGCTCCTGCCTCTAGGTTCCTATCCTGTGTGAGTTCCTGTCCTGACTTCCTTTAGTGATGAACAGCATAATGGCTACTCCTGGTTGTCAACTTGACTCTCTCTGGAATGAACTCCAATCCAGGGCTGGAAGGCTCACCCGTGATCCTGATCTGGAGGCTAAAAGATACAAGTTTCTGACCTGGATCTTGGCATGGAGATCTTGAGGCAGAGCGGCTATGAATCCCAGAAGATCTCTGAGTTCAAGGCCATCTGGGATTAAAGGTCTGGTGGTATACGCTTTTAATCTGGGCCACACCTTCTGATGGAGACCTATATAAGGACATTGGAAGAAGGCTCGCTCTTCCTCCCCTGCTTGCCTTGTGGGACTGAGCAGCTCTTAGATCTTTGGACTTCCATTCACAGCTGCTGCTGACCATTGTTGGGAGTTGGACTACAGACTGTAAGTCGTCAACAAATTCCCTTACTAGATAGAGACTAGTGTAAGTTCTGTGACTCTGGAGAACCCTGACTAATACAACCAGCAACGTGGAAATGTAAGCTGAATAAACCCTTTCCTCCCCAACTTGCTTCTTGGTCATGATGCTTTGTGCAGGAAAACAAACCCGGACTAAGACATTTCCTCCAGTAGGGCTAGCACCCCAGGATCCGTGCAGAAATGTTGTGGTAAGTTTGACAGCAGGCTCTCTGGGGGGAGGGCCCCCTGATGCCCTGGGGGTAGGGCTGTGCCGAGAAGCCCACCAGTCTGGGAATGGAATATGGGATATGCTGGTTTGCAGACACAAGTGGGGGTAGTATCTCCTTAAGCTGTAAAAGCTGGTGCATAGTAGGCCTTCAATCAATACCTTTTTGATGAATAAACAAAAATGGACAAGTAAATGAATGAGAAAACACATGAATGAATGAATGAATGAATGAGTGAGTGAGTGAATGAATGAATCGCTGGGAGCTGAGTCAAGAGGCTGTTGCAGGTTGGACTGCTTTTGTCAAGAGGCAGAGAAAGCGGAGAGAGGCCTCAGGAATCAGGACCCTACTGAGCCAAGGGATGCCCCAATCCCTGCCCACCCCACCCAGGCTTCCCCAGCTCTGGCCACCGCTTAGCATTCTCATAAATAGCCCGGGTGCTGTTGACCACGGGGCTTCTTGTTGGGTCTTTTGTTTCCTCAGCCGTGACAAAAGCCGCGTTAATGAGTTATTGGAAAAACAGAGCTCTGCTCCAGGCCAGAGACTCGGCAAACACAGAGCGGGTGGAGCCAGGAGGCAGAGGGGGGTTCTCCTGGGAGTGTGAAAGGGAATTTACGCGTTTTCCATGTTCCCATCGCTCTTGTCTGCTGGAGCACCACAGGTCACACAGACTGGCCAAGGGAATCCCTCACAGCCTGAAAGGGTTGGGGTCTAATAGTCTACAGCGATTAGGGCAGCTACCTCAGGACCTTTGCACTTGCCTGTGCCCCGTCCTCACCCTCGCCACCCCCTCACTTGACTGGATGCCACTTCCTCTTTCCCTGGTGACCTTGACTAACAGTGACATCCTCCTCTCCACTCCCACCCGACTACCCTTACTCTATCTTAATTTTGGTTTCACAGTATATGGCAATTTCTAGATTTTTTTATTCTAGAAGCAGGACCCAGATGGAGATTCGAGAGGAAACAGTATTTGGTGGCTCCAGGAGACAGTTGTAGAGTTGCTACTGTTGGTGATCCTAGGAGACAGTAATAAAATTGCTACTGTTGGGAGTCCAACTGCAAGACCCGTTCTCAGAGACGCCTCCCCAAGTGGTGAGGGGGCTGGGCTAAGGCCCCTAGGTCCTGTGAGTCAAAGGGTAGATGCCATTACTGAGGGACATATTCCTGATGAAAGTGGTGCGCCTTGGGTTGGTGGGAAAGCTCAGTGGGTAAAGCTGCATGCCGCAAGGCCTGACGAATCGAGTTTGATCTCCATGACTACAGGGTGGAAAGAGCGAACTGATTCCTGAAGGTCGTCCTCTGACATCCATGTGCACATTTTGTGGCACGGGTACCTAAACATGAGTGCACAAGTGTGTGTTGGTGCAGTGATGGTTTGTGTATGCTCGGCCTAGGGAGGGGCACTATTAGAAGGCGTGGCCTTGTTGGAGTGGGCGTGGCCTTGTTGGAGTGGGTGTGGCCTTGTTAGAGTAGGTGTGCCACTATGGGTATGGGCTTTAAGACCCTCATGCTAGCTGCCTGGAAACCAGTGTTCTGCTAGCAGTCTTCAGATGAAGATGCAGAACTCTCAGCTCCACCTGTACCATGCCTGCCTGGATGCTGCCATGCTCCTGCCTTGATGATAATGGACTGAACCACTGAGCCTGTAAGGCAGCCCCAATGAAATGTTGTCCTTATAAGAGTTGCCTTGTGGGACTGGCGAGATGGCTCAGTGGGTAAGAGCACTGACTGCTCTTCTGAAGGTCCTGAGTTCGGATCCCAGCAACCACATGGTGGCTCACAACCACCCATGATGAGATCTGACGCCCTCTTCTGGTGCATCTTAAGACAATTACAGTGAATTATGCTGGCGCGAGTGGGGCTGGAGCAAACAGGGCCGGCAGAGGTCCTGAGTTCAATTCCCAGCCAGCCACACACATGATAGCTCATGGCCATCTGTACAGCTACAGTGTACTCATACCCATACAATAAATAAAATAAATATTTAAAAAAAAAAGAGTCGCCTTGGTCATGGTGTCTGTTCACAGCCGTAAAACCCTAAGACACGTGCACACACAAAATAAAAATAAAATATAATCAATTATAAAGAATGGTATAGTTGGCGGGCTGGAGAGATGGTTCAGTGGTTAAGAGCACTGACTGCTCTTCTAGAAGTACTGAGTTCAATTCCCAGCAACCACATGGTGGCTCACAACCATCTTAATGGTATCTAACGCCCTCTTCTGCTATGTCTGAAGACAGCTACAGGATATCCATATACATAAAATAAATAAATCTTAAAAAAAAGAATGGTATAGTAGAGATTGGATGCAGTCATATGGAAGGTAGGCCTACTTTGGGGATACCACTTCTAGTCTCTCTGCGCCTCGCCCTCTGATCACTATTCTGAGCTAGGTCAATCTATCCCCTAAAGTCTGGCTTGTGCTGGTTTGGCCCTGCCCACAGGGGCCCTCAAAGTCTCCTCCAGGGATGAGCCATTCTCCCGGGACCCATGTTGGAGGCTGTGCTTTCCTTTTTCAGCTAGAATCACCAGAGCTTTAGAGGTTACTGTCTGAGCAACAAAATGCCCCACAGGTAGGGCAGAGGTGAAGGAGGGTCTTCTGATGGGATGTGGAGGAGAGTGGGCATGCTGATCTGAGGAGTGGAGGTTCACCTCCGCTGGTCTGCCGTGTTCGGTGTGGATGTATGCAGAGGCAGGAGCTGAGCATGCAGACCCTCTCTGTGGGTCCACAGTCTACTGGGGGTTATGGAGATGCTCTGGTGGGTGCCTCTCATAGTACATCCAGGGCCGCGCAGCCTGACGCAACTCCGGGAGCCGCCATGACAAGAGTCAGCGACATGGCAAAGCAAGGGCTCTTTTCCTGGACCCGGAAGAATCAGACCTAAGGAAGGCTGGCTTCTCAGCGCTGCGGCAATTGGAGACTTGGGATCCGAATTTATTTGACTTAGAAAAATAAAGCAGGGTGACATTTATTGCAGGAGGATGTGGCGGTGTAAATTCAAGCCCACTCCAGTACAGGAGGCCCTTGGGGCCTCGAGGCGGAAGGGTCTGGCTTGAAAGGCCTGCTCTGGCCAAGTGGGAGGCGAGGGGTGGGGAGAGGGCAGGGGACAAGGCAAGAAGGCCAGTAGGGAGACAGCAGAGGAATATAATGGGTTATTTTTAATGTACTTGAAAAATAACATTTCTTTATTTCTGATTGTAAAAATAACACAGGCTGGTTGTGGAAAATTGGGGAGAAACCGTAATATATAAAGTCAGAGGTGCAAATCACCCCAAATTCTTATCACCCACAGTAGTCATTAAAATAGAATTACCCAACCTTCTCATCTTTATTCCGTCCCCGGCTCTTTAATAATTGAGGCCATATTAATATTATTTATATAATTTATATTCTATCTATAGAGGACAGCAGATCCCATAGCTCCGCACAGTAAACAAATGAGAAATTTGCACACACAGTCCCTTGCCCGTCTACCTCACATCTTAATTTACAGGGCCGCAGAGCACAGAGAGAAGGAAGGACGGGCGCCAACAGTGCCGATGAACAATATGGCGAACCTGAGGGGGCGACCTCACACTTTCCGTGCCTCGGTTTCATAGTCTACCTCACAGCATTCTTGAGGAGAGGCATATAGAAATGTCCTCAATAGCTGTCATGGTGTCATCCAGCCATGGTGGTGGAGGAGGAACCTGCAGAGATTTAGTGTTCAATTTCCACATGGCTTTGAGGGCTCATCTTCTTCCTCCTCCTCTTCCTCCTCCTCCTCCTCCTCCTCCTCCTCCTCCTCCTCCTCCTCTTCCTCCTCCTCCTCCTTTGCTCTTCCTCCTTCCCATCCTGTTCTCCTTCCTCTCTCTCCTCCCCTCCCTCCTCCTTTTTAAAGATTCGGAGCGGAAGAGATGGCTCAGCAGTAAGAGCCCTGGCTGCTCTTCCAGAAGACCTGGGTTCAGTTTCCAGTGGTTCAGAACCTTGTGTAACTCCAGTTACAGGGAATCAAATCGTTTGGCTTGCATCCAGGCATGCAAGTAGTACACTTATACATACACGCAGGAAGAACTCACACACATAGCATATAAATAAACAGATCTTTAAAAAACAAAAACAAAAACAAAAAACCAAAACCAAAAAACTTCACTGAAACAAAGGGCGTCAATAGTCTCTGGCTTGGCTGCCAGTGTTGCTACATAATATCTAGCTGTGTGGAATTAAGGCCGTGGCTAAGCCTCTCTATTCTTCAGTACCCTGAAGCTTCCAAGGCGGCAATGGAGGGGGTCTATGAAGGCAAGTGGTTTTTAGTCTGAGCTGTGACATTTTAACCCACCGGTGCCCCAGAAAGCCCTTGAGTAGGGGTAGAGAGAGTATGCAATAAACAGGCTGGATTATCTTCAAAGGGCTGAGCCGTTGGTTCCTTCCATCCCTGTGGCCATGCCTGAATCTTAATGTTCCATATCCCCTCTGGTAGGCACTGGGGGATCCCCATAAGAACCACAGCCAAGCAATGAGACTAGTTAATTAAAAGAACAGGAAGTCCCCTGGGCTCTGAGCTTTCTGAGCTGCTTGGCCTGTGGCAGGGGACTCCAGCATTTTCAATCCTCTCTGGACACTCAGCGGTCCCAGTACATCCTGTGGAATCAGGAGATAGGCCAGGGGGACCGGAGGGGGAGGGGCACAGGCCCACGTGGCCCTAGGGTTGAATTGTGTTGTAGAGAGAAGCGGGAGATGAGGGCCTGGCTAGGGTGATGCTGGTCACACCCGAGGAGAGGGCGTGGCCCCATACTTTCAGTGCTCTGTGGGAGTAAGGGACCTGTCTAGTCCTGTGGAATCTATGTGAATGGTGCCCCCTGCAGGAAATGTCACGCCTTCGTGTGTGTGTGTGTGTGTGTGTGTGTGTGTGTGTGTGTGTGTGTGTGTGTAAACAGCTGTATGTCCATACAAGCTGCCCCTCCATATCTGCTGCAAATTTCCATGTCCCCAAATCCCATACTAAGGTCACAAAGGAGTCATGGCCTGCCTGGCCTACAGAGATAGTTCAAGGCTAGCCTGGACCACTTTGTAAGAACAAAGAGCCTGGGCATAGCTTAGTAGGAGAGAGTGTTTGCCTAGCGTGAGCCTGGGTGGGGTTCAACCTCCAAGGGAGAAGTGGTTGGGGACAGAAAGAATACAATTAAGTGGAAGGTTAGACAGAAAGAGGCAAGGGGAACTCAGGGCCCGTCCTTGAGCCCCCAGGCTGTGACCTCAGCATCACTGGTCCCCTTTCTGGGCCATTGCTTTAAGCTAGGGAACATTTGATCCTGCTTCTGGCAGAGCCTGCTGGGAGGCTGAGAAAAGCTAGCTCAGCGGAACAGGATACTTCCACTGGGGCCCCAGAAGCCAGAGGACAGGCCCTCTCAGCCTGCTCATGCAAGAAGAGCCGCCTGGCCTGACCTCTTCTTGTCCAGCCACCTCTCAGAAGCAGGAGGCAATGGGGCCGCCTACTGTCTCTGCAACCTGCTTCTCCCAGGGCTTCCTATGGACGCCTGCCCCTCATCCAGTTGATTCGTTTCTCCAAGAATCAGCTTCACCAGGCTGCCTGGGACTCCCAGATGTATCTTCTTAAAAGCTGGGCATTTGCATTTGTCCCTAATCCAAATTTCAACTGGGTGATTCAGGCCTCGTTCAAAGCCGTTTTTTTTTTTGTTGGCCACTGCGGTCAGCATGGCTCAGGAGTATACAGGTGACCGAGTATTCGGCTCCACTCTGGGTGCTGTGAGCGGCCCCGGGTGGCCAGAACACATAGAAAAGTATCTATGTCCTTCATTTCAAGACACGGATGCCTGTTCTAGGCCTGGGACGTGGGTGACATCCAAGACCTAGTGGCAGCTGGGGTTCCAGAAGTGGCTTGGTCTGCAGATGCCAGGCACTCCTATGGGCTGAGATGGCTTCCCTGGAAGGCTATGGGAATGGGTGGGGACAGGCTTCTTGCCTGAATGGAGTCTGGTACTGCCAAGAGAGCAGATTCTCCTCCCTGTGCGTGTTACCAGCTGCCAGGGTCAGAGACTCACCATCAAGCAAGCCCAGTCCCCAGGGGCCCCGAGAGACACTTGCATTGAGAGAGAGTACCCAAATAATGTACCAGGCTGCTTCCCTGGGGTGGTAAAACTGAGGCGCCACAGCCAGCGAGGCAGAAGGGGCAAGAAGTAATCTTTCGATTTATTTACCAGCCCAGGACTTTCCTCTTTATTTATGGTCCATCCCCAAATCTGTATTTGCATCTATTTCTACACCAGGGTGGGAAGCAGTCTCCCTCCTTAGGCTGGAGACAAAGTTCAAGGTTGTGCCTCTTCCCTCAGACTAGCCTCCCTGTGCCTCTTCCCTCAGACTAACCGCCCTGTGCCTCTTCCCTCAGACTAGCCTCCCTGTGCCTCTTCCCTCAGACTAGCCTCCCTGTGCCTCT
>NW_022196909.1:45525514-45549417 GCF_008632895.1 Mastomys coucha
GTGCCTCTTCCCTCAGACTAGCCTCCCTGTGCCTCTTCCCTCAGACTAGCCTCCCTGTGCCTCTTCCCCTCAGACTAACCTCCCTGTGGACAGCTGTGTCTCCTCAGATGGGGCTCCCTAAGGGCAAGCTTTTTTTTCCCCCTTAGACTGTGACTTTCTGGTGACTGGCCAGGTCTTCACTTGCCCGTCCCTTCTCCATAATGGGGTGCCCAGTAGGATGTACGTATGAAACTTCACTAAATAAATCATGGAATTCTCCCACCTGTTGTCTTCCCTGAGCCGTGGGGTCTTGTATTCCGCTGTCCCTTATGCCTGCTCAGAGAATGAGACCGTCTCTTTTTTTTTTTTAAAAGTTGGTGTTAAAACATAATTACTTCTGGTCCGCTGAACCATCGGCTCGCAAAAAGGTTAAACAAAACCTCCCCTTTCCAGCAAGAGCGTGAGCAAAGGGGGGCTGGGACGGCACAGGTGACTCAGATGGGAAATGGTGTGTTCTACGCGTCCCGCCTCGGTCACAGCTCACAGGCCTTGGAGTCTGGCGATGTGAGGAGTTTCAGGAGGTAGTCCAGCAATGTTGATATCTAGTAGACTCTCCTGGAGCCCGGAGACAGGAAGGTCTCACGGTGAGGCAGGGTGCAGCCATGGCAGAGTGGCAAGCCAGTCAGGGAGGAGCCTCATTATTCACATCTGTAAAATGGACAGGCCATTTGTCTTGCCTCACAAAAACAAGATAAGAAGAAAAAAAGTACGATCTCAGTGAAACTCACTAGAAAGTTCAAATGCGAGGGCACTGTCTTAGCATCATTTTAGTGATGAGAGAAAAAAACGCCATAACCAAAAGCAACTTGGGGAGGAAAGGGTTAATTTCATCTTACATTTCCACATCATAGTCCATCACTGAAGGAAGTTGGGCAGGAACTCAAGGCAGGAACCTGGAGGCAGGAACTGAAGCACAGGTCACGGAGTAGTGCGGCTTATTGGCCTGCTTTCTCTTGCCCCAGTGAGCTGTCCCTTCCCACATCAATCATTAATCAAGAAAAAAAAAATGCCTCACAGACTTGCCTACAGGCCAATCTGATCAGGTATTTTCTCAGTTAAGATCCCCTCTGGGGCTGGAGAGATGGCTCAGCAGTTAAGAGCACTGACTGCTCTTCCAGAGGTTCTGAGTTCAATTCCCAGCAACCACATGGTGACTCACAACCATCTGTAATGGGATCAGATGCCCTCTTCTGGTGTGTCTGAAGACAGCGACAGTATACTCATATATATAAAATAAATAGGGGACTGGAGAGATGGCTCAGCGGTTAGGAGTGCCGACTCCTCTCCCGAAGGTTGTAAGTTCAAATCCCAGCAACCATGTGATGGCTCACAACCATCCATAATGAGATCCGATGCCCTCTTCTGGGGTGTCTGAAGACAGCTACAGTGTACTTACATATAATAAACTAAATCTTCAAAAAAAAAGAAGAAAAGTAAAATAAAATAAATAAATAAAAATTTTAAAACCCCTCTTTGCAGGTATATCTAAGATTGTGTCAAGTTAATAAAACCCAACCAGTACAGGAGCCTATGGTGATGGCTGACAAGTGGTTACCAGAGATTCCAAATCAACCGGTCTTCCAAGCTGAGGCCAGGCTCCCAGGCTCCCAGGCAAGCCCCGCCCATTGCCACTCATCAGGTCACGTGGTGTTTGTGGACCACCTACTAAGTGCCAGGAACTGTGCCAGGTGCTGGAGAAACGGCCCCTTCCCTTTCCTGCTCTGCTCAAAGCTATTACGGTCCTCACGTCACGTGAGCAAAAACCTACGTCCCTTCCGGGCTACAAAGGGCTTGCTCTTTGGCTTGCACTGGGTCCGACTCGACACTGTTGCTGACACCATGCAAATCACAGCGACCAAAAGCAACCTACTTACAGGAGAATGGGCTGATCTGGGCTCATGGGTCCAGTGGGGTCGAAGAGTCCATCCAGGTCGAAGGACTAGGCAGCAAGCAGCAGGCTTCACAGCGGTGGTCAGAGCCCGGAGCTGAGAGCCCTGCGTGGACAGGAAACGGCTGATGCTTTGCATCCCAAAGCCCACCTTCTCTGACACACCCCCTCCAGCAAGGCCGGACCTCCTGAGTCTTCCCAAACAGCGCCACCCACTGGAGAACAAGTATTCAAATACAGGCGTCCACAGGGGAGATTGTCATTCAAACAAGAACTCTCTGCCGGGCAGTGGTGGCACACGCCTTTAATCCCAGCACTTGGGAAGCAGAGGCAGGCGGATTTCTGAGTTCGAGGTCAGCCTGGTCTACAGAGTGAGTTCCAGGACAGCCAGGGCTACACAGAGAAAGTCTTATGGTGGGGCGGGGGTGGGGGATGGGGGGGAAGAAGAACTCTCTTTGATCTTAGCCACTCCCACTTGCTCCTCACCTGCAGTTTGCTCTCATCCCTACAGGGCCTTTGCACATGCTGCCTCAGCCCCAAAGTGTTTACTTCCCCCAGATATTACTGAGGCGCAGTCCCTCTACCCTCTTGTATCATGGCTCCAGTGTTAGTGGGAGCCTACATCGTTTCTCTAGTAGCTTTCTACCGACGACATCCCCAGCTACATTCTCCTTACTATATAAACACTAGGTCGTTTCTGTATTGGCTTGGCCCTATTGTGTGTCTCTTCACACCTCTACAAACAAGATGGTTTATCTTTAAAGGGGTGGGGGGGCTGGCGAGATGGCTCAGCGGGTAAGAACACCGACTGCTCTTCCGAAGGAAAGTCTTAAGTTCGAATTTCAGCAGACACCTGGTGGCTCACAACCACCCGTAATGAGATCGGATGCCCTCTTCTGGTGTGCTTGAAGACAGCAACAGTTTACTTACGTATAATAATAAATAAATCTTAATTTTTTTTTGTTTTTTTTTTTTGTTTTTTACACGAGTGCTTGGTAGCTACAGGCTTGGTAGCAAGCCCCTTTGTCTGATGAGCCATCTCACCACCTCTGGGAGGGATTTTTTGTCAATCCTGTTTCAATGAATGGCGCACATAAAGAAGAGCGTGCTCATAGAAAGCCTGCATTCTACCAGCAGGACCTAACTGGGTGTGGTGGGGGTAGGGAGCAGCGGGTGGAATACAGGCTCTGGTGACAGAATTCCATAGGCAACCTTCCCCCCCCCCCATCCAGGGTGTCATGGAAAGATTACGTTATCCTTAGTCTTGCGCTATACAATTTATAACACAAGTTAACTGCTTACTAATTAGCAGCTGGGGGCATTAATTGGCTATTTGTTAGAGCTCGAATTAATAAACTGGTCTTTCAGCGGGGTCATAACTCTCACCCGTTCCTCATCCCCTCCCAGCCTGCCTCCTCCCCTTGACCAGAGCTCAGCCTGCTGTGCGATCCAATCAATACCTGCCACCATATGATTTTCAGACACAATCTACTTCGCGAGGCGACGACAGCACCATCGGGGCCAGGTCGAGGCTCTCCTCACTCTTCCTTGCTTCCCTTGCAGGCTCTGACTCACAAGAGGACAGCAAGAGGCTGAAGAGAGGAGGGGGAACTGGGATGTCATTAGAGACCGCAGCTAACTGCCTATGCTGGACCCTGCCCTGGGACCCCGCTTCCCTGGCTCATCTCAGACACAACCAGAGCAAACTAGTTCTGGGTACTTCCCGGGGGCCCAAGTGCTGCTGCCTTTTTTGAAACAAAAGAAGGGGAGCTTTCTTCAAGTGAAGAAGTGATGGTGACCCCCAGGTAGCCTGCTGCCATCTGATCCCAAGTCCTACAGTTCCTTCTGATTCCCCTCAGGGGCATTCCATGCAGGTCTTGTGTAGCCCTGGCTGTCCTGGAACTCACTCTGTAGACCAGGCTGGCCTCGAACTCAGAAATCCGCCTGCCTCTGCCTCCCAAGTGCTAGGATTAAAGGCATGCGCCACCCAGCTATGCCCCCACATTCTTAACAGACCCATATGCAATCCAGAGCACTGTTCTAGGGTTGGTAGAAACTAGAGATGCTAGTTATTATGCTAGTTTCATAATAAGAATTATGAAAGTGTGGCTAGTCACCTCTGGGCTTGCATCCCTGCAGCTTGGATAGCTTAGGAGGAGGGGGCAAAGCTGTTCAGTCTGGCTACTTTTGACAGAGCGCATGACCCTGCGGCATCTCGGTGAAGATGAGTAAGTCCCTAAGATGCCTGACAGTGTCCGACACAACCTGCTACCCCTGTAGCAGGTACCCAGTTATCTCAACCACTGTTCGGTAGAAATCCTACCTAGCTTGATATCTGGGTAAAAGTGAGGCCCAGACAGCTTAGGGCTGGACCCCAAGCCTGGTGGTCCTCTGCTTTCTCTGAGGTTGGCTGCCGCTGTCAATGCCGAGGCTCGGTCCCAGGCAGCAGGCCTGGAACACTGGGGGAGGAAATGACTGAGTTGACAGGTACACATGAACAGGCTGTCGAGGTGTTTACACTACACACAGCGAGTATTCACAAGTGGATTAGCGCAGCAAATGTTCAATCCCAGCCTGCCAGGCTCTGGACTTCTGCTCCCCTCCTCCCTAGCCCTCCTCCACCACAGGGCCTGGTTCTTTTCCAGGCCAGTATGTGTTCAGACAGTATAGCCATCCTCTCTCGGCTAGGCCGGAGAAGAGCAATTTGATGCTGTTTGGGGTTGGGACGAGAGAAGACAACAGTTTCCCAGAATAGGCAAAGCCAGAGAGAGCCTGACTCATCAAGGATGACTCCCTGGGAGCTTCCTGGGGGTTCTGGAAGCGTCCCAATAATGGTAACACGACAATAAACCAAGCTACTCACCATCCCCCCCTCACTTGATACCACTTCCCTTTCAGACTGAGTGGGAGAGGTAGGTGGGAGACATTGGACTCTGTGGAGCCGATCATGCATTTCCCTTCGGGTTAACTGGAGGCTGTGGGTAGAGCGCGTGGAAGGTAGCCGTGGACTGTGGGATCTGGCCCACGATGGACATCATTCACTCACTCACTCACTCACTCACTCACTCACTCACTCACTCATTCACTCATTCATTCATTCATCCATTCATTCATTCATTCAAGAAATCTCCAGTTGGCATTTGCTGAGTTGAGTTTGGACACCCTTGGCTGAGCCTTGGACCCCAGTAAGAGGAGGAAAGAAACAAAGAAGCCAGGAACAAGTGTGGGAAGCCTGGATGAGCCAGAAGGAAATTGAGAAGGGGTCAGGCTGACGGGCGGCCCGTCGCCACCTACCAGGCAACTCCTCCTGTTTTCTACTCCTTCTTAACAGGTTATGTCTGCCCAGGAGGGCCAGAGGCGGAACATCCCGGTGGGAATGGGTTTGCAGAAGGAGGGGTTTATTATTAATATTCTTTTAATGTGTGCCTTAATTTACATGCAAGAGAATCAACTCTTTGGATGAACCAAACAGGTCTTCCGAGTTTGGACAGATGCCTGAAGCCATGGATCCAACCTCCGAGCTTGTTAGCTGCTGCGGCTGGGCTGTCCGGGCTCCCACGGGCCGCTCTAGTACAATCCAGGCGCTCGCGCCGAGATAAATAACGGCGACAGGTGGAGCAGGTGAGATTAGCAGGACCCGGGTTGGAGGGAGGACGGGATCGGAGGCACCAGGGAGGTCGCGCGCCTCTCTTCCCAGCCCACGCCCCTCCCCAAGGGCGTCTGGAAGGAACTACGTCTTGGTCACGGCTTCGGGGAGGGCCGGGTTAAGGTGACGGAGTCTCAGAGTGGCGGGGGTGGTAGTGGAGGGAGAGTCAGGCTTCCCGGCTTGGCTGCGGGAAGCGTGTGCATCCTTAGGGCACTTGGCCACGCCTGAGGTCTCCCGGGTAGGCAGGGTTTGAGAGCAGCGGGCTGAAGGGGACCCTGGGTGTCCCCGTGGAGCTCTGGGGTCTTGCTAGCAAACCTGTTGGCAACCTGTGGGCCGCAGCTAGGACACGAGCTGCAAGCGCGTCCTCCTCTTCAGCGGCTCTGGCAGTGGCCTGGCGCTCGACCCGGGGAGCGGCCGAGGCAGCTTGGAAAGGGGCTGGGGCTCTGCCAGGGGCGGCTGGTGGTGGAGGTGGCGGGATTCCCAAACCGAGCCAACATCCCTGCAGAGCGACAGCAGGCAACCGCCTCTCGCGCCAGCTCTGATCTAGGAGAAGCAGATGCCTCGGCCTTTGCCTCCGATCCTAGGCTCCAGTATCGCCTTCTCCAAAGTGCGAAACATTCATTAAGTGTCCAGTGCCCTGCAGGCTTGGGTCCCCCGCAAGCAGTCGCCGGTGCTTGCCCAGCGAGCGGGCGACGATCCTTTGCACCCGGCCCGGGCTTTGCCAGCCTGGGCTGTGCAAGGGCGGGCGGAGAGCGTGTGCGAGCGCGCGGCTGCAGAGCCCGCGCCGAACCCACGTTCCCGCTACTGTCCTCGGGATAGATGGATCCATTGCTGCTTTCTGACATTTTTCTGCCAGGGGGCTGGTGGGGGAGGTGGAGATAGGGAGAGAGAGATGGGGGGCGGAGAAAGAGGAGAGAGAGAGAGAGAGAGAGAGAGAGAGAGAGAGAGAGAGAGAGAGAGAGAGAGAGAGAGAGAGAGAGAGAGAGAGAGACTGCTTCCCCCAGCCCTGTTTTGTTTTCTCTAATTGGTCCTGGGGGAAGCAAAGAAATTGGACAGAGGCTGGGCCGGGCGAGCTGGGCTGTCTTTAATTGGCTCCCTTTTTTTTTTTAACTGGAGAGGAATCAAACAGGAGAGCGAGCGACAAAGGGTGGGAGAACGAGAGACCGATCGCGGAGATGGGAGGAGGGAGAGAGGGAGGAGGGAGAGCGGGAGGCGGGGTGGTGGTGGGGAGGTGGAGGAAGCGCGGAATGAAAAGCTCGGAGGGACCAGAAAGCTGCACAGAGAAGCCCAAGTTGCCGAGCGAGCGGAGCGCTCCCGCGGCCCCGGAGCCGGAGTGGCCGCCGTGCCCGGGAGCCCGGCCCGGCCCCGCCCGCTGGGGCCCCCTCGGGCCCAGGCCGCCGGGAGGGGGGCGGGGACGCCCAACTTGGGGCGCGGCGCAGCCCCGCTCTCCCGAGATCGCGGAGCCCGGGAATGCCACGGCGGCGGCCAGACGGCGGGAGAGGAGCGGGGAGAGAGGAGGCGGCCGGCGGCTCCTGAGCCCGGGGCCTCGGCGAGAGCGCGAATTATCTCCCAAGGACTCAAACTTTCCTCTTTCCCTTGCTGGCTGAGGTCCCTCCTGCTTTGGAATCGTTCTCCGGATTCCCGCGGGGGCGCCGGGACGCGATCGCCTTCCCCCCGGATCCCTCGGCGGCGGCTCGGCTAACTTCGCGGACTCGGGGACCCGGAGCGCTCGCCCCGCGACCGAACCCAGTCCTCGCTGCTCCGGCGCTCCAGAGGACCGGGGACCCGGGCGCCCTCGCCTCCAGGAAGGGCGCCCAGCCCGGCTCCCTTGGGTCGAGCTGCGGAGCCCTCCACACCTACTGCAGGACTGGAGCCAGAGGATTAACCAAAGCAGAGAGCCCCGGCCTCCCGGCCTGGCTCCGCGGAGGGGCGTCCCCTGGGCGGGGAAACGACAAGTTTGTCAGGCATCGGTGGCCTGTTGGATCGGAGCGCGGCCGCCGCTGCAGAGAGGTCCCCATCACTGCTCTCAGCACCCTCGGCCGACAGCCCTGGGGACCCAGGACTGCTCGGTGGCCGAGCTTTCTGGGCCAGGGAGCTGGCTGCTGCGCCCGGTGCGCAGAGGCATCAAGGTCTGGGGCAGCGCCCCCTGCGTCTCCACCCGGGCAGCCGCCCTGTGGGGAGAGGACGGAGCCCAGTCTCGGCTTGCTCAGACTCCTAGCCTCGGTCGCCGCCCTCTCCGTCGCGTCTCAGGGAAAAGGAGGGAACGCAGAGGGCAGACCGGTGCCCCGGTGGATGCGCCCCCCGCCGCCTCTCAGGCTGCGCCGCCTCGCGGGGATGAAGCGCTGGCTGTGAAGATGGAGGTGACCTGCCTTCTACTTCTGGCGCTGATCCCCTTCCACTGTCGGGGACAAGGAGTCTACGGTAAGAGCCAGCGTCCCGCTCCACCCTGGCGGAGCCGCGCGGAAACTTTACAAGATCTTGCTCAAAGTGCGCGCTGCCAGGGGCTCGGTGGAGCCCCGGGTTTGCACTCTAGAACGGATGGCCGCGTCTCCGCCCTCGCCTGGGCGCCGGGAGACCGAGCAGGCTGCTCCCGAGCCCAAGAACCGATCCTAGGCTATTTGGCGTGAGGCTTGGGGATGCCAGGGGGAGGTCTCGGCTTTGCTTTTCTTTCCAGGGGCTGGAGAGATCTGGGAGTCTGGGGAGAATAATACAGTGGGCTCAGAAGATCCCGGAAGAGCCCAAGCTCTGGGCCAGGGCAGCTGTTCCCACCGAATCCTTTTCCTTCCTCGGCTCAGCCTCCCGAGTGGAAGCGGGCGATGCGCGATCCGGAGTTGTGCGCGGCTGGCGGGCGAGAAGCTCTCCGGCACGGCGGCCCTGAGGCTGGCTCGCCTTCCCGGCAGTGGCCGCGCGGCTCGATCGCCTCTTCTAGCTTCTTAGCGGTCTGAGCCGATGCTGGGCATCCCTCTAGCTCAGGCGCTTACTGTTCTCCGCATCCCTTTTCAGATCTCTCCTGAGCCAGCTCTTTCCTGTCCCTGGTTCCCAGCCCCAGAACCCCAGCCCCAGCCCCAGTTTCCTTCTGCCTGCACACACAAGACACATTCAGCCACAGTCCTCAGGCAACGCAAACGCGGCTCGCACCCATCCGGCTACGTGTCTATAAACTCTGCCTCCTGCCACGCAGCTCTTTGCTCTTGGATGCCCAAGACAAGCTCGGTCGCGCCATGGAGTATTCCGGTCACCTTTTCTCCACTCCCTGCCGCGGGTTTCCCCACTGAAGACTCCTTGGTTCAATACTACCCAGGGTCGTTCTCCCGACGTGCACAGCACAGAAAGTCAGTCAGTCCCCAGAGCCCACGGTTCTGACTTTGCTCACCTCAGGGTGGGCTTTGTAGTTAACGTTCTAATGATGTGTGGCTCGGGTGGGCAGCATTTTCCCGCTTTCTCTGGGGCTAAGAATCTAATTATTCTCTTTGAGAAGTAGAGGGAGTTGGACCAGGACTGTGTGGGTGACAGAAGCCATATCCCCTGGCTATAGCTTCAGGTCCTGGCTCTCTGACTGTGCCAGGCAGGAGAAAGGAGCACACTGGGGGCAGGGGGGGGGGCGGGGTGGGTATCTGGAAAGTGTACACCCCTGGGCTCTAACAGCTAGCTGGCTTGGGCTTAATTCCCTGGTGAGGCCAGCCCAGGCATCCAGCCAAACTCTGCTTCTTAATTAGTTTGTGTGTCTCTTACTGCCTGGCCCCTGGCATAGGCCAGAAAAGGCAGGCAGGAGGGATGCTGCAAAAGGGTGGGCTTTATGTATCGGGGGTGGCGTGGGGGCTATGAACCAAGACAGGGGAAGGCACCAGAGGCCTCAGAGTTCCTGTTCGCCAGCATCACTAGAGATACCGGCCGCTCAGTCACCGCCACCTTCAAGTGACTATTGGAACTTGCTCACACACCCTCCTGGGATGCGGGTCTGTCACCAGCACCTTCCTCCTGTGTCCTTGGGCTGGTTTGATGACACTAACTCATGCACGCTCTCTGGCTTGGCTTTCTCCATCTTCATCTGGGCAGCCCAATGTACATTTAAGGCGGCCTCTCTGGGTCTATCTAAGAACCCCAACAACGAGGGCAGAGGTTAGGGGACAAGAACCACGGTCTCCGTAGACCCTCATTTTCAAGCTTCTCTGTCCCATATGCCGGGGTCCCAGCTGCTTGTGTTACAAATCAAAGAAGTGTAGGTACCTTGGGCCCGTCCCTCGTTCTTCAGTGACATTCTTTGCTCCTGCACTTAGAGAGCTCAGCTCCAGGCAAGACTGGGTTGCAGAGGGGATTGCTGAGTGGACATCTTTCTGGAGGTGAATGGTAAGCAGGAGAAACAGGAGCTGGGGTTGGGGGGACAGTGTCCCTTGCGAGGTCACAAGCGCTTGGTGACACCTCAGCAGGGTTAGAACTAAGGAGTAAGGTGAAGAGCCAGGGTGTGTTCTACCCCACCCATTTCTCCGAACCCCCGAAGCAGACGAAGGGATGGAGATGTCCACCCTGGCCATTCACTGCAGCGTCCAGCCCCAGTCGGGTACTCGGCACCCTGGAGGAACGCCAATGAGATTGTTTGAGTACATGAAGAGCTAGGGTTGGGGCAGGTTGACAGTACTCCTCAGTGAGATTCTCAGGTGCCTCCAGAGCTTAGCATCCACCAAGACAGAGGGGCTTCAGTTGAAGGTTTCTACTTAGAGAGCACGAGGCCCTAGGCTTGCAGCCCTAAGAGAGGGAAGAGTCCGAAGTGCTGGGGTTCACTGGCGTGGAGGAGGGAGAGGTAGTGTGTTAGTGTGTGCATGTGTGTGTGTGTGTTAGTGTGTGCTGGGAATAGACTTCAGCTGCTAATGCCTGTCTATCCCAGGCCTGTGCTGCTGCTGAAGGGGAGAGTCTCTTAAGGAGGGTGAGACCAGGGGAGGAGAGAGGAACAGGAACGTGGGTGAGGGTCAGTCAGCCCATCCTAGCGGGAGGCAACTGCTCAGAGCCCCAGGTTCTGGATCCCGCCGCCGGGTCCCTGCTACAGCTCTAAAGCTGGCCATCAGCAGCAGGACTGGGGAGGCCCTCACAGTCTGGTCAGGTGGCTTTGCTTTTCTTTGGGGCCACAGATGCTACAGTGGCCGGGTGTGGGACCAGATGGTCCATTTGGAGCGGGGCCTGCTCCTTCCCTGCTTCTCAATCTCTAGCCTACTTTGTTGTTTTCAGGGCGGATCCTATAATCTGCCTTCTGCCAGGCCATCGTGTGTGTGTGTGTGTGTGTGTGTGTGTGTGTGTGTGTGTGTGTGTATGTGTAGCTGATGCTGGCCCTAGAGAGGTTTAGTTCTGTGACAAAGACAGGAGGCTGGTGTAGGAGGGCTAACACACTCTATGAAGGCAGAGTTGGAGACTCCCTATCCTCTCAAAGCAGTTAGACTTCCGTCAGGGGCCGGTGAGCAGGATTCAGCTCGGTACAAAACCACAACAAACCCCTGGATTATTTAATATGCAAGAGTGGGAAGTGACATTATCCTTAAGACAGGTTGTTTGCAACTTACTGGGGGAAGTCAAAATATTTCACCAAAGGTGTCATCAGAAACTACTATCCTATGCTAATTTTTGTGGGAACATGAAGACAGATGTTGAATAATTTGACAAGAGCAACATCGCTTACAGAATTATCACCAAGTCAGGTTCTCCCCATCTCTGGGGAATGGGGGGTAGGGGAGAGAGGAATTTCGGGAACTGAATTTCCCAGTGTGGGATTTCTAGTATAGAGGTGGGTGGAGACACCTGGGACTTGTCCCTCTGAATTCCACATCCCCCGCCTTGAACTCGGCTGTATGAGCTCTTCCCTGGAGAAGTGGGTTCTGGGAGCAGGTCAGCAGCAAGATTAGGTTTTCCTAACTCCCCAAGGAAGGTCCCGCCCACTTCTGTCCCCTTTCCAGTTTCATTCTTTGTTGTAGACACTGCCCAAGGCAAAGATTGTTTTGCGTCCACAAATCCAGGCAATTTTGCCTGTCCTGCCTTTGGCAGCTCCCCCAATGCTGCCTGGAGGCATCCCACAGGGTCATTGTATACAACTCCTGGTTGGCCCCACCTCTCTCTCTCTCTCTCTCTCTCTCTCTCTCTCTCTCTCTCTCTCTCTCTCTCTCTCTTTCTCTCTCTTTCTCTCTCTCTCTCCAGGCAGATGCCCCCTCCTACTCCGCAGGCTAGGCATCTGACTATCACACATGGGCGAGGTTCTGGGGTCTAGAAGCTAGATTGGAAGGGATTGTGTGAGTTAGGAAAGTACTCATCAGGGGCAGGCTGGGACTATCTGAGGGGCCTACGTGTAATTGGTCAGGTCTAGCTCTGAGCTGCTGAATCCGGGTGGCAAAGCCTCATTTAGAGCCCTGTATTAGCTCTGCTTTGCTGGAACATGAAGGGATTGGGGGGGGGGGGCTCCATAGGGAGGTGGAGGAAGCTAATCACAACCGCCAAGGCTTGGCAAATGAATGATGCAAGAGATCGATACCTGGGGTGGGAGTGGAAATCAGGCTGTGGTAGCAGAGCTGGCTTCTCCTGCCTGGTTGCCCAGGAGGCACGGAGGGACCTGAGGGTATTAAGGCCCAGGTAGGAAAGTGGAGGATCTTTTCCTCTCGACCTCTTCTCCACAGGAACCCTGATGACTCTGTGACTGGGTTCAGGAAGATTAGACCAGAAGGTACCCCACCCACAAAAGTTGGGGAGACTTGGGATGGAATTTCAGATCTCTCGGTCTAGAAAAGGCCCCACTTTCACCTTCTCCCTGCCCAGACACCCCTGTTTGAGTAAGTCTCTGATGCCTGTTAAGTCGGAGAGGTGGGGTGTAATCAATCCCCTCGAGCCGCGCGTTGTAAAGCTGGTGCTGCTCTTCCAGACATCGCCAGCAGGGGGCAGGCTTGGCCACCATATCACCGCTTCCCTTTCTTTGCTGGCCTCCTCCACCCCAAAAGGGGACTCTCATAGTCCCCTTTGTCACCCCAGCCTGGGGTGGAAGGGGACTCTCTCCAACTCCCACATCCCTGACTCAGAATCCAAGGGCACCCACCTTAGATAAAGCCACACTTCCTGCATTTTCAAAAGATGGCTCAGTTCTTCTCTGGGCCATTGAGAACTTTGTGGGGGCTCTGCTGAGTTTTGGGGGCTCTGGCTATAGTAGGTGGTGCGTGGGAAGGGGTCTGATACCTCTGCACAATTGCCTCTTCACAAACCTAGGCATGGTCCCTCTCTGGCATCTCCTTTTCTGCTGTCAGAAGACTAGGGGCGCACGTGGCATTTAATAGCTGATGCAGGAGGCAGGCGAGAGCCATGCTTAGCTCAAAGGAATGGATTTTATTTATTTTTAAACAATGGAGTCTTCCTTTTTTTCTAAGACTGGATAACACATGTGCTCTGCAGAACAATCAAGGAATACACAAAAAGCCTAAGAAAATAAAACTCAACCTCCCCCCACCCCACCCCATGCACCAAGTATGGCGCTTCTCGGCATCTTTTAGTGTAGAGGAGAGTGACCCATTTCAGGGAGGATCCTTGGTGAAGGTGATGGGCAGTCACAGGCAGGGTGGTAGCCCCGTGCCCTGCCGAGGCTTGACCTGACTGTGGCCTTCATTCCCCAGGATATACTGAGAAGGCAGCCCACAGGGTGCCTGTCATTGTCCTTGAGCGGAGGTTCCAAGGTCACAGGTGGCCTACTCAGGGTGGCATAGTTGGTAAGAGGGGAGTCCCTGGTGTTGGTCCCATGGGTCTTCTGGGCAGGGAGAAGTAAAATGAGGAGCGATTTGGGGGAGGGTATCTACTGAGTTTCCACCTCTGGTTCTGGGCGCCCGGGGGCTGCGTGACATGGGTCATGGAAGGAAGGAATAGTTCCACAAAGATCCAATAAACCTTTCATGGCAACGATAACATGAGACACTCAGGGGGGATGGAAAAGTCACCTCCCGGGGTTTGCGGATGATGGAGATTAGACCAGCCTTGGCCATCAGCAGCCAGGCCTGGGAAAGCTATCTCTGGCAGAGGACATGAAGAGTTGAAGATCCTGGAGATAAGAGAGAGGGTTGCCCTGTTGGCCAAGCATTGACTGAAAGGAAATCAGGGCTGTGAGGATCGGAAGGCCAAGGGATGACGATGACGATAACGATGACGATGATGATGATGATGATGGAGATGATGATGATGAGATGATGGAGATGATGGTGATGGTGATGGAGGTCATGAATATGCATTATTGTCTCCAGTTCACACCTTGGTCTATCCTGGAGCGATAGATTCCTCAAGCCCTTATCACCCCCGGAAAAGCCAAGAGGTTCAGAGAGATGATGTTGCAGCCCCCTCATGGGGCCCAGAGTTGGTGTGAAGCCTGTGAAGGTGGATGGCTGAGGAAGATGGGCAGGAAGGTCCTGGTAGGAAGGGGAATGGTGACGTTTACGGCATTTGAGGAGGCAGTGTGGAGAGACTTTCTGGGGGGTCCCTGCAGGATGCAGAACTTTCTTGAGGCTTTCTTTGGTCTGGCTCAGGAACTAAAAGAACTGAATCCGAGCGGGATTTGAGGAAGTGGGTTCGAGACCAGCTCTTGTTTCTTCCGGAGTTCTCCATGCCTGTGGAGGGAGAGGCTGACCACAACATGAGAACATGCATAGAATGCATCTTACCGAGAGGAGTGTGGTACAGACCAGGGGACTGAGGAGAGACGCTGGGGGTCAAGTTCGTACATGGTGGCTGAGGATGGGGTCCTTCCCGGGGAGCTACCCCCAGAGCAGAGACCTGAAGATACCTATGCAGGGAAACCGCATGGATATCCACAGAAGCATTCCAGATGGGGAAACAGCCAGTGCAAAGGCCCTGGGGTAGGGACACAACCTGGCTTCTTAGGGCAAAATTCAGGAGTGCGCCGTGAGGAAGAGATGGAGCAGGGGGAGGATGGAGGGGAGCAGACAGGGCCAGAGAATTAGTCAGGTCAGAGGTCTGGAGCACTGAAGGCTATGTAAGGGCTTCCGAGTTTAAGTGGGATGGGGCAGGGTAGAGGGGTTTGGGGCCTAAGCGGAGTACAAGGAGTAAGTTTCCAACTGAGTCCCTTGAAGGAGGGGAAGGGGGTGAGTTGGAGATCCTACAGAACGTGGTCACGAGACCCAGAGCGAGGCTGGGAAAGAGATCCCAAGGGGACAGGAGCTGACAATGGCCCACGGTTTGCATTTGGGGATCGGTCTCACAGTGGGAAAAGGTAGAATAAAAAGCTGTTGATTAGACAGATTTGGGGCAGGAGAGTGAAAAGGGTAAAGGCCTAAGCTTCTGAATGACTGCTTGATCCTGCCCCAGCATGAAACCCTGAGAAGAGAAGCTGCCCGGGGCCAGCCTTCTGTCAGCTGGCAGACAGGCAAACAAAGGCCTAGGCAAATAGCTTTAATGGTGTGGGTTTTGTTTTGAGATGGGCTGGCTCCATCGTCAAGGATGACCTTGAACTTCTGTCCTTCCTGCCTTTTCCTTCCAAGCGCTGGGAGTGTACACACTAGGCTAGGCGAGGACTCTGAGGACTGAGCCTCAATCCCAGCCACTGAGTGTGGTGGTTTCGAAGGGGAGCTTTGTGCACAGGTCGGGTGGCAGGGAGGCTGGGGTGAGGAGAATGCAGATCAGAAGAAGTTGCTACATGCCTTGGTTTACATCCACAAAGCAATATGTACATCACCAGAGAAGGGATGTGTCCGTGGGGGCAGTGGCTGAGGCCAGGGTCTTAAAATGTACCCATGTCTAGGGAGAAGAGAGAGAAGAGACAACGTTGATCTCATTAGGGAGGCATGCCAGAGGTGGCTTGAGGAGGGATGGGGACCTGGAAGGCAGGGGCAGAGTTGATGGGTACTGTGTGAGGTAGAAGAGGAGGCGTTTCGGGGTCCACTGAGGGTTGGAGGCTCCCCAGCTTTCCCCCCAGGAGGGCCCTGGGAAAACCCGCAGATCTAGACTGTTCCTGGCAAAGACGCTGGCCTGGTACCCGGATGGTTCTTAACCTTACACTGGCAACAGGCAGGTGGACGGGGCCCTCCGGGTACCCGTCTTCCTCTTCAGCGAGATCTTCAGTTTCTCTGTCTGGAAGGTGGGTTTGCCATCTACGGCTCCTGGCGTTCGCAGGGAAGCCTCCATGGGATGCCAGTACTTTGGCAGCTCTGAGGTGAACTATGGGGACCCTCTTGGGGAGAGAGAGGCGGTGGCAGCGGACAGAGGGACAGTCCCCGAGTGGGTGCTGCACAGAAGCGGAGTGTCGAAGTAGGAAGCAGGGGTTACGTATTTGACAAGTTTGGAGGGCCACGGAGGCCTGAAGTGACTCTAACCTGAGTCCTGCCCGCCCGTCCCGGGTTAGAAAGATAGTGGCTTCAGTGTGTGTGGTGGCTTGATGGCTTGGGAGAGGCTACCTACCCCAAGCTCTCTTTGGTTCCCTTCCAGCCCCAGAGCTGGCCAGAGTGCTAGGATTATCTGGTGGATTGGAACACATGAGGCGGCTTGTCTAAGCTTAGCCCCAGTGTGGGCTGGACACCGCACCGGCGCTGCAGGAGCTCTGCAGACGGAAGCTGCCGCCGGAAGCCCAGAAATTGGTGCTAAAACATAGAGGCTATCTGGGTCCACACAGTGGGTGCAGATACATCAGAACAAGTCAGGCCTAACTGCAACGTCTCCCTGGGATGTCTCCAGGGCATGTCTAGGCTTCCAGGTCACTGCCCAAGCTGAGGGTCAGTCAAGCTCCCCTTGAACCTAGGGGCTTTAAATATAGTCCACTTATTATTCCCAGAGCCACCGGCTGCAGCCTTTGGCTTGGATGGTTGTCACAGAAGACTCAGGCCAGGAGATCCCGATGCCACTTTATTCTTGCCTTTAACCACAGAGCATCCTCATCCCAGGCCCGCTAAGGGCTGAATGGTACATGGAGGGCAGATGTCCCTAAAGAGCTCCCCACAGCCCTCATTTTCCAGGTGGCAGGTTAAAGGTCAGGCTGAGTGATGTACCGAGGTCCTATAGTCGGCAGGTAGGTGGTAGAGTGGGGATTTGAACTCAAAGCTGCCCAGTGACAGACTTTGTGACTGCCTATATACGTCAACAGTGAGGCTCCCGTGGTACTGCCTGGCTGGTTTGTTCCCTAGACTTTCTTGGGGGGATGGGTTGATTCCTGAAGAAGCATGAGGAGCCCTCCAGGCCTCCAGGAACCACGTTTACCTATGAAACACTGGGGCTGCAGTCTCTGGCTCCTCTGGTCCAGGGGATCCTCCAGGCTCCTTCCACTTCGGGAGCTCTGTTTAAGCAATAGTCCTTGTGTGCTTGGCTGCACACAAGATAACCCAAGCCAGGCAGTGGTGGCGCACGCCTTTAATCCTAGCACTTGGGAGGCAGAGGCAGGCGGATTTCTGAGTTCGAGGCCGGCTTGGTCTACAGAGTGAGTTCCAGGCCAGCCAGGGCTACACAGAGAAACCCTGTCTCGACCCCCCCCCAAAAAGGTGGATGGGTGATGAGCTAGACATCAGCCTCCAGTCAGCTGCTGTCCTATTTTGAGGTTTGCATATGTAAGAGACCAGAGGTCCATGTCAGGGGTCCTTCTCAATTGCCACCTTGACCTGCAGCTCACTGATTGGCTGGACCGGCTGACCAGCAAGCCCCGAGGATCTGCCTGTTGATGCCTTCTCAGAACTTGAATTCTCAGCCCCGACTGGCTTATTTGATTTTTAGTTACGTGTCTCTGTGTGTACACACCCAAGCACAAGGTGCCTTGGAAGATAGACTAGGCCATCAGGTCCCCTGGAGCTGGAGCTATAGGTGACTGAGTTGCCTGGTATGGGTGTCCGGCCCTGTGAACTCGGGTCCTCTGCTTAGGGCAGCAAATACTCTTAACCACTGAACACCTTTCCAGCCCAAGCCTGGCTTTTTCAAGTAGTGCTGGGGTGGGGTAGGGATCGGGTCCCAACAGGGTGTGGTGGAATTAGCCCTCTTCCTGTGGACTCATGTGACCCAGATGTGGATCTCTGAGATGGAGTGTGGAAGGAGACTTGAGACCAGAGATGGCGGCAAGGCCTTCAAGCTGTGCGACAAACACCCTGCCCACCACTGAGCTGTCTTCCCTTTCCTACTTGACTGGTGTGTGAGTGGCCACACTTTACCGGCTCTGCTGAGGGAGGCCTCAGGTGAGACAGGGCCAGAGCAGGCAAGTGACTGTCTGCAGTCCCTCAGAGTTTCCCGGAAGAGTCTTGCCTGGACTCCTGCCTACTTGTGGCTCTGCCTCTTTCCCCAAGTGACAACCCTTTCCCCAGCCCTCCCAACCCCTCTGTCCTGGCTCCAGGCTCTCCTGGGAGTCTGTCCACTAGCTGGTGTCTCATTTCAGCCTGAATTCTGTAACCTGGGGGTGGCAGCTTCCTGGCTTGCAGGACCAGACCCTGAAGGGCTTGGGAAGTCCTTCTGAGATGACCTAGTTTATTTGCTAACTTCTAGGGAGCCTACTCTCTCATGAGACCATGAAGCTCCAGTATAATTTCTTGTGCCTTTCTTTTGGCCTTCGTTTTGGGAAGTTCTTGCCACTGTCTGACCTTATTTCAACTTGCTGGAACATAACCTGGTGTCAGAAGGACCCAGAGCTGAGTCGGCCTGAATCTGTCCTTGGCCCCTGAGTCTCTTCTCGTCTTGACATCTTGACAGAGGCTCATCTCTCCATCTCTGAGTGGAATCCCGGGAGGGCTGAGCTGGAGGGGAACCGAAATCCAGTGGCCTGATCCCTCAGGTCTGGTACTACGCTCCAGTAAAATGCAGGAGACCTTGGGGAAGGTCGGGTTAGCATCCTGCATCAGTGAAGTGCAGTGAGGCAGACTCCCTACAGGGCAGCGGCAGAAGCACTAGAGGGTGTGGCAGACAGGACTCAGCCACCCCACTATGGCCTCATACAACCCAGCACATCTGGATCTTTGTAGGAAAAGACCTGAGATCAGAGAAAATAAGTGTGTGAAGACCACACAGCCATCATTAGACCGGGCTGAAGTCTATAGCCATAGAGAGAGATTCCGGAGTAGAATCTCTTTCTTTCTTTCTTTCTTTTTTTTTTTCTCGAGACAGGGTTTCCCTGGCTGTCCTGGAACTCACTCAATAGACCAGGCTGGCCTCGAACTCAGAAATCCGCCTGCCTCTGCCTCCCAAGTGCTGGGATTAAAGGCATGCGCCACCACTGCCCGGCCAGAATCTCTTTCAATGTCTCTTAGGCATATCACTATGGTATTAATAAACTCCTGTCTCTCCCTGCCCCTTGAACTCCATTCCAAATCTCCCACTGCCTCATCGTCGCTCCACATGGGGTGACCTGCTTGCTTTGAGTCCGGAGGGTTGGATGTCGGAACCCTTAGTGAAATGTCAGGAGGCACCTTCCTCCTTGTGGGTGGGACGGGACGGGAGCTTGCTGACACACTTACCCACAAGATTCGCCCTGCTGTCAGGGGACAGCGCCATCTCCAGCAGGGAAGTCCTGGAAGCTCTAACTCACCCAGGCCCTGCCCTAACAAGTAGGTGGTTTAGGCATGGGGGTATCCAGGGGCTGCCAATGCTTGGGGTAAGGGAACGGGTGGTTAGGCACAGTGTGAACATGATTATAGCCACGATGCTTCAGTAGGGGGACACCATAACTCCCTTGGAGCTGAAGTTTTAGATAGCATGGATTGAAGCAGGGAAGTGAACTCTGGAAACGAGGGACCCCTCTCCCTTGAGGAGCCTGACTAGATCACTTTCCCCTGTGCTTCTAGAGAGTTCTGGTTTGTATCTCCCTCTCGTCCTGGGGTGGGGACACTCCCACCTCTGCTTCCTCCATTGGCCAAGCATCTCCCCCATTGTAGGACTGTTGTTAAGTCTGATCTCTGAGTCCACTGGGCACAAAGGAACATCAGCTGTCATGGCCAAGATGGCATCAAGCTCCACACAGTGAATAGCTAGAGGGACACGGGGCACTGACAGCAGGTACCACCCCTCAGCCTGGTCTTTGTGGATGGAGCCCCTCTGATTTGAAGAGCTGGAGGTCCTAGGCCCAAGCCTCTTTCCAGAGCTGCTCATTAAATCCCAGTGCGTGGGTTTCTCCTAAGTCAGTGGTCCTCAACTTCCCTAATGCTGTGACCTGACTTTAACAAAGTTCCTAGTGCTGTCCTGAAGACGGATTGTTGTGGCTGCTTCAGAACTGTAATTTTGCTACTGTTAAGAATCGTAATGTAGCCGGGTGGTGGCGCATGCCTTTAATCCCAGCACTTGGGAGGCAGAGGCAGGTGGATTTCTGAGTTCGAGGCCAGGCTGGTCTACAGAGTGAGTTCCAGGACAGCCAGGGCTACAAAGAGAAACCCTGTCTCAAAAACAAAAACAAAAGCCAAAACAAAACAAAACAAAAAACCCCAACCAAACAAAAAAACAATGGGCACAGCACTTTGCCCAACAGGCCAAGTTTTGAGGTCTACAGAATTCTGTCCATATCTTTAAGGAGTTTGCTGTCCTGCAGCCCAGAACAGCTGCAGTTCTCCCAGGGACCACCGAGGAACACCTCTGGCCTTTTGGGGTGCTTCTAACTGGGACCCCAGGTGAACTCAGCACTTAGTGAGTGCTTGCTGTACTCAAAAGTACACATAAGTGCCACCAGAAGCTCAGATCTGCAAGAGGTTAGAGGTTGTGGGCTGAGAGGTGACCTGACCCCTTATATTAACTCCAGCTTTCAGAAGCAGAAACTGGTGGGCAGGTGTAAGCCGGTGGCCTTGTTCTGTCTGCTCAGTGGGACCTGGGATCACATTGACTGAGATGTGATGGTTGTGTGTGTGTGTGTGTGTACACACATATATGTGTGCATGTGTGAGGTGTGAGTGCGTGCATGTGTGTGTGTGCGCGTGCGCTCGAGCGAGTGCATGGCCAAGTGTGTGTTCGTGCGTGCGTGCATGTGTGTGTGTATGTGTGTGTGTTTGATATGGCAGGATAGCCAGCAGACGTGAACGCCTTTTCAAACTACCTCACTCCTGGGACATTCAGAGGACACTCCACCCTCCCTTTCCTTAACCTTTGCAGGTAATGTGGTCCGTGGTACTAGCTTCACTGTGGGGCAGGTAGGTGCTGGCTCTGGAGTCCCCCAGACAGAACACCCGTGTGTGACTCTTTCCTTTTACTTTGGAGGAGAGGAGGAAGCAGGTGGCAAGCTTGCCTTCTCCCCACCCCCCAGCCCCCCAGTTCTGTTGGAGGCAAACATGAGACTGGCAAATGTTTCTCACTGTGGACCCTGACAGCTCTTGCAGCCTCACGCAGAGCCTCTTATCTCTCTCTCATCCATGGAAATCTGGCGGGCACGTGTGAGCGTGTGTGTGTGTGTGTGTGTGTGTGTGTGTGTGTGTGGATATTGTATGGTGCTGCATACAGATGGACGGATGTGTGCACTGGGTGTCTGCCCTGGGGACCTCCCTGGGGATTCTGAGCAGTTACCTTTGTCCCCAGCCCTCCAACAGATTGTGGTTCCTGGCAGCCAGTAGGCTCAGCCCCAGTACCCAGGGTTCAAGCTGTCACTCCCTGGCTCTCAGCCCTGCTGGGCAGAGGCCCTCTCTTCTCCCCTACCAGGAGGCCTGGGGTGGGGGGCAGGGGCAGGCCGAGGCTGGCCCGGAGCTCATGGCTAATTTTCCCGGCCCGCAATCGATCCAGCAGCTTCTCCAGAGTCTATTAGCAGTCGGCAAGTGGAAATATCCCCCATCGAGAGCCCTGACCTGAGACAGCGAGGGATCCATAGCAATTTGTTCAAACAGAGGAGAGCGATGCCTTCTCATTTCTATTCCAATTTAGTCCAGGGAGAAGGGGGTCAGGCCGGGAGGCCAGAGCTGGACCGGGGCCTTGCCCACCAGGTCTCCAGTGCCAGCCAGGGTGGCAGCTGGTGCTTCCCGTAGTTCCTTGGGGCTTGGGAAGGAGGCCTGCCAGCCTTCCCAGCAGGCTTTGCTTGGCTGCCTGGGCCTGGTTGTGGGTTTGGTTTTCACAAAACACAAAGCCACCCGCCAGAGTCTCATTCCCAGGCACGGGGCCCTGTGCCAGGCGCGCGCGCTCACCCATGGCACCCTTGCCAGGAAAGAGTCTGGGCTGGTGCAGGACCACAGTGTCCCCAGCTGGGCCCAGCAGTAGACTGGGGGAGGGGGCTGCCTTCTGAAGTTCCATGGTCAACTGGTTGGGGTCAGCCATGGCTCAAAGAGCATATTAGGGCTCCCGTGCGTTTCCTTCCTGACTCGGGCTGCTACTTTGGGCTTGCTCAAAGCCAACGTTTTTGCTGGTGGCCTGTTTCACCTTACACCAGGGCCGGGGATGTAGAGCCGTCGGAGGAGTGTTTGCCCAGCATGCCTGAGTTGCTGGTTAGATTCCCCCATGCTACATAAACTGGGTGGATGGGCACACCTGTGATCTCACCACTCGGGACTTAGAAGCACACGGTTATGGCTATGTAGTGAGTTCAAGGGCAGCGTCGGCTACCTAAGACCCCCTATCTTTTCTTTTTGTAAGATTTATTTATTTATTATATGTAAGTACACTGTAGCTGTCTTCAAACACACCAGAAGAGGGCGTCCGATCTCATTAAGGGTGGTTGTGAGCCACCATGTGGTTGCTGGGATTTGAACTCAGGACCTTCGGAAGAGCAGTCAGTGTTCTTAACCGCTGAGCCATCTCTCCAGCCCTATCTTGAGAAAGAGAAGAAACCTCTTTCCCGTGACATTTGGTAAATGTCTACTGTACTCTGGTCACCAGGCCAGAGAAATACCCCCTTCCCCCATCTACCTCAGTTTCTCCCAGATGTTCCTTTTGTTCTTGGGCATATCTTGTCCCCTCAGCTATCTGTCTGGCCCTCCTCAAATCCCCCCTAACCTCAGAGAGCAGCTCCTTTCTTATGACTGGGGGGGACCCTAAAATGACTGACGTGTCAGGACTGGGGCCCCTGCAGTCCCTTTCCAAGGTCCCCACATACAGGCAGGCCCCCCTCAGGCCCAGGCCTCTCAGGAGTGGCGGACAGAGAGGAGGCTTCTAGGAAGGGATGGCCAAACGACCCCATATACACAGAGGCCCCCTCCCTCCTTCACAGCTTCTGTCTTTCCGTCAGAGCCCCAGGGAGGGCAAGACAGAAGATCTTCACACCGAGGTATCAGCGGCTGGCAGCTCTGAGGTCAGCTGCTGCACATGAGTTGCCAGCCTCAGGTGGTGCCACCGGCCTTTAATTTCAGCATCCTGCAACTAAATATACCACAGTGGGTGAATAATGTCTCTGTTGCTCAAGGTGTGTGTGTGTGTGTGTGTGTGTGTGTGTGTGTGTGTGTGTATATGTATGGTGGGGCAGTGTGGGCTGAAGGGAAGCGCAGAACCTTCTACAGTGGATCCTGAGTTCCAGTCCTGCCTCAGCCAGGTGAAAAACATGGACAGGGTTTCATTTCTGTCGTGCCTCGATTTCCTCACCTATGAGAAGAATCGACGTGTGCTAAGCCTTCCTAGTCCAGTTCCTGGTCCAGGGAGGGCTTAATGGCAGAGGGGTTGAGAGAGAACCCAGAGAGCAATCACATTCCCTGCTGCATCATGTACAATGCCACCAGAAAAGAGGCTGAGGCTGTGGGTCTGGAAAGGAGGAAAGTGAAAGGCCGCCATCACCATCCCTGGTACCTGTGAGCTTCCTGTGTGTCTGTCTCATGCAGACCCACCAGCCACCTCTCTCATGCTGTGAATGCCACACTTCTTTTCTTCCGGAGAGCCAGCCCCATCACATGTCCTATCCACAGCTGTCCCCAGAGGAGCCCTCAGCCCCCAGGAGCAAGCCCTTCCTTCACCCATCGCCCACCCGGTCATTTACAGCTTGCTCGTGGGCATAGCATTATAATCAGATCCCACGGTTTGTGCCATTTACAGCCAAAAAAAGGGAAGAGAAACCTTTCAGTAATGGGGGGAAAAACAACTAATAAGAGCGTGCTTTAAGATGAAGGCAGGCATTCTATTTCCTGATTTATAAATATACTGGATGCTAAAGAGAATAGATTCCCAGACTTTGTGAGGGTTTTTTTTTTTTTTAAACTGATTCTCAGAAGAAAATGGCATGTCCTTTTAGAGATTTATCATGTCCCCTCCTCAGGAATGTTTGCTTTGAAGGGAGAGAGAGAGAGAAAGAGAGAGAGAGAGAGAGAGAGAGAGAGAGAGAGAGAGAGAACAAGAAATGGCTGAGTGTGGATGGGCTTTATTTATTTTTTAAAATATTCTGTGTATACAGAGTGAGTTCCAGGAGAGCCAGAGTTATACAGAGAAACCCTGTCTCGAAAAACCAAAAAAACAAAAAAAAAAAAA
>NW_022196909.1:45549427-45556602 GCF_008632895.1 Mastomys coucha
TGTGTGTGTGTGTGCACACACGCGCACATGTGAGTGTAGGTATCCACAGAGGCCAGAAGGGGGCGTCAGATCCCCTGGAACTGGAGCTTCAGGCAATTGTGAGCCACCTGATGTGGGTGCTGGGAATTAAACTTGGGGTCCTCTGCAGATCATCAAGTATCCTTAGCTGCTGAGCCATCTCTCCAGCCCCCAGTGAGTTTTATTAAAAAACAACAACAACAACAACAACAACAACAACAAAACAACAACCAGAAAGTGTGTGTGTTGGGAGGTCAGGGTGTGGCTTTCAGTGAGGTGCCCTGGGAAGGTCTCTTGGAAGGAACTGCTGGAGAGAGCATTGGAGAGTTGAGGATACTTAACCAAGCAGAGCGATGGCACCTCAGGGGTTATGAGGTAAGAGTGGGATTGGCCTGCCTCAAGGAAGTGAAGAGCAGTAGAATGTGAGATGTCAGACAAGGCAGGCGTGATGGCTGATCCTCACTATCTGCTGTCGTTGAATCACTTGGGAGATACACCTCTGGGGGTGTCAATGAAGAACCTTCCAGAAAGGTTTGACTGGGAAGGGAAGAGCCAGCCTGAAGACAGGCAGCTCTAACATAGGGGCTGGGACTCAGAGTGAACGAAAAGGAGAAAGGGTGCGCTGCTCTCTGTTCTGATTGTGGGTTCAGCGAGCCCTCGTGATCCGACCACCCTGTAGGACCCGGAGCCAGAATAACCCCACCCCCAACCTCTGTAACAGGGGATTGGCCCTTCCTCTTGTAACGTGTCAGGTGATTGGTTACAGCCCAGAAGCAAGACACGAATAGCTGGTTGCTGACCAGACTTTAGGTATAAGTGAGATGGGAACGGGAGAGGGTACGGGGGAGGGGTGGTGAAGGAGAAGGGGATGCTGTTAAAGGTCCTTGCTGCTTCTGCTGTGTGGTGAGGGAGGCCCCGCAGACCTGTCAGGAGGCCGCTTTAACTATCCAGGCAGGAGCTGGGGATAGGGGCGTTCAGGAGGCTCCAGAAGGTTGAGCAGGCGAGGGTCACCGGGGCGGTTGCGTTCAGGACACAGGAGGAGAGTTTGGGGTAGTCATGGGGACATCAGACAGTGTGCCCCGTTCATGTTGGGGTGCTGGCTCCAGAGGCCAGTGGCTAATGAGGTGCAAGATTGCAAACCTTGGAGTTAGTGTAACCTTGGAGCGAACCTTCCCATGGCCCAAGGTGGCTAGTAGGGTGACCTTCTGGCCTCCAGGAACACACTGATGACTCCACATGCGGGCGGTCTTGGGAAGGTTCTTCAAGGATGGTTGTGGTTCCTCTCTGAAGTTGGCTCAGAGCATCCCAAGGGCGGCAGCTCCCCTGGGGACTCAAAGCAACCCGAGGCGAGGGAAAGAGACCTCCAGCCTCTCATCCTCTCAGTCCTTTGCCTCTCCTCTTTCTTCTTCCATCCTAAGAGTTGGGGCCCTGCCAGCTCCCGAGCTGCAGGATTGATTTTGCTTTCAGTGTTGTTATTGTTATTATGAACCACTTAAACAACTTCGCAGGAAGCAGCCGGCCCCCCGTGCCCATCAAACATTAACCATTCATTCGAGTTCGCTGCCCATACCTGTCGATACGTTTTTACATAGCTGTAAACAGTCGTCTCTTCTGCTCTCTCTACTGACTTTATCTCCCGCACACGTCTCACGCTATTGACAGAGCCCTCAGCCCTGCCACTTTAATGGGCAGGTAGCACCCTCTGCATTGATGGGCCAGGCTTGGGTCACGGATTCTCTGCAGCTAGCTCCCGAGCAGGTACCAATTTGCTTTTCTCCTCCGTAACACCACCATGAATATCCTCATGCGAGTGATTTTTCCATTCGAAATAATTTCTTCAGAGGTCTCCTCCCTGAACGTCTAGCTTCCGGCACTGAGACAGCTGGATTGGCGCATGGATATTCGTGTGTTTTGTCTGACCCGGTTTAAAAGATGTATGCTCTTGCGCTTTTTAATTTCTGAAATTTCATATCCTGGGGCCCTGTTTGGACCTCTCAGTACCTAGCGATCATAACAAGACTAGATCTGCACCGGGCTTTATAGTTTATACAGCACTTCGTTAGATGTCACGTTCAAACAGGCGCCGTGAGCCTGGTGTTATTTTTGTGGGGGTTTAGCAGAGTGAAGAGCTGGCACAGAGCCTCCCCCTAATCCGGAGTTCCAGTAAATTTAATGGAAAGGATTCTCACCCGACTATGGCTGTCCCATTTTGTCTGAGGGCTCAGAGTCTCAGATACCTTCCAAAAACTCAAGTGGAGTCCTGTGCCCTGGGGCTGGGTATCAGATCCACGGGCTCCGGTGAAGCTTCCTGTAGCCCTTCAACATTCCTGGGCTTGGGGGTCAGAAGTCTTCAGAGCTCCCTGGCTTCAACAAAGCACTGCGTTGCTTGCTTCTCGTCAGGGCCTGAACCAGACTCTGCCTTCTAAGATAGGAATTTGGATGTGGTACAACAGGAGATGCTTGACCCCCAGGACCTGTGGCCGATGCTTCTAGGGATAGCAGCCACTCAGGCAGCTGTGAGGGTCCACACTGGAATAGGCAGGTTGCAGTGTGGGTCTGGTTTACTCTGTCCCCTCCTGTCTGTCCTTCTAGAGTGCCTGTCAGGTGTCCTGTGCTGTGCCCGGAATATCCCATCCTAAAATGTTTCACACTCACTGTTTATAGCCAGCCCATTTTATAGTCAGAAAACTGAGGCTCCAGATTAAAGTAGTATGGTTTGCTTCTAGTCACACAGCAATCGTCACAGTTGGCACAGGAAGCCACATCCAGATATATGTCTCCTCCCAGCCTGTACCTCCCCTGGGAAGATCTGTATAGTTATAATGAACGGGAACTGGACTCTTATAATAATCGGACTCTAGGGTCCTGTCTGAGATCAGGGCTGAGGGAACCACGAGAATGGGAGAGCATGCTGGAGCTAGGTGATGGGGATCCAGTCAGGATGTTGAATGAGTGAACCAGTGAATCTGGCCCCAAATCCCTGAGCCAGGCCACTAGGCAACAGCCTTAGTCCCCCAACACCAAGGGGTGTTCTTTCACTGGTGACCAGGCTCAGCCTCCCTTACTGCTATGTTTTTAGTATCCAGCTAAAGTAGCCCCCTTCACTTTTACTGACTCCTCTTGTGGAACTTCGGGACTGGCTCTTGGAGGGCCCTGGGCTCTGTTACCAACTGGAAATAGAGCAGAAAGGAGTGCCTACCAGGCACCAATCCCTGCACTTAGTGCCCAGAGCTCATCCTCAAGTGGATGTTGTTCCTGGCGGAGTGTGAGGAACAGTGTTCCCCATCTTGCCCAAGGTTATGTGACTGTGAAGTCCAAAAGTTCTGCTCTGTCCCTCAGATCCACCTTAGGCAGCCCAGGACTCAGCCTCAATCTAGCAGGCTCCTGCCTGTGAGGTTAGGGTCTTCCTGCTTTCTCTTCTCTGGGTGATTGCCCTGTGCTGGCTACCACTGCACTTTGTCCTCAAGCTTGGACTGGTGTCTCTGCACCCACAGGAACCTAAAGCTTACAGATGGCTGCTGACTGGCAGTTGACGAATGACCCACCTCCCACTTTCCAGCTTCACCTGGCCCACCTCCTGCTTGCTTGCATGTGTTCCAAGGAGGCACAGATGCGGTGAAATGCAGAACATTCCCAGGCACTGGGGCACAGACAAGCTGGCCACCGCTTTCAGAGAGATGGGTTGATAAGATGACTCGCCTCTTCCAGAGGCTTCTAGCTCTGCCAACAGGCAGTGTGTGCATCTGTTGGTGATATAAAACCAGCTTATTTGAGGGCTCATCCTTAGATGTGGACCCATGCCTTGCTCAGAGGTGAAGGGGAGTTTGGCTGGACATGTGATTGGCCTCTTATCATTTACCTAGTGTGCATGTGTGAATGTATAATGTATACATGTGTGCATATATATACATATATGTATATATGTGCATACACACACATATATATACATATATATGCACATATATATATGTGAGATGCATGTATGTGGAGGTCAAGGGTCAACTTAGAGTATTGTTCTTCAGGAGCCATCCACCTTGATTTTTTTTTTTTTTTGAGAGTGGTAGCCCACTGATTTGGCAAGGCTGGCTGGCCAGCAAGCCCCTAGAGACCTGCCTGTGTCTCCCCACTCCTCAGCCCTCAGCACTCACTACCAGCACCATGCTCTGTGTCTTAGTCAGGGTTTCTATTCCTGCATAAAACATCATGACCAAGAAGCAAGTTGGGGAGGAAAGGGTTTATTCAGCTTACACTTCCACATTGCTGTTCATCGCCAAAGGAAGTCAGGACTGGAACTCACACAGGGCAGGAACCTGGAGGCGGGAGCTGATACAGAGGCCATGGAGGGGTGCTGCTTACTGGCTTGCTTCCCCTGCCTTGCTCAGCCTGCTCTCTTATAGAACCCAGGACTACCAGCCCAGGGAATGGCACCACCCACCACGGGCCTTCCCTGCTTGATCACTAATTGAGAAAATGCTTTACAGCTGGATCTCATGGGCTCCTTTCCTCAAGGGAGGCTCCTTTCTCTGTGATAACTCCAGCTTGTGTCAAGTTGACACACAAAACCCAGCCAGTACACTCTGGCATTTTGTGTGGATAGCAGGGGTCACTGTGCTTTGCAAGGCAAGCATGTCACTGGCTCACCGAGCTAGTCCTTCTGTCCTGTGGGCGTGGCTTTTGCTCAGCACAGTAGGCTTTGGGGTGGGGCGTAGATTTTTTACCGTGGTCTGAGCTGAAGAGCCCCAAGGCTCCTCACCCAGGAGGCTCTCTGTCCAGGAGGCTCGGAGGGCGGAGCTAGCTCATCCTGGAGGCTCAAGAAATGCTACAAAACCAATTGATACATAAGTGGCAAAGTCAAAGGAGAGTGGACTGCAGGAAGGCTAGGGAGCATAGGAGAGGAGGGGAAGGATGAAGATCAATGAATGTGCCCACCGCTTGGGAGAGGGTGGGTGGGGCCAGAAGTCTGCAGGTGTGTCTCTGCAGATGGCTCGCACTGGGCAGAGGTTAGGGGAGATGGAGAGAGATGGGACTGTTTCAAATCGGTCCTCCCAGCATGAACCTGGAGGTGCCTCTAGTCTCTGAGGCTCTCAGAAAGTGTGCGGGCTCACCCCTGGCTGGCAGGGCATAGAGACCAGGCTTCTGGCAGCTGTGTAAATTAGCTGGGCCACAGGAAGGTTAGGCCAAGGCTCATTTCCCTCAGAGGCCCGTGTCTGGTAGCCCATAGGCCACCGGAAGTGGGTCACAGAATCAACCGCGGTCACCCTGCTGTTGCCCGGCCCAGGAAGCCACATCTCCCACGTCCTTGAACGCCATTCTCTGAGCAGCTAATTAAGGGAGAAAAAGCTTGTTAATATTTCAGCACTGTTAACTCCACTAAGTTCCTAAGTGTCCGTTTACATTACATGCATAAAAGGATCAATAAACATGTTCGTTCACAGAGATGGAAGGACAAGAGGGGTCTCAGGGTGGGAGGGAGGGTGCTGAAGGATCCCGCCCGTGTGACCTGACCCAAGCCGCTGTCCTGGGTGTCCCGAGTCAAGTCCTTAGCACTATGCTGGGCCCCCAGCAAGTGAAATCCAGGAAGCGCTGTGGCTTCCAGACCAGAGCTGTTAGCAAGGTTTATGTAACCTTGCTGCGCCTCATCCTTCTTACCTGAAAAATGGCTCATTAAGTCAGCAAATAAGGTCACTTCTGAGATGACACACTCTGCGGAACACCGCAGAGTAAACGTGCTTCCTGAGTACGCTGTTGTGGGGAGACCTGAGGTCTGACCCAGGTCCCAAGCTCATCCAAGTCCCTCACTAGCTCTCAGGGGTGGGGTGGGGGTAGGAGTGGGGGGGGCAGGCCTTTAGTCACAGCGGGTGGCCTCCTAAGTGGTGGGAATTCTACAGGACAGTGCCCTGAGGAGTTCCAAGGCAGCATCTGAGAACGCCAGGGTCTGAGTCCCGGCCTACCGCGGTTTCAGTGAGTGACCCGGTCAAGGTGTTTTTTCTTCTCTGTGCCTCAGTTTCCCTCTTTGCAAAGGAGGCTAAACATGGCCTTTTTCTTTGTCTTAGAACAGAGATAAAGAGCCAGAAGGAACTTAGGCAGGGCACCGCAGGACCCTACTGAGCATGTGCCGAGGGGATGGTTAGGGTCTTTATACCACCTTGGGGAGAGGCGAGTGCCTAGGAGCTCGCGTCTGTCTTAGTGGATGGTTTAGGTAGCTCACTCGCCGTCTGTGCCAGACATCACTTTATTTTATTGATTCAACGTGTACGTGCCTATTTACATGCACGTGTGAGCATGAAACACACGCCCACATACGTGTTCCTGACAGCATGCCTTTGGAAGCCAGCGGAGGGTGGTGTTAGGTGCCCCGTTGTTAGTTTCTGTCTTAATGACTGAAAAAAAAAAAAAGAGAGTCTCTGAGCTATGGAGACCCAGCAATCCTCTTGTCCTGTCCCCTCCCCCAAGCCCCAATAGTAGGCTCAAGCCCTAGGTTTTTACATGGGTGCTGGGATTTGAACTCAGGTCCCCACGCTTACACCGCAAGCACTCTTACCCTCAGAGTGTTCTCCCAGATGTTCTAAACTCTCACATGGGGTTACTTACGTATTCCTCACAGCGACTGCATTTTTTTTTTTTTTTAAAGAAGTCTAAGGCTCGAGAAGCTTGTTGGAGCATCTTCTAGCTCCGTGCTCAAAAGAGCTCAAGAGCGCCCCCTACCTCCAGTCCCCTGCACCACCGGCCGGATGAATTTCTAGCATATTCATGAGACATCCCTTCCTGCTTGTTATTTGCAAGAGGATCACAGTACGTGGTTTCTTGTCCTTCTTCTTGCTCCTGCTTCATATTCTTGGGGACTGTCCCTCGAAATGAAAGCTTATGTTATTTGGGCCAGTGTTCTACATACATACATACATACATACATACGTACGTACGTACATTGCTTGGAACATTCATTGTGGTTCTGAGGGACTGCCAAAAGGCCAAGGGCTCAGAAAGGTTAAGAAACTTGAGCTGCGTCACCCAGCAGTGGGTAACAGACCTGACCTTTTAGTCCTAGATCCAGGGACTTAAGAAGTCTGCTCCTCTCTCTAGTCTGTCCCTCCTGTTCTTTGTCACATCCCTCTGCGCGCCCCCCCTCCCCCCGCCCCAAAGCCACCTTGGCCCTCTTT
>NW_022196909.1:45557024-45567679 GCF_008632895.1 Mastomys coucha
AGCATAGTTTGTAGTTTGTGGTCATGGCACGCACACGGCCAGAGAGAGGGGGCACTGGGGATGTTATACCAGGAGGAAAATGTAAGTCTGGAACCAATTTTTATTTTATTATTGTTATTTTATATTTTATTTTATTTTTTATCTTTTTGGTTTTTCAAGACAAGGTTTCTCTGTGTAGCCCTGGCTGTCCTGGAACTCACTCTGTAGACCAGGCTAGCCTTGAAACCAGAGATCCACCTGCCTCTGCCTCTTGAGTGCTGGGATCAAAGTTGTGTGCCGCCCCCTCCCCCAACCCAAATCGGCTATTAACATGTGAATTTTCCTGGGGAGACATGAGTGAACATCTGTTCACCCCCATAAGGCATCTAGTGAAACTGAGTTTCCAGCGGTTACTTACGGGGCACCTCAGAGGCAGGTACATCCGGCGAGCTCCGCCCACAACTTGCAAGGCCCCTCCCTCAGAGTCTCCTCTCCAGCAACTCTTCCTGCCTGTGTAACTTTGCCCAGGGCCCTTTGTGAACCCCAAAGCTCTCTGAATTGCTAGGGGACCCTCTGGAGTCTCTCCCTCAGGGAAGGATTGTTTCTGTTCCCGGAAAATGGCCACACAACCTTCACGTGGAGGTTGCAGATAGTTCTAGATTCTCTAATTACAATGAATACCAGCAGAGACAGGTAAATAGATGGTTTTCTATTGTTTCTTTTTTTAAAGATTTATTTATTTATTTACTTACTTACTTATTTATTTTATGTATGTGAGTACACTGTTGCTTTTTCAGACACAGCAGAAGAGGGCATCGGATCCCATTACAGATGGTTGTGAGCCACCATGTGGATGCTGAGAATCGAACTCAAGACCTCTGGAAGAACAGTCAGTGCTCTTAACCGCTGAGCCACCTCTCCAGCCCTTTTTATTGTTTTGTACCAATAAAAAGTAGAACTTAATGCGTTAGTCACGGCGACACAATACCTGAAACATTCAATTTAAGAGTTGAGAAAATGGGGCTGGTGAGATGGCTCAGCAGGTAAGAGCACTGACTGCTCTTCCGGGTCATGAGTTCAAATCCCAGCAACCACATGGTGGCTCACAACCATCTGTAATGGGATCCGATGCCCTCTTCTGGTGTGTCTGAAGACAGCTACAGTGTACTTATTTATAATAATAAATAAATCTTAAAAAAAAAAAAGAGTTGAGAAAAGTTTGCTTCGGTTCAAGGTTATCACAAATGCATACCACCATGACCAGCTTTCTTTGTTTTGTTTAAAAAAACAAACAAACAAAACATGAGTTCTGGGGGTTAAACTCAAATCCTCATGAGTACAAGGCAGGCATTTAATTGACTGATGTGTGTAGTCAACCATACCCAGCTCTTCTTTGAGACGGGAGCTCAAATAGCCCCAGGCTAGCCTCAAACTATACTTACAGAAGAATGACCTTGAAGTGGTTCTTTGTCCTGCTTCAGCCTCCTACATGCTGGGGTTCAAGCCTGGTTTTGTGTAGTGCCTGGGAACAAATCCGGGGTTGCACTTGAGATAAGCAAGTACCTTACAAATCAAGCCACAGCCTGAGCCTCCTTTATCAACTGCCTTCCATTAAGTTAATACTCTCATGATCCGGGTACCTCTTACCATAGCTGGGGACCAAGCTTCCAACACATGAGCCTTTCGGAGAGAAAATGTCATATCCAAACGTTAACAGACAGTGTGAACGCCCATACAGATACCTGGACATGTAGACCTTGCCACCACAGAACCTGCATTCAGACCCAGCTATCTTGTATCCCACCTTCCCTGAAACATTCTGGTATTCCCTTCCCAGTCACTAATACTGTGTCTACCCAAGGCAGTCGCTGCCAAACCTCTGTCGCTACAAGGTTAGCTTTCGCAGTTCTGAATTTTGAACAAATGAAATCATGCATTATGGGCACGTTTGTGCCTGGGTTCTGTCAAATCGTGCCTGGGAGGATCGGTGGGGATGGCCTGGCCATCGCTCATTTCTTTCATGTTGGCTGAGGATGCGTTGCGTAAAGGCACCAGCGTGGGCTGAGGAGATGGCTCAGGGGGTGAAACCCGATCCATGCAAGACTTGAGCTGGCTAAGGAGAATGATTTGGATACGATAATGGAAGAGTGTAATCCCAGGGTGCCCTTCCTGGGAGAAGGGGAGCAGAGACAGGAGAATTACCAGAAGCTCCATGTCCCACAAGCCCGCAGTATGTAGCTGACAGACACTGCCTGACATTCTGCTTAAAATATATATATATTTTATGTAAGTGAATACACTGTCACTGTTTTCAGACATACCAGAAGAGGGGATCAGATCTCATTACGGACTGTTATGAGCCACCATGTGGTTGCTGGGAATTGAACTCAGGACCTCTGGAAGAGCAGTCAGTGCTCTTAACCACTGAGCCATCTCTCCAGCCCCCTCCTTTTTGTTTTCGTTTTTGTTTTCAGACAGAGTCTCTATGTGTAGCCCTGCCTGGCATAGAACTTACTATGTAGACCAGGCTGGCCTCAAACTCACAAGGCTCTGCCTGTCTCTGCCTCCCCACTGCTCTGGACAAGCACACATCACTACGCTGGGTTCCCCTTTACCCCTCTTGACAGGCTCACGGCTTGATTATGAGGTTTTAGTTATAAGAAGAAAAGCCACTGAGATGATTTTTTAAAAAGAGTTTATTTGTAATTATGGGTATGTGTGTTTGGGGGGCGCGGCAAGTATATGCATGTGGGCTCTGGAAACTGGACTCAGGTCCTCTGCAACAGTGGTGCATGCTTTTTAACCACTGAGACATCTCTCCAGCCCCTCGGGAGGTGCTTGGTTCTGTGGTGTGATTGCCTTGAGAGAGAGCTCATTCCGGTTGCATCCATCCCCAAGAGAAGGATGGCATCGTGGGCCACACGGCTGTTTAGCATTCATAAGCGTGGCCCAGATCTCTTGCAGCGTACCTACCATGTTAGACTCGGATCTTCTCAATAGCTAATGTTGGCAGAGAGAGGCGGGCCATCCTAATGATGTCACCCGTGATGGCTGCTCCCTGCCCACCTTCAGAGAGGAAGCTCCGGGCTCTGCTTGTGTCTGCTGGCCAGGGCCCCACACCCTGGCCCAGGCTCGCTGTGCCCTGCGCGTGTGTAGCTTTGTAACTCTTTTCCATGGTTCCTTATCAGCCACCCAAAACCCCTGTCATTACAACACCGCCTTGCTGTGGGCAAGCCAGAGCGTCCGAGATTATAGCTTATCTCCCATTGAAGCCTGTTCAGCCGATGTCTTCCTTGTCAAGAGGCACCCCGGGCTTCCTGCAGACAGTCATACAACCTCCTGGTCTTATCAGTAATGAGCATGCGTGACATCTCTCGGTGGCTTGTTGCTTGATGAGGTTTCCTGGGGACCCGGGCCAAAGATGCCAATCTCTTATGTGTATGGTTGACGGTCGCGCATTTTTATGGCACGGTGACAGCGACAGGCCCATTCCCTGGAGTGTGGTGTGCGTTTTACACAGACACCACACACAGGCTGATTACAAAATCAATAGCAAGTTGAAAAGACCTCGGAGATCATCAATCCATCTCCCTCCTCTAGGTGGGGGAACAGGCTCAGAGAGGTGATTCCAATTGCCCAAAGACACACAGCTTATCTTCTAAATGCTCAACCCAGGTTCATCACTCTGCAACAGCCATGCAGTTTGCCAGTGTCATGGCTAATGGCTGTACCTCAGCTTTCTCCAGCTTATCTGGGATGGATGGCACATGCCTAGAATCCCAGCACTTAGAAGGTGCAAGTGGAAGTATCTTTTTTTTTTTTTTTTTTTTTTTTTTTTTTGGTTTTTCGAGACAGGGTTTCTCTGTATAGCCCTGGCTGTCCTGGAGCTCACTCTGTAGACCAGGCTGGCCTCGAACTCAGAAATCCACCTGCCTCTGCCTCCCAAGTGCTGGGATTAAAGGCGTGCGCCACCACGCCCGGCTGCAAGTGGAAGTATCTTATCGGGTGTTCAAGTCCATCCTTGCTACAAAGTATCCCAGAAGCCAGCCAGGGCTTGGAGACCCTCTTTCAATTTCTTGACCTGCTGACTGATGGTCTTTGGGGACAGTGCTCTGGTTAGCTCTGTCCCATCAGTGTTGATGGCGGGCGCAGCTCTTGAACCCTCGGCAATCCTATTTTTCATTCATCATGGTCATGCCCCCACTGTGTAAGTTCTGGGCGCTAGCTGCATCCCCATTTCAGAGACAGGTAAACTAAGGCCCAGACAACACCACTGTTCTTCTTGGATGACATTCGATAGTGTGGGACTCATCTCCGGCCACTCACATGGGTCTCCTTTGGGCTTTGGAGTCTGAGGCAAATGCAGCTCTTTCCATGGAGCCTCCTAGGATCCCCCTGCAGCACCTACTGCTTTCTGCCCCCAGGAATCCTTGTGAAATCATTCCTTCTCAGCATGGGGGTCTTGTGTGGGGACCGGGATGAGGTCTGTGGGCCACCATCCTACATATTCCGATGTGTGGGCACTCTGGATGCTGGAGGGCCCACAGAGAGGATGCTCCTCGCCTCATGTGTTTGAATCTGTCTCTGCTCTCCTACTCCTTGTACTCTCTGTAGTGAGCAAGCAGATATGAAGCTGGACCCCTCCTTCCTTTCCAGAGCCCAGGCCCCGGTGGATGGGGATGATTTGTGTTAGGAGGATGAGAATAGACTCAGTTTCCCCTTGTGCTCCTGTAGCCAAATCTTTGGTTCACACCTTTGGGTCCTGGGTGGAAGGGAGCCACCGTCTACGGAGGTCTCCTAATCTCCCCTTAAAACTTCTGTCCCTTGTACAGCTTGGGATGTTGCTCTGGGAGAGAGGCCGGAAAGGGGCCGGACTGAATTGCCTCCTCTCAAAGCAGAGGCTGGGAGGGCTGGCGAAGTGGCTTAGTGCATAAAGTGCTTGCTTTTCGTAGGTGTAGGACTGGAATCAGATGCCCAGAACCCACGTAAACACCACGTGGGCGTGCCAGCCTGCTGTCCATCTCAGAGCTCCCTTCAAAGGTGGAAGAGAGGCCTCTCTCTAGCAAGCGGGCTAGCTAGTTAGCCATCTGGGAAATATCTGGACCCACTTGAGAGACCCCGAGTCAACGGTAAAGTGGAGAGTGATCAAGGAAGACTAACATTAACTTAGAGTCTCCACACGCATGCGTGCACACGCCTTCACATACATACTCATACATACTCACACACACAGACATATGCAAAGTGCAATTGGGAAAGCAGAGGCTGAGAGGGTACAGGCGGGTGTGGGCATGTGATCTGCTAGGTATGGGGCCTCAAGAGAAATCGAGGCGGGCAAGTAAGCAAAAAATGGGGTTTAGGAAGTTTAGGCTTAGCCTGTCCCTAGGGGGAGCCCGAGAGCCTGAACAGCCTTGGCCAGCTCCCCTTCTGAGTGTGTGTGTGTGTGTGTGTGTGTGTGTGTGTTGGGAAATGGGTTACCTGAACTCTGCGAGCCATTAGTAACAGAGGGGGATGGGCACACCCTCCATATTGCGGAGCACCAAGAGCACCCAAGACTTGGAACTCCCAAGACGGTGAAGCCAAGCTAATGGAGCAACCGGCTACTACCCAGCATGCAGTGCTATTGTGTTACTGTGGCCCAAGTCATGTCTGGCCACTGTCCTCAAAGAGCCAATTAAAAAGGACACACTAATAGTAGGGTGCGGAAAAGGGTTTCATCAGCGTGGCCACATTGGGAAGAGGGGCAGAGAGTCAGAGAAACCCCAAGGCCATTTTTAGGGGTCCTGAAATGGGATCAGAGTTTATGCAGAGACCAAGGATGTGCGCGCTAAGCAGTCCCTGTCAAGGTGTGGTCCCGCCCACTGTCAACCCATCATTGCCTGGGCATGGGTCTCTTCCTGTTAAGTGCTCAGATACATTGCAGGAACTGTGTGAAATCTCTTCTTGGGACACCAGTTCCTCTTCTATCTGGTCCTTCTCCTCCTCCTGTGGGATTCCTGGGGGATGGGGAGGGGGAGAATCCCATTCTTAAGGGTTCTCATCATTTAGATTAAAAGGCATCGTGTCTTTTTAGGATCTCTTCATTCTGCTATACTTACTGCAGCAGAGTAGGTGGGACACCCCTGTCCCCACCCCTTGCGTTTGTCCCTCACTGAAGAACACATATGGTACCCCATATTCCCCAGATCCTGAGGTCTCCTGATTCTGGCCTCGGGCTCGGAAAGAGTCAGTTCTGGCCCAATGCCATCGAAGTCTGGGAAGTCGGACTGGACTCTCTCCCCAGACACACTCAGAGGCAGCTGAAGCTCCTGATCCCTGTGAGTCCTCCCTATCCTCCTCTGCTTTCTCTCCACAGCTCCAGCCCAGGCCCAGATCGTGCATGCGGGGCAGGCCTGTGTGGTGAAGGAAGATAACATCAGCGAGAGGGTCTACACCATCCGGGAGAGCGACACCCTGGTGCTGCAGTGCCTGGTCACTGGACACCCTCGGCCCCAGGTAAGATGGGCCTGGGCCTTGCCGGGTTCCTATCCTGACCATGCTCCACACTGCCACACTCTTCCTGGGATCAGAGTCTGAGAGGAAATGGGAGCTGCAGACTTATACGCCACAGAGCAAGCAACATGACAGGATAGGAACCGCTGGGACCAGATGGACGAGCCTGGAAATGAACTCTTCGGGGAAGTGTTGGATGCTGTGGGTGCATTGATAGCCGAGAGGAAAACGCTTATACTCCACCTCTCAACTGTGCGGAGCAGATACACACCCCCTCAGGAAATGCCAGAGGACAGACTGTATGCCAAGGAGAGCCCTTGCCCACTGTTCATCCTCTCTTTCTCTTTCTCTCTCTCTCTCTCTCTCTCTCTCTCTCTCTCTCTCTCTCTCTCTCTCTCTCTCTCTCTCTCTCTCCTCCAAAGGCCCTGTCTTAGTCAGGGTTTCTATTCCTGCACAAACATCATGACCAAGAAGCAAGTTGGGGAGGAAAGGGTTTATTCAGCTTACACTTCCACATTGCTGTTCATCACCAAAGGAAGTCAGGACTGGAACTCAAGCAGGTCAGGAAGCAGGAGCTGACGCAGAGGCCCTGGAGGGATGTTCCTTACTGGCTTGCTTCCCCTGGCTTGCTCAGCTTGCTTTTTTTTAGAACCCAAGACTACCAGCCCAGGGATGGCACCATCCACAAGGGGCCCTCCCGCCTTGATTACTAATTGAGAAAATGCCTTAGAGCTGGATCTCATGGAGGCACTTCCCCAACTGAAGCTCCCTTCTCTGTGATAACTCCAGCCTGTGTCAAGTTGGCACACAAAACCAGCCAGTACAGGCCCCATTTTACAGCTAAGAGAAAGTGAGGCCCTGGGATGCTGGGCACACTCCCAAGGTCCCACAGCACTTAAGGAAGTGGAAGCTGAATTGGAGTCTAGAAGCCTTGCCCTCTGCAGCTTGGCACACTGCCACTCTTTGGGTCAGGAGCCACACAGATAACACGGGCAGCACTTGGGTCCTTTGGCAGGCCAGAGCCAACTCTGGCAGTTCAAAGATGCAAAGCAATTAGAAGGGGACAGAAGACAAGTGTCTGGAAATGCCAGATGAGTTCTGTCATAGATCAAGTGCTCAGGTTCAGGCAGGAGGCAGGTAGCTGGCTGGCTGTTGCTGATGGAGGAGGCAGGTAGCAGGGGAGGGCTGAAGGAACCCGCTGCCTGGCGAGCCGCTGTGACCTTTAATACTTGAATAGCAGCAACAAAGGTGGCAATTGGATTCTAGGAAGGACATTGAAATACTGAATCTTTTTCTCCCCCCCCCACCCCCGATAATTTGGTGAACGGAGACAGCTTTCATAGCTTTGGCTTTGAGATAAGCAGATGCTCAAGAAAGCCCCTGAAGATTCCCTCCATCACCGTTCCATCCCGTTCAAAGGTTTGCTTGGTATTGAAGACCGTGCAGCTGCATTTCTGTGAATCCGTGTGTCACACGGGATGGCAGGGAGGTGGCTGATGAGGCTGGTGAGGAGGCTGCCAGGCTACACCCACCATTTGCGCACGTGTCCCACAGGTCCCCACTGGTGGCTGTGGCTGGGTGACAGGGCCTCCTGTCACCCAGGCAGTGCCTCCAATTGCTGCCTAGCCAAGGATAACTTTGACCTTTCACCTTCCCGCTTGGGCTTACACAGCGCTGACCCTCCAGACACAAGCTTTGTGTAGCGCACGTCCAGGTTTATGCAGTGCCGGGGATCGAACCCAGGGCGTGGTGCATGCGGGGTGTGTTGCTGGGTAAACACCCTCTGTCTTCTTGTTTCTATCAATGGCCTCATTGTCCACCCCATCAAACAAGCTTATGTGTTTGGCTCTGCCCCGTCTCCCCCACAGCTGGCTGGCCAGACTCTGGCTTTCTGTGTCTCATATGGGTCTTCTCTTCATCAACCCACCCAGCTCATATCCTCAGTCCTGTCCCTGTCCCTGGTCCCACTGAGGTAGATTGGAATTGATCTCCCAGGCTCTTTGCTTGCCTCTGTCCCTTCATTCCTCCAAGTCTGCTCCCTTTATCCCCCCTCCTCACCTGAGCAACAACCAGTGGCTACCCATTGTTTACCAGCTTTGCTTAAGCCCCTGGGGGTGCGGCTGCAGACTCTCTGTACCCTGGCCCCACTTCCCCCTGCACACCCTGGCCATAGGGGCCTCTCCCATCATTTTCAGGATGCCCCCTTCATCCCAGTTCTGTCACTGAAATGCCCTCTCCCCGTATGCTTCCTTTCCTGCTTGCCTCCTCCTCATGACAGTGAGCATCTGTCATGTTCCAAACACACCAATGGGCATCAAGGATACAGCTGAGATACCTATCCATCAGGGGAGCAAGGGCGGGGCCTTCAGACCCATGCCGAGGTCAGGACGGAGAACTGAGTGGACACAGAGCTCACCAGTCCAAACAAGAAGCAAGGGTGTGGGCATGCTAACATCTCTGCAGAACTGGGGAGGGGCGGGGAACAAACCCAAGTTCTTTGCTGCCACTCAAGCCATCCAGTGACTTTAGGACGAGTTGTTGGTCAGGGAGAAGGAGTGATTTAGAGAGCTAGCAAGCTGGAAAAGGCGGAGGGCTAGGGGGGTGGCTCAGCAGAAGGAGCGTCTGTCTGGTATCCCTGGTACGTCAAAATAAGGCGTGGTGATGCATACCCGTCGTCCCAGCACTTTGGAGATGGAGTCAGAGAAGTCTGGGGTTCAAAGTCATCCTCAGCTATATATCAAGTGTAAGGCCAGCCTGAGCTATTGGAGAATTTCCCTGTTTGGGAAATAAAAAGGAGGGAGTGGCATGGGAGGGGCAGAGCAGACAGATAGATGGGAGCCTAGTAGTTCTCAGGGCGGTCGCAGACTTTGTGTTCTGAATTTCTGATGCGTAGGCCCTGTTCTCTTTAGGCCCCTGGAGTGTTCTGGGCTCTTTAGATCTAAGGAAAAGTTATGGATAAGAAAGACAATTAGTCCCGTAGTTAATTACTAGGACATAAAAGGCCCCTCTGAGAGAGAGGAGAGAGTTAAAAGCCACCTTTCCCTGGAGTATAGGAGAGATGGAGAAAAGCAGCTGTCCCTTGCTGGACAGAGAAAGAGAACATTTGCTGGGGGTGGGGACAGTTTTAAAGCTGTCAGGCATCAGTCTAGGATAAAGCTATGAGGAGACACCATGGTCATCCCAGCTGTGTGACTTCTCAGGTTAGTGGGATTTTTTTTTTTTTAAAGATTTATTTATTTTATGTGTATGAGTACACAGTAGCTGTACAGATGGCCATGAGCCATCATGTGTGTGGCTCTGGGAATTGAACTCAGGATGGCCTTGCTCGCTCTGTCCCTGCGTGCTTCAGCGTAATATACTGTAGCTGTCTTCAGATGCACCAGATCTCATTACGGGTGGTTGTGAGCCACCATGTAGTTGTGGGATCCGAACACAGGACCTTCGGAAGAGCAGTCAGTGCTCTTACCCGCTGAGCCATCTCACCAGCCCCCAGGTTAGTGGGATTTTAAGTCAACTCCTAGCAAATGAATTGAGAGGGTTTAAGGATCCACCCCCCACCCCTCGCGCACACACACACATACACACACATACACCCTGTGCCTGGGCGCCAACAGCAGTGAGCAGAAGCTGAGAAGTCTGAGGCTGTGCACAGCTCAGCAGGAGGTAGAGCTGGCCACATACACAGAGCGATAGGGCTGAAGCCCACGGGAGGCAGTGTTCCCTCCCGTTGCTGTGACAAAATGCCGGAGAAAGTAGACTTTTACCTCAGCGTTTCAAAAGTCTCCCAAAAGCATGCCCCTGTTGCGACAGACTTCTTCAAGCTAGCAATTCCCACTTTCCACAATGTCCACGCCAGCAGATCTGAACCCATCGTCAGTGACTGACCTCCTCAAAGACTGCCAGAGAGCAGCAAAGCCTCGAACACAGGAACCTTCCCCGGATACTGCGCATCCAAACTACAGCAGGGCTACGGGTCAATTTAGGACTAAGCTGAAGTGGATGCCCAGCAGCTGGGAAGCGGGTGGGTGGAAGCCAGTGCCCACGGTCACAACAGGGTACCAACACCTAGGAGGAAGCAGAACCTTGCCCCATGTCTTGATCAGTTTGGTACGGGGGCGGGGGGAAGGGGACACAGACATCATAGAAATAGAAGCTGTATAGTCTTTTTTTTTTTTTTTTTTTTT
>NW_022196909.1:45567724-45595549 GCF_008632895.1 Mastomys coucha
ACAACCACCCATAATGAGATCTGATGCCCTCTTCTGGTGCGTCTGAAGACAGCTACAGTGAATTACACTGGAGGGAGCGGTGCCGGCAGAGGTCCCAAGTTCAATTCCCAGCAGCAACACACATGATGGCTCACGGCCATCTGTACAGCTACAAGTGCACTCATGCACATAAAATAAATAAAATAAATCTTTAAAAAAAAATACCTCAGAGATAGCCAAAGAAAAAAATCAGTGAACTGGGGGTTAGAGCAAAGGACATTAGCTACAAGTCTGGAGACGCAATGGAAATCAGGAAAAATGGTCCTGAGGATGTAGCTCAATTAGGAGAGTTGAGCATGCACGGACACCTGCATTTGATCCCAACGCTGTATTAACACACATGGCATTACACTCATGGAATACCAGCCACGGTGGAGGTGGGGGGCAGAAGAATAGGGAATTCAATGCTACCTATCAGCTACATTTGAAAACAACTGGGGGAGCTGGGTGGTGGTGGCGCACGCCTTTGATCCCAGCACTTGGGAGGCAGAGGCAGGCGGATTTCTGAGTTCGAGGCCAGCCTGGTCTACACAGTGAGTTCCAGGACAGCCAGGGCTACAGGGAGAAACCCTGTCTCGAAAAACCAAAGGAAAAGAAAAAAGAAAACAGCTTGGAAAGGGGGAGGGAAACCCCCACAAAACCCAAGTTTTGAATAGTATGTTAAAATCCACATAGACAAATTAAGGTAAACCCTCAGACCATCAACAATTACCAAGAGCGCTATTAATAATAGAAACCGTCGACTGACTAATGCGTCTGAGGCACCACATTTAAGTGCTCCCCTCCCTAAGCCTCATAACTTGCAAAGTAGGCATTATGCTGTATTAGTTATTGTTGACTGGCAAATACTTCAAAATGCAGGGGCTTGAGTCCCGGAACCCTTCCTGTCTCCCAGTGCCGGTGGCAGGCATCCAGCACCCTGCAGGCTCTGACGCAGGCTCTCTCAAAAGGCTGCGGTTGAGTGTCAATCATCCCAGGAGGAGTGGGCTAGGGAGAACTCTCTTCAGAGAGAAGTGCTTTCTGATGGCCCGAGGCGGTGGCTTCTCCAAGGCTCGTCTCCTAGGACTGCTTAGGGCAGGAGAGCGGGCTTTCTCCTGATCAAGGCCACGATGAGTATCAGCTCTGCCTCGACTCCTGAGAGCCTCCTCCCTCTGACCTTTAACCTCTGCCCTTTGGTTCTTCTCACTGTGGCATCCTAAGGGGTCATGGGGGGTCAGGCCTGGGTCCACCCTCTCCCGTACCCTGGAGAGCGTGGGACGGACAGGGGACGCAGACTGAGCAGGCAGGGGCCGTCAGCCTCAGCGCGGTGACTGCCCACCCAGGTGCGGTGGACCAAAACTGCCGGCAGCGCATCGGACAAGTTCCAGGAGACGTCGGTGTTCAACGAGACCCTGCGGATCGAGCGCATCGCCCGCACGCAGGGAGGCCGCTACTACTGCAAGGCGGAGAACGGAGTGGGCGTGCCGGCCATCAAGTCTATCCGCGTGGACGTGCAGTGTGAGTTGATCTGGACCTCGAGGATCTGGACCCTGACGAGCCGGTCCCCTTCAGGGGTCCTGAACCCTAGGGGGCGGGGAAGGGGTAGGATGGAGAAGTGGCAAGGTGATGGAGAACTGGAAAGACCTCTCTGGAAACGGTCAACTGTATGTTGTCCCTCTGCCTTGTATCTCTCTAAACCTTTTCTGTGTTTCTATGCCCCTCTCATGGACCTTGATAGAACCCCTTAAAAGGCATATTGAATTGTACTTCTTTCTCAGATGAAGAAAAGCGAGGTGCCCCAGTCTTGTTTCTAACAACACCCCAGTGTGGGGATAGCCTTCTATGAGAGTTAGGGATGCAGGATCAGCTCTGGGATTGTGCTCCCACTACCCTGTGAAACTGCAGACGGCCCCAGACACAGCCTGCGCTGTATTATCCTAGATTCTCTGAGGAAAGTTTACATTTTTATTTACTTATGGAGTTATAGGTAGGGTTGGGGTGGGGAATCACAGGGCAACTTGAAGGAGTTCTCTCCTTCTACGTCCTGGGTCCTGGGGAATCAAACGTCTGCCATCAGGCTAGATGGTAGATGCTGAGCCATCTCTCCTATCCACGTCCCTGGGCCCTGCTTCCAGAAGTTCTTAGGTGAGTGACAGGGAATGTGACCAGACATCAAGGATGCCTTAAGCCACCCGTTCGACATGTGTTTACATTTGCACCCATGTGGAAGCACCACTGGTTTTTAGATGTAGTGTGTTTTAAGGAGCCAGGCTAGGGCGGGTGCCACCTGTGGTCTGACGCAACATGTGCCCTAAGAAGGCTATAAATGCTGCCTGGCACAGAACAGGAAGCTCACTCAAAACACCAAGATTCATTTGGCTTGTTTGGTTGGTTGGCTTTTGGAATTTGATCATGCAGTTCTCAATCATGAACTGTCTAGATGCGAGCACCACGTCCCACCATCAAAATGTCAGACATGCCTGCTTAGGTAATTCCCTGACACACCCTTCCAGCAAACACCTCAGAGACGATCGCCACCCAGGAAGAGTTCTAGGCATCAGCGTTAAAAAGAAATTCCAGCAACTATGTGTCTCAATTGGTAGGGTGCTTGCTCAGCATGCAAAGGGCCCTGGGTTTGATCCCCAGCACTGCATAAACTGAGTGGGGTGGTGTACACCTGTGTATTAGTCAGGGTTTCTATTCCTGCACAAACATCATGACCAAGAAGCAAGTTGGGGAGGAAAGGGTTTATTCAGTTTATACTTCCACACTGCTGTTCATCACCCAAGGAAGTCAGGACTGGGATTCAAGCAGGTCAGGAAGCAGGAGCTGATGCAGAGGCCATGGAGGGATGTTCCTTGCTGGCTTGCTTCCCCTGGCTTGCTCAGCCTGCTCTCTTATAGAACCCAAGACTTCCAGCCCAGGGATGGCACCACCCACAAGGGGCCCTCCCCCCTTGATCACGAATTGAGAAAATGCCCCATAGCTGGGTCTCATGGAGGCATTTCCCCAACTGAAGCTCCCTTCTCTGTGATAACTCCAGCCTGAGTCAAGTTGACACACAAAACCAGCCAGTACAGCCTGTAAAAGCCAAGCATGGATGGTAGAGGCTGAAGGATCAAAAGTTCAGCCTTCGCTGCGTAGCGAGTTCCAGACCAGCCTGGGCTATGTGAGACAAAATCAAAAATCACAACAGCAACCAAAAAACCAAAAACCAAAACCAAAAAATCTCCATATCGTTTAAACAGAGCTGAAGGCTACCTGGTCTGGTGGGTCAATGAGAAAACTGAGGCCCAGAGAGAAAAGGAATGTAGGTAGGTCATGCTACCAACTCAAGGCCAATGAGGGAGTTTAAGCTTGGCTTTCCGCTGGTTTCCTGCCTATAGCTGTCTGTCCCGTCCAATAAACGGTGTAGAGCTAGAGGCCCCATACAGGTCCTTGGGGGAGGATGGCTGATAGGGAGCTGTCGAAGTCATTGGATCCAGTTCCCTGCCTCTAACAGCTTGGTCAAGCTTGCAGGCCCACAAAGGCAGGCGTCCACTTCCTGTGTCCTTTAAAAGTAGCCCTCCCCAAGCAAGGGCTTCATGGAGCCTGAGCTCCCTGCTCCGTAGTCACCTTCTGTTGACTTAGGGCCTGTGTCCTTGCAGATTTGGACGAGCCCGTCCTGACGGTGCATCAGACGGTGAGCGACGTCCGAGGCAATTTCTACCAGGAGAAGACCGTGTTTCTACGCTGTACCGTCAGCTCCAACCCTCCCGCCCGCTTTATCTGGAAGCGAGGCTCCGACACCCTGTCCCACAGCCAGGACAATGGGGTTGACATCTACGAGCCTCTCTATACTCAGGTCAGGATGGGCCGCGGGCTCCTCCGCACGGTCTTGTACCCTTGGAGAGCTAGAGCTGGGGAGGCGGGGCGTGGTGGTGGTGCTGAGGTCTGGAGACTGGCCTGACGTCATCAATTCCGTGTCTGGATGGGAGGCTGGAGTCCATGCAGCCTGGGGTGAAGGAAGAGTCAGAGCAGAGAGGTCAGCGGTCAGAGTGAGTCCCAGGTAGGGGGCTCCCAAAGACGACATGTTCCCTGGAATGCAACTGGATAGAAAAAAAAATTAAAAAAAAAATCCGAAGGACAAGCAAGCCATCCTTACCTGCTACTGTGGCAAAGATGGGGAACCATGATCAGATACTACAGGGGTTAGAATGGAAAGGCCTCTCTCCGTTCCAGGAGATGGTGACAAAGCCATTCTGCCAGGAAGCCTTTTTAGAAGCGACTGTCAGCCCCTTCTGGGGCCTCTAGGCCAGTCCCATGTTGTTTGGGTTACAGGCCACAAAGGTACACACCCTTTCCACTCCTCTTCCTGGCATCTGCGCGCCAGGGCGAGCCTCAGCCACAGAGAAGCGGGTGGAAGCTCAGCTGGATGGGACGGGGCTGGAGGCTTCCTGGGGAAGATGGCCTGGGCGGGGCTTGGGGAGATAAGAACTAGCCTAGGAATGAATGGCTTGTTTGGGGCACGGGATAGATGAATGAATGTGGGGGACCCCAGGAGACCCAAGCAGGTCCCTGACTCCAGTGATCCACCGCCACCCAGGGTGAGACGAAGGTCTTGAAGCTGAAGAACCTGCGGCCCCAAGACTATGCCAGCTACACCTGCCAGGTGTCCGTGCGCAATGTGTGTGGGATCCCAGACAAGGCTATCGCGTTCCAGCTCACCAACACCACGGGTACAGGCGCCTCCCCACCCACGCCCCACCCCATGCCCACCCAGCTCCTGCCCACCCCCCTCCCCACAACATCCATTTCTGTGTGTCCCTCATCCCTGCCAGACCCATCCCGCCCAGGTTTCTCTGTTCCCTCGTGTCCCTCTCATTTAGCCTTGGAAGTGTCCTGAGACCCCACCACCTTGTCCCCTCAGCACCTCCAGCCTTGAAGCTGTCTGTGAACGAAACTCTGGTGGTGAACCCTGGAGAGAACGTGACAGTGCAGTGTCTGCTGACGGGCGGCGATCCCCTCCCCCAGCTGCACTGGTCCCACGGACCTGGCCCATTACCCCTGGGTGCTCTGGCTCAGGGTGGGACCCTCAGGATCCCTTCAGTTCAGGCTCGGGATTCCGGCTACTACAACTGCACAGCCACCAACAATGTAGGCAACCCAGCCAAGAAGACAGTCAACCTGCTGGTGCGATGTACGTGGTCTGGAGGGGTAGGCGGGGTGTGGTGGGACACACAGGGTCCCGATTGTTCAGGGACTGCAGGCTAGCCGGGAGAGGGAACCATCTCTTTGCCCTCGAGGATGTGGTGTGTCAGGGAGCCACAGCCCAGGCACTCTGATTTCCCTGCAATTCAGCAGTCTACCGCCAGGGGCAGAAGAACGGCAATTTGCAATTGACAAGAAGGTCCGGTATTGATGACTTTGCTTCTTTTAGATGGATAAACGGAGGCTACACAAAGCTAAACGCGGGTACTGTGGGTTTCAGGGGATATTCCCTGTCTTTCTTCCTAGCTGCAGATTGACCAAATTTAAGTGACATTAACATTTCTATAGACCATATGTACATTTAAAAAAAAATTTTTTTTTTTGAGATAGGGTCTTACTATGTAACTCTGGCCCGCCTGAACTTCACTCCATTGACCAGGCTTTCCCTCCAGTTCACAGAGATCTGCCTGCTTCTGCTTCCCAAGTGCTTGGATTAAAGGTGTTCTGTGTGTGTGCAAGTCTCTAGTAGCATAGAGTGTCAATGAATCTGAAGTTAATTACTAAGTGTAAAACAGTATCAGACTTGCACAAGATCTAAAGAAACATAGACTCGTTCCTTGCTAACCTTCAACCTTGGTCGCTTTCATTAGCTGCTTGTCCTGATTCAGACTTTCTTTTTTTGTTTTTGTTTTGGTTTTGGTTTTGGTGTTTGTTGTTATTGGTTTTTTGTTGCTTTTTGTTTGTTTGTTTGTTTGTTTTTAAGGCCAAAACTTTCAGAGTGTGATCATGCAAACCTGCCGTCCCAGCAGTGGACAGTGGAGACAGAAAGGTCAGGAGTCAAGGCTATCCTTGGCTATATAGCAAGTCTAAGGCTAGTCTGGGCTACTTGAGATCCAGTCTCAAAAAAAAAAATAAAACCCAAAACAAACAAACAAACAAAAAAATAGGGCCTGAAAAGATAGCTAAACAGTTAAGAGCATTTGCTGCTCCTGCAAAGGACCCAAATTCAGTTCCAAGAGCCTACATGGCGGCTCCCAACTACCTGTAATTCCAGTTCCAAGGACTAGACCTTCTTCTGGCTTCCATGGGCACCGTGCACACACATGGTGCACACATATACAAGTAGGCAAACACTCATACACTTTTTTTTCTTCCCAATACAGGGTTTCTCTGTGTAGCCCTGGCTGCCCTGGAACTCACTCTGTAGGCCAGGTTGGCCTCAAACTCAGAGATCTGCCTGCCTCTGCCTCCTGAGTGTTTAAAGCATCAAATAAGTAAATTTTATAAAGACCCAGGTTTATACCAGCTCTTTAGCCTTAGATGTGAAGTAGAGGTGCCGACAAATATAACTGAGTCCCTGCTGGTTGGGACTGGCTTCCATGTTCTTCTCTTAGTGACCAGTCAGTCTCTTCCCATAACCCCACGCAGGGAGAAGCCGGCTCTCTTCAACTTCACTCAGACTGAGAAACAAAGTAACAAGAACAGAGCTCCCTGGCCACAACTTTCCCTTGCACAGAGAAAGCTTCACATTTCCCATCCCTTGCACAGAGAAAGCTTCACATTTCCCATCAAAGACGAGCTGTCTCCATCCAACCCCACTTGACCTTTACAACACTGGCTGGCGAGATCTTTCTGGACTTAAGTAGTGGCGGTCACCTCGCAGGGTGACTCTGCAGCCTGTCTCACCCAGCCTAGTCCTGACCTCTGCCATTGTACATGTTCTGTCAAGTTAGCACCTCGATTATTAAGTAAGGGCTCTGACTTCAAGCAAGACTCACATTTGAAAAAGCATCCAGAACCTTGGCTTTCCAAACCCTGTGATGTCATGCAATTGCACGCAGGACCGTCATGTTGGCTTTTTATCCTTAAAAAAAGAAAATAATAATCATACAGGCATGTTGTAAAGAGTCAGACAGTACCAAGGGGGCGGTGAGGGTACGATCAATTGCTCTCCCGTTTTTTGTGGTTTTTTTTTTGTTTTTTGTTTTTGTTGTTGTTGTTTTCGAGACAGCGTTTCTCTGTGTAGCCCTGGCTGTCCTGGAACTCACTCTGTAGACCAGGCTGGCCTCGAACTCAGAAATCCGCCTGCCTCTGCCTCCCAAGTACTGGGATTAAAGGTGTGCACCACCACTGCCCGGCTGCTCTTTAGTTTCCTTAGAATCTGTGCTACCTAGAGCCACTATCAAGACTCGTGTCTCCTTCTAAATCAGTACTTTGCATACACAAAGCTTAAAACACAAATAAGAACAAATCAGTGTTGTGGCCAAGAAGGCTCAGAGGATGTAAATTAGACTAGCTGAGTCCCAGTTTCCTGCAGCCTAAGGAATGAATACAGAGTAACAGTCTCCCTCAGAGACAGCGGGTCAGGTTAGGTGCGCTGATCATGTGCACCAGGCTAGCACATCTCGCTGATGTAGTGTGCTCATTACTAATGCCTGGAGGCAGCACCAACCTCACTTCTCTGCATTGAGCTCTTTAAAGCTATGAAAACATCTCTGAGCTCTTGAAACCATTTCTGGGCTGAGAGAAATTTTGTGTGTGTGGTTGCATGTGGCCAGTTGGAGGGGAGAGGCTGGGGTGGAACATGGATACCTGTCCTTGGGTCAGCCCCAGCCCTTCTTCGAACCCCATCTCTTTGCAGCCTTGAAGAATGCCACATTCCAGATCACCCCTGACATGATCAAAGAAAGCGAGAACATTCAACTCGGTCAGGACCTGAAGCTATCGTGCCACGTGGACGCGGTGCCCCAGGAGAAGGTGAACTACCAGTGGTTTAAAAACGGCAAGCCGGCACGCACGTCCAAGCGGCTGCTGGTGACCCGAAATGACCCTGAGTTGCCCGCTGTCACCAGTAGCCTGGAGCTCATTGACCTGCACTTCAGTGACTACGGCACTTATCTATGCATGGCTTCCTTCCCGGGGTCACCTGTGCCTGACCTCAGCGTAGAGGTCAACATCTCCTCGGAGACAGGTGGGAGCATCGGGAGTTGTGGGGAAGCTGGAGAAGCTCAAATTGGTGGGGTTTGGGGGGGCAGGATTTGGAGACGAGGAATGGGCAGACAGCAATTTGCAAATGGGTGTCTAGAGGGAGGAGGACATCATTTGTTTATGCCACACGTACATGTTGGGTCCCTGTCATAGCCAAGTCCTACGACCTGGGAGTAGCATAATGGGAAAAGAGATGCTGTGTTCATTGGACTTGGTAGGAAGCTGAACCTGTTTCAGATAGTTTACAAAGAGAGAGGGAGGTCACAGAATCAGCTTATGCAAAGTCCCTGAGGTTGGCGAGCACACTGGCTGTTTGGCAGACAGAGGCACAGTGGCTGGGACTGTGCAATGGTATCTGATGTGTTTATAAAAAGATAAAGAGGTACGAGATATGTCCTATGGGGGTGTGGTGAGGTATGGGGGAAGGGGGTGCCTCAGCGGGCCCATGCCAAGGCATCCCTTCCCCCTAAGGGACCAGCCACAGGATGGTATAGTATAGAATAGAGTTTATTCAGGACATGAGTAGGGGAGTTAAGAGGGTAGTAGAGGCAGAGAAAGACAGAGAGAGGGAGAGAGTGGAGAAGTAGAGGCCAGCCATGACCACGTGGGGGGGGGGAATGGGGAGAGAGAGGGAGCAAGAGAGCAAGAGGCAAGAGAGAATCAAGAGTAAGAAAGAGAGAGTGGAGGGATCAAACAGCCACTTTTATAGTGGGCCAGGCCTACCTGGCTCTTGCCAGATGACTGTGGGGTGGAGTTTAAGACAGAATGCTAACAGTATCAGCTTAGAAAGGCCACCGTGGGGACCTCTCAGTGTAGAGGCTGGAGGTCTGAGGTCAGGGTGCCAGCAGGGTTGGGCTCCCTGACTGGTTGCTTTTTCTCCCTGGGCCTTGTCTGTGTCTTAGATGGGGTTAGGGGAGGTCCCATTGACTTCAGCCTTCAAAGGCCTTCCTCTGATATAGTCCTTTTTCAGACAGTGACATTAGGATGCCAACATATGGATTCGGAGGGGACAGAATGCATCTTATGACAGGCCACGGTGAAGATTCAAGTCTTTATTCTGATAATAATTATTACAGTAAGATAATAGGACATCAAGCATTTGCCGTGCTTTATTACAAGTGTTTATTTTCTCCACCTCTGCCGTTCATGTTTTGCTCATTTCTTTTGTGTGGGTATGCACGTGTACATGTGTACCATTGTGCATGTCCAAGCCAGAGAGCGACTTGCCGGAGTTGGGTCTCTCCTTCTACCATGTATGGGGAGGGTCTTAGGGATCAAACCCAGGATGACAGGTTTGGCAGCAAGTGCCTTTTACTGTGGAGTTACCTAACCAGCCAGGGGTGGCAGTTTACCTTCTCATCTTACTGATGATAAGCATGCCTTAGAAATTCACACTTGAGAAACTTAGCATGCATTGGAGCTGGGGTGAGAGCCCAGGCAGGGGGCCTCTGGCGCATGTGCTCAGTCACCGATATGGGAGGACAGCAGGAGACCAGAGAGGGATCATTTGGAAGAGGGTCTCCAGGACCTTGTATAGAAGCCAGCTGACTTGAACTGGTGAGTCACATGACCAAGCAATACTATAATGAGTACCAAGAGTACTAAATACTCTAATGGTTATGAGTATTTCTTTCTCTGGCCCTTAATCAGTTTCTCTTAGTGGGCAACTCCATCCAGGGACCTTGGCAGACCCCTCCTACCTTTGACATCTGCACACAAGGAAATCCAAGAAGACTGGAAAGAGCAGAAGGGATGTCTTTTTTGTTGTTGTTGTTGTTTTGTTTTGTTTTGTTTTGTTTGTTTGTTTTTTCGAGACAGGGTTTCTCTGTGTATCCCTGGCTGTCCTGGAACTCACTCTGTAGACCAGGCTGGCCTCGAACTCAGAAATCCACCTGCCTCTGCCAGAAGGGATTTCTTAAAGGAGATAGACTTGATTGAGGAGAGTCTGGGAAGGGGACAATAGGGAAGGGAAGCTGCCGAGGAAACCGGAGTAGGAGGTGGGCTCCATTTGAGTCTTGGGGGTCAGGGGGCGGTGCTGTAGGCTTTGCCGGGTGAGGAACTAAACCCAGGGAGAAGTACAGCAAGCAGAAAATAACACAGAAGCCCCACAGCGCAGGACACTAGGTGTTTCTCCCGGTAGGTGAGAGGACTTCTCACAAGAGCATCATGCACGTAGGCAGGCACAGGTGGAAGCTGAGGCTGGAGGTGATGAGACCAGGGTCTAAGGGGCTCCTCCTCAGAGCCCAAGTCTAGAGCTTTAACCCCAGGGCATATGGCCAAAAAGGGGGGACATCTCTTTATCTCGGAGGACCTAGAGGGCTGGGAAGCCCCGGATTGAGGGAAGGGGCCTGGGGCTGTTTCTGAATTTGGCTCTCGGGTCTGATGCCTGGAGCATATAAGCCTTGTAAAAGCCTCTAGAAACAATTTAAACCTAGAGAGGGGGGAAGAAAAAAAAAAAAAAAGAACCAACTGACTCCAAAATAGGAAGAGGAAGCCGTGAAATGCAAGCCAACAGATGCACACATGTTGGCAGGGTACAAATTATATAAATGAGATAAGTGGACCTTCCCCTGGTCTGTATAGTTATTTACAGATAGTCGCTTTATATTTAATTACATCTAATGCTCAATACTTGACATTTAATGATTAAATGTTTGATGTGGGCCAAGACCCAGGGAGGTCTTCTAGAAAAAAAAAAAACCCTCCATTTGGCAGTGTGTTGGGGGCCAAGTGGGTTCAGCTGTGAATAATGGAACTCTAATTAATAGTGATTTAGCCGCTGGGGTGTGGCTCACCAGTAGAGCCTCTGGCTTAGCATGTATAAGGCCCGGGGCTCCATCCTGAGCCTGCACACAAGCTAGATGTATGTTGCTTGGTTGTGTAGAAGTTGGCTGTGGAGCAGACTGGCTTAGGGTGGCGGCTGGTCTCCACAAGTTCCTTAAGACTGTAGGTGCCACCAGTTTGTTGTCACAATGGTGACACCTCACCTGAGGCCCATGATCTGCATCCTGACCTGCAGGAAGACCTGTATTTTCTTTAGTATTTCATTGGTCAGCATTTATTCAGAGGCACACTGGGAAATGTAGTTTTTATTCTTGTTAGCTCTGTCCTTACTGAAACCAAGTATCCTTATTATCAGAAGAAGGGCCACAAGATGTTGGGAGAGAGACTAACACGCCTTGCTGATTCTGTAGGCGAGAAAAGCTGAAGGAGTGCTGGAGGGGTGGCTCAGTGGTTCCCAGCATCCAGGTTGGAAATCCAGGGTGGATCACTATGCCCTCTAATGCAAGTTCCGGGGATCTGGTGCTCTTTTTTGGCCTCCTTGGGCCATGCATGCATGTGTGGATACACATGCATATACACATAAATAAATATAAAATACATCTCTAAGAAAGGCTGAGGGGCTGGGAAGGAGAGGTTAAAAGCACTTGAGAGTCTGAAACAGGAGGACAAATTCAAAGCTAGCCTCCGCTACATAGCAAGTTCAAGGCCAGCCTGGGTGGGCAACGGGTAGAACTTCAAGGTCAGAGACGAGGGGTCCCTAACTCCATCCACTCCTCTCCAACCTCCTGCAGTACCGCCCACCATCAGTGTGCCCAAGGGCCGCGCAGTGGTGACAGTGCGGGAGGGCTCTCCTGCTGAGCTCCAATGCGAAGTTCGTGGCAAGCCCCGGCCTCCAGTGTTGTGGTCTCGGGTGGACAAGGAGGCCGCCCTTCTGCCCTCGGGGCTGGCCCTGGAAGAGACTCCAGATGGGAAGCTGCGGCTGGAGAGTGTGAGCCGCGACATGAGCGGCACCTACCGCTGCCAGACGGCTCGCTACAATGGCTTCAACGTGCGACCCCGGGAGGCTCAGGTGCAGCTGACGGTGCACTGTGAGTCCCCTCCCCAGACATCCTACCTAGGCCAACCCCACCCCTCCTCCTACTGTTTGCACACCACCTAAAAACTCCTTGACATCCTTCCTTCACGCACCGGGGAGTAATTTGCTTCAGCAAGGCTAGGGATTTGAACCAGGTTTAGAGACAGTGCTCTAAGCTCGGAGCCTGTGCGATCTTTCCTTATGTGTTGGTCGAGGGGACCCACGGAGGCACGACCAGTGGCCCAGTCTAGGAATCATGGCTGGAGGGAATGGCCTGCAGTCTGAGTGTGGGTGTTGTATGAATGAGTCGCAAGTGTGTACCTGCCCTGAGATCCTCCCAGGCCAAGGTCAGGGGACTGGGTGACAAATGAGCTGCTTTCCTCCATGGTCCTACTGACGGTAGTCCCGGTCCCCAGTCCCTCCAGAGGTGGAGCCCACTTCCCAGGACGTGCGCCAGGCTCTGGGCCGGCCTGTGCTCCTGCGCTGCTCGCTCCTGCGTGGCAGTCCCCAGCGCATCGCCTCGGCTGTGTGGCGCTTCAAAGGACAGCTGCTGCCCCCGCCGCCTGTTCTCCCCGCCGCTGCTACGGAGACCTCCGATCATGCCGATCTGCGCCTGGACGCCCTGACCCGTGACAGCAGCGGCAACTACGAGTGCAGTGTCTCCAACGACGTGGGCTCAGCCACTTGCCTCTTCCAGGTCTCCGGTGAGCGTCTGGTCGGCCCCAGCCCTGCCTGCTCGCCCACACCCTCCTGGGACCAGGCTCGGTCATCCACCCCAACCTCCACCCGTCCCCCCATTCCCCTCCCACTGCGGCCCTGCTACACCTGCCTGGGCTGCTCTTTCCTTCTAGTTTCTGCAGTCTTTAGGCATTTGTCTTTCCAAGACTTTTGTCCTCCTCTTGAAGGCCCGCCCCTTCAAAACCACGCCCCTCCACCCCAGTTCCTGGTTTCTCCCTGCCAATGACTGTTCGGTTCTTTTCTTTGGCCTCTTACAGCCACGCCCCCTTTCAAATGCACCACAGTAGGTTTGGCCCCATGGGCCTCATCCGATTCCAGCTCTGTGGTTCTGTCCCTTCAGCCCCGCTCACAATGAAAAATCTGGGCCCAGTCCCATCACAGCCTCTAACTCAAGTCTTTCCTCCACGGCCCTTGGCCTCAGAGGGTCCGAATGGGGAAAACCATTGGGTACCCATCTTGGAGCTTGAGGGGAAGAAGATGCCCTTAAACATCTGGGTGAGGTTGGGCTAGCCAGAACACAATCTCCTCTTCATCCCTCCACCCCAAGCCTTTTCCCCAGTTGCCCTGCGGCCCGAGCCACCGAGCACCCCCAGCCTTTCCCTAGTAGAGATAGCAGTGCACCCGCTGGGACCTGATTCCTTAGTGCCTGGTACCTCAGGCTTCCTCCATAGCCCTCGAAGGCACAGCGTGCCTTCTTTAGTGCTTGCACCCCTCCACCTCAATAGCCCGGAGCGAGGGCTCCAGGTCACTAGCCCCTTTCCAGGCCTCTCCCCTACCCACTCAGCTTTGCCAGCTAGAGGCCCCTGTGACATTTCCCACCTCCCCCCCTTTTCCTCCCATTTCCCCATTTTTCCTGTCTCCCAACCTTTTGACCTCCACCCATCATTTCTTCCTTTCCTCTCTGTATGCCCGGCCCTCGTCTTTACCAATCTTTCTCTGTTTTCTTCCTTGTCCTTTCCTCTCTCTCTCTCTCCTCACCGACGTACCCTCTCGGAACTTACAATCTGCTCCCTCCATCTCCGTCCCACCCCACCCCCACCCCCACTCACCTTCCTCATCCCCTCTCCTTTCAACACCAACTCTCCTCACGGACACCCCCTTTCTCTTTGTTGCCCCTTACCTCTGCTCCTCTTTCCCACCGGCTCCTCTCTCTGTGTGTCTCTCCCACCCCGCCCCCACCCTCCATGGCCCCATGCCCCCCTCCCTACCCTCTCAGCCAAAGCCTACAGCCCGGAGTTTTACTTCGACACCCCCAACCCCACCCGCAGCCACAAGCTGTCCAAGAATTACTCCTATGTGCTACAGTGGACGCAGAGGGAGCCAGATGCTGTGGACCCAGTCCTCAACTACAGGCTCAGCGTCCGACAGGTGGGCTGGGGCATGACGCATGCGCAATGGGGCAAGAGATGGTGGCGGGTCCTGGAAATAGGGACCGGGGAGGAGTTCCCAGACACGGGCCCCTTCTGTCTAGACAATTTTTCTGAGGCAGAGGAGGAGTCTAGATGTACTGGCCAGAGCTGCGAGCCGCTGAGCACCTGTATCCTCCTTACTGGACACAGCTGGGAACCAGACAGGAGATAGCTGAGTTCAGGGCAAGGCCCGGTTTGACTCCCAGAATGAACATCAACTCTGGTGTCCAGGGCTGAGGAGCAGGGGTAGGGGATGGGGAAAGTGGGGAGGGGGGAGTTGGGGGGACGGCGCTCTGTGATATAAAGCCTGAATCTGTGAGCCACTCTCATGCCTGCCTGATCCAATCGATGAGGTCCTGCTCTACCCAAGAGGCTGTAATGGGGGTGGCGGGGAGGACTGTGGCCCTTGGGGACAGGGCCTAATGGGGCAGAGCCAGCTCCTAAAGCGTTAGAGCAAGCTAACAGCTCTTTTGACCCTTGTTTGCTTATCAGTGGAGTGGGACAATGTTACTATTTCAAAATGATCGTTGCTTTGAATAGTAGATGAATTGATGCTGCTTATGCGCTTTATAGTGCCCAGGACACACTAATTGTCCCATGCCTGTTGCTACAGTATGCTATTATATATCACTGTTAGCACAGAGACAGTCCTGGGACAGGGCCTGGAACAGTGAAGTGTTCAAAGTCTCAAAGATGGGGAAACCAAAGACCTGTGTCCCAGACCTTTGCTTCTTCTGCCCTCCTGAAGCATCCCAGGGCCTGGGCTCCCCCTCCAGTGGAGGCTGTGCCTTTTGGGCATCTGGGAACCCCTCCTGTATCCACAGTTGAACCAGCACAATGCCCTGGTCAAGGCCATCCCTGTTCGGCGTGTGGAGAAGGGACAGCTGCTGGAGTTCATCTTGACTGATCTCCGAGTGCCCCACAGCTACGAGATCCGCCTCACGCCCTACACCACCTTTGGGGCTGGCGACATGGCTTCCCGAATCATCCACTACACAGAGCGTAGGTGATGGCGGTGGCAGGGGAGAGTGGGCCCATCCCGTATACCCTTCCTACACAGCCTTCGAACTTGGAGCACCCCACTGTTCACGCTTACCCTGTCATTGCAGGCCAGGCCTACTGGTTCCCAGTCCTGGCCCTGAAGACCCTTCCCCCCCTCCCCACTCGCACCCCATCCTGGGCATGCTTTGTTCTGACTTGGTCTCCTTGCTTGCTTTTTCAGCTATCAACTCGCCCAGCCTGTCAGGTGAGACCCCAGTCCTTCACTTCCCTTACTCTTTGGGGACAGAGTCTCCCGATGGGACTTAGGAACCTGAAGACATACCCAGAGAGAAAAATTACTTCTTCCTGTGTTGCCATGGAGAAGGCCAGCAACAGAGGATGGACCAGAGACACTTGCAACCGTAGTTTATTCCGGGGCTTAAAGACTGCACGTTAGTGGGGGCACTGCCCGTCAAAGTAACAGAAAAGTCGGGCTGTCCTAAGGTCCTCAGTTTCTGCAATGGAATTCCCTACTCAAAAAGCAGCGTAGCGCTGGGCAGTGGTGACACACGCCTTTAATCCCAGCACTCAGGAGGCAGAGACAGGTGGATTTCTGAGTTCGAGGCCAGCCTGGTCTACAGAGTGAGTTCCAGGACAGCCAGGGCTATACAGAGAAACCCTATCTTGAAACAAATAAACAAACAAACAAACAAAAAAGCAGCATAAGGAAGAAAAGTAGCAAGGTTGTAGTCTGTGCCACCTGGCGGGCACCTGCAAGGGTCCTCTGTATAGAACGCATCGGGTGTCTGAATCTGAAGAGGTGCGCTCGCCATTATTCCTGACAGATTTAACACGCTCTTTAATGATGAACTCAGACAACAAACCGCGTTACCTTGTCGTCCGCGCATACCCCGACTTTCCCCCCATCGCCTTCTAGCTGTTGCGGACATCTGCAAATGTCATTTTTACTCGTTAGCATTTCAGAACCACAGGTAGTTATTAGACTTCGTGCTAGATGTTGCGATTTAATTACATAATAAAGGAGCCCCTCTTATTATATAATAGGTTACAAGACTGTTTTGACAACTGTATTTCAATTTAATTGATTTCCTTTGAAGCTCCTGTGCATTTTATTGTATGTGTCTAGAATCATTACTCTGGAAGGAAGTCTTCAGCAAGCACGGGGAGTCCTGTGCTGGAATAAATTTGTCCCGGATGGCACTGCCTGGTCTTCCTGGCTTTACGGGTGGGGGGGGAGGGGAGGGGAAGGATAGGCAAGAAGGACTAAAGCCGAGCCTCACTGTCTCACGCCACCCCCTGTGCCCTCCGCGCAGACAACACCTGTCACTTTGAGGATGAGAAAATCTGCGGCTACACCCAGGACCTGACAGACAACTTTGACTGGACTCGGCAGAACGCTCTTACCCAGAACCCCAAGCGCTCTCCCAATACTGGGCCCCCCACTGACATCAGTGGCACCCCTGAAGGTGAGGGCATGGCCTGTTGTTAGGAATAGAGGGTGGCCTCTGGGAGGAGTCTAGGTCTGTAGACCGCTAGGCTGATTGGGGGGGAGACATAGACAATCCCCGGGGGACCCTCTGAGGGAGACATTGCCCTGTCCTCAAGGAGTCCCAGTCTGAGGGAGACAGAACTTTGGCCTGGCTGAAGAAATGATAGAACTTCTGAGCTCTGAATTAATCCCTGCAAGGCTCTTTGGTTGGCCCTGGGGAGGTTGGGCTTCAGATCTCTGCTAGGTCTGAAGGGAGGACGTCAGCCGTACAGAAGTTGAGTGGCCTAGAGGAAAGGCTCCCAGTTCACACCCACCCACCTCCACCTCAGGCTATTACATGTTCATTGAGACATCCAGACCGCGGGAGCTGGGGGACCGTGCAAGGCTGGTGAGTCCCCTGTACAACGCCAGCGCCAAGTTCTACTGCGTCTCTTTCTTCTACCACATGTATGGGAAACACATCGGTGAGTTGGAAACCCGTGAGATCTGACTGTATGTGCTCGCTGGGGAGTATGAGGGGGCCACAGGAAGCTCTGGTCTTCCCAAGGAGGCCTAAGCATGTCAAGTTGGCTAACCTGGGCATGGGGATGGGGAACAGCGGGCAAGTGGTGCTAGGGATGGAGATCCTACCTTAGCTGTTTTGATTGTGTGTAGACAGCTTGCCAGGTACTGGGGTCTAGAGACTTTCAGAGAGTTAAAGCATTTCCTCAAGGACTGAGAAACACAGCAACCCATCCCCGGGTCTGATTTTCCTGAATCCTAAACACAGCATTGGAGGGGTGTGTCTCCCTGAGCCGCAAGAGGAAGAGCGGTTCCCTCAAACCGCAGAATGGGGAGACCGTGCAGGTAGAGCTGCCGTGGCTTCTGTGGTGTGACAGGCATCAGTCACTTTGATGCGGGGAAACAGACAAGTCCCTGCCCTACGGCAAACCTGACGGCTAACAGCAGCGGATAGGAGTTAGTGATGACCACTGTGGTAGCCTCGGTCAGCATCAGGACAGCAGATGACAAGAAACACGGAGCCCATGCGGGGGTGGGTCTAGGGAGCCTGCTGAGAGCACAAAAATTGTTTAATGGGCTGTCTGTGCTGGGTAGGATGGTGAATGCCTTTGATCCCAGCACGCAGGAGGTAGAGGTAGGGCTCAGTTTGAGGCCAGCCTGGCCTACGTCTACGTAGCCAGCTCCAAGCCAACCAGGACTGCATAGTGAGACCCCCATCTTATAAAAGAATTTTTGTTTTGTTTTTGTTTTGTTTTGTTTTTTTGTTTTGTGTTTTTTAACCTACAGGAGAGAGCCAATGTGATTTACAGGGACTGAAAGTTATAAAAGAGAGGGCCGTAAATGCCTCCGGCTCCTCCTGGTCCCTCCAGCACTGCAGAAGGCAGAGCGCAGGCAGCACCTCTCTCCTCCCCGTTTTATTTCCTGTTTTTATGTTCACCTTTTCCCTCTGGACCATCCATCATCTTGGCAAACCTTCCTTATCAGTCCTCTGAAGTTTCTCCATTGTCCTTGAGTGCCCCCCCCCCCCCCAACCATTTAGGCAGACCGGTACTGTGGCTGGGTCTGGATTCTGAGAAGTTCCCACCCCCCAGGATGGGGAGAAAGGTGGGTGACCCCGAATGTCTGACCTCGTTTCTATTTAGTTTCAAAGCAGTCACCCCAATAACCCTAGGCAAATATGGAGATGGTGGGTCACTGTCAGCTTGGAGTGGCCCTGGGTATCCAGGTGCCTAGGGGGACATAGAGGTTGTTGTAAGAGCCCGGAATTATGGAGACAGAAATCCTGAGGGGACCATCTCTGCGACTCACAGGCCTTGCTCTGAGTTTCACCAGGGGTGCAGTAAACAGTAGGCAGTAAAGCTTTTGAGAGGCCACCTAAGGGGGACTCTCATTGTCAGACCTTTGGGACAGGCTATTCTGGAAGCGAAAGGCATCCTGCCCACTGACAGAATCTTCCAGTTGTGGAGACACTCCATCCCAGGTCACACTACTCCTCGGCTCAGGACCCTCTGACCCTTCCTGTCACCATCCTCAGGTCTCCCATGCCAGGCACAGCTCTACTCCATCTCTGACCTTAATTGTTGCCACCTGGCGCTGGCACCCCAGTCCCTTGCTTGAGTAAGGGCATTCCCGCCTCTGAGGGCTTCTCTCAGAGTGGTCCCTGGCCTGGGACATTATTAATCCCTTCACTCAGGTCTCCTGGGAGGAATCCCTAGCTACCCCACTGAACGGAGCCATCCTTTATTGCTTTTTCATTAAAAAAAAAAAAATATTTATTTAGGACATCAGATCCCATGACAGATGATCATGAGCCACCATGTGGTTGCTGGGAATTGAACTCAGGGCCTCTGGAAGAGCAGCCAGTGCTCTTAACCACTGAGCCATCTCTCCAGCCCCTTTGTTTGTTTGTTTTTTTGTTTTCATTTTTATGTGCACATATGGGAGGGGGCTCCGCATGTTTTGGAGTCTGTGTATGTGCACCTGCCTGTGGAGTTCAGAGGTCAACCTCAGACATCGTTCCTCTATTAGACTCTACCTTATTTACATTTTGTTTTGTTTTGTTTTGTTTTGAGGGTCTTTCTATGTAGCCCTGCTTGGCCTAGAGCTCACTGTATAGATCAACCTGGCCTCACACTCAGAGATCTGCCTGCCTTTGCCTTCTGTGTGCCAGGATTATAGGCATGTACTACTACTATACCTGACCAACATTCATGTTTTGAGAAAGGTTCTTTCAATGAACCTAGCGCTCTCTGAGATAGCTCTTTCACTAAACAGACGGCCTAGCAGTTAAAACAATACTTGCTGTTCTTGAAGAGGACCTGGGTTCGATTCCTAGCACCCACATGACATCTCAAAATGATCTGTAACCCTGTTTGGGGGCATCTGATGCCCTCGTCTGATCTCTGTTGACACCAGACACACTTGTCTACCCACTTATATACCTGCAGACCAATACTCATACACATAAAAAAATGAATAATTTTTTTTTTATTTTGTTTTTTCGAGACAGGGTTTCTCTGTGTAGCCCTGGCTGTCCTGGAACTCACTCTGTAGACCAGGCTGGCCTTGAACTCGGAAATCCGCCTGCCTCTGCCTCCCAAGTGCTGGGATTAAAGGCGTGCATCACCAGTGCCCGGCTGAATAAATTTTTTTTTTTTTAAATGTTTTTGAGACAGGGTTTCAGCCCAAGCTAAAACTCATCTTTGTTTTGCAGCTGGGGACTTGTAAGGCCCCTGAAAAGCATTGGGTCTGGGTCCCGATGAAGCCTGTTTTGCTAGGACAAGTAGCTGCCCTCTTAGGCACCCACCCTTGGCTGTTGAGGTCCTGCTGGCTTTGAGCCATTAACAGGTCCCCCCAGGCCTGGTTCTACTATGTAGCCCTTCCTACAGTGCCTGGCAGCTCTGGGCACCAGCTGTCCCTAAACTTTGTGTCTCGTCAGCTCTCCTTGGTCCCAGCCAACTCGTTTCATCCAAGGCAGGTAACATTTGGTGACTCGCCCCACAACAGGGGGGGACGGCTGTCTGTCTATCTGGTATCACAGATGGTGCAGCTTTGTCTGTGGGCAATGCCATGGAAATGCCAGCCTCCAGGCGCCTCTGAAGATGGATTTCCCTTCCCTGCAGAGCCAGGTCTCTTGTGCCACAAGATGGACTGAAAGAGACAGCCAGGGGAAACAGACAGCAACTAGTTACCATTCACTAAAGCTGCAATCCGCTCCTCTCCCGTGCCCCTCAGAGCTCCTGGGGTTCCAGACCCCCCCAAGGCTGCACAGATGGGTTCAGGCCCCCTAGAGTGCCCCCAAATCTTACCCTAATTCTGTTCGCCATAGCCACGTAGCCCCCAGATTGGTGTCTTTAAATAAAATCGTCCCATGTTCCAGTATTGTTTTCTTTAGCTGTGCTCTAGCTAGCATCCGCGTTAGAGAGTAGGGCTGGCTGGGAAGGCTGGCTTTACCCAGGGCACAAGACATCCGGATAAAGGAGCTGGGGAGTGGGCTCAGCGGGGGAAGTGTTTACTGCTCAAGGGAGAGGACCTGAGTACGGATCCTCAGCACCCATGTCAAAGCTGAGTGGCAGTTCACACCTGGCAGTTCACACCTGGCAGTTCACACCTGTAACCTGATGGGGCTGGGGAGATGGGGACCAAGACAGGCAAATCCTAGGGGTCTGCTGGCAAGCCAGCTGCTGATCAGTGAGTTACACACACACACACACACACACACACACACACACACCAAAGGGTGTGTGTAAACATACCCCTCTCACATACACATATATACCACACACATAATAATAACAACAACAACAACAACAATAATAATAATAATAATAAAGACCACACATACATGGACCTGAGGGTGGCTCAGTAATAATTCATAATAACATGTTCGGGCCCCAGAATCCATATGGTAGAAGAAACTGACTCCCACCTACATGTGGTCCTGTGAGCACGCACACACCATGTCATGTGCCTACCTTTCCTCTCAAATAAATGAATGAATGAATAAATAAATAAATAAATAAATAAATAAATAAATAAATAAATAAAGCTATAGGAGATGGCTCGGAGGCTAAGAGCACTTGCTGCTCTCGGAGACCACTGCACTTGGTTCCTGGCACCATGTCTGGCAGTTTAGAGTGACCCATCACTCCAGTTCTAGTGGCTGTGTTCTCTTTTGGCCTCCACAGATGTGTGTGTACACACACGCACATAATTTAATATATATATATATGCACATATGTATAACTAAATATATATGTGCATATATATATAATGTTTAAAACTATACAAGTAAAGACGGCCAGTCCCTCTCCGCAGCTCACTTACAGTGTACACGTGCTCTAAGAATCCTGCCAGAGCTGAGGCGGGAGGCTGCTTATGGACTGGCGATTTCACTCTTGGATGGGGATGGTGGTGTGTGTTTGTGCCAGGCCTGATTCACTGATTTCATGGGAAAGAAAAGAAAAATGGAAGGAACGCCCCAAGCTGGTCTGGGGACAGGACCAGGCCCCATCCATCCTGCAGGGTTATGTTGAGGAGGGGAGGGATGAGCCAGCTTGGGGGAGACAGGAAGGCAGGGGTGTCACCTTTGTTCTCCCTTCTCCTGCCACAGGCTCCCTCAACCTTCTGGTGCGGTCCAGGAACAAAGGCGCTCTGGACACACATGCCTGGTCTCTCAGTGGCAATAAGGGTAACGTGTGGCAGCAGGCCCATGTTCCCATCAACCCCAGTGGGCCATTCCAGGTGAGCAGATGTCTGAAGGCTGTTCCGGAGGCAGGTGGCTGCCCTGGCCAGAGGTCCTAGGGAGGTCCCCTGCAGGCTCCTGGGGGCGGTTAAAGCAGGGTAATGGGGGCTTCCAGGTAGCCCGAGGTGAAGGGGTGGGGAAGCTCTGGTGCCAGGCCCAACGTCCCCAACCCCTCCCCCTGCTCTCTGACCCCACCCCAGATTATTTTTGAGGGGGTTCGAGGCTCGGGCTACCTGGGGGATATTGCCATAGATGATGTCACACTGAAGAAGGGAGAGTGTCCCCGGAGGCAGATGGATCCCAACAAAGGTATGAGTCTGGAAGTGGGTTGGGGAAAAGAGGGGAAGGAGGAGGGGAAGGGGGAAGGGGAGGAGGGGGAGAGGGCTGGGATGGAGGGCTTAGGATGCCTAGATGACAAGAACTGTGTGTCTGACTGAGTGAGTGACCGCCCTGAGTCAGGGTGTGAGGAATATGGAGGGCCCAAAGAGGCCACTGGCCCTGCCTCGCCTAGGCTTACTGAAGTGTCTTTAGTAAATATCTGTGACCCAGGTATTTCCTGTGTGCAATGTGTAGAGTATGAACTGTGTGCACTGTGTGCACTGTGTGGACTGTGTGAACTGTGTGAATTGTATGAGCTATGTGGACTGTGTGGACTGTGTGAACTGTGTGACCTGTGTGATCTGTGTGGATTGTATGGACTGTGTGGACTGTGTGAACTATGTGGACTGTGTGGACTGTGTGAAATGTGTGGACTGTATGGACTGTGTGAAATGTGTGAACTGTGTGAAATGTGTGAACTGTGTGATCTGTGTGGACTGTGTGAACTCTGTGGACTGTGTGAACTGTGTGGATTGTGTGAACTGTGTGGATTGTGTGAACTCTGTGGACTGTGTGAACTGTGTGGATTGTGTGAACTGTGTGGATTGTGTGAACTGTGTATTCTGTGTGAACTGTGTGACCTATGTGGACTGTGTGAACTATGTGGACTGTGTGGACTGTATGGACTGTGTGAACTGTGTGAACTGTGTGGACTGTGTGAACTGTGTGGACTGTGTGGACTGTGTGAACTATGTGGATTGTATGGACTGTGTGAACTATGTGGACTGTGTGAACTATATGGACTGTGTGAACTCTGTGAACTGTGTGGATGGTGTGAACTGTGTGGACTGTGTAAACTCTATGAACTGTGTGACCTGTGTGAACTGTGTGGATGGTGTGATTGCCCACCTTCAGGCTTTATACACCCCCTGAAGAGAAGGAGCTGAGTCACAGGGCCTCTCATGGCCTACCTGTCTGTCCCTCCCTGTCCAGAGCTCTAGCCTGCTGTTTTTTTCTCTATCTTGTGTCACAGTGGTGGTGATGCCAGGCAGCGGAGCCCCCCGCCTGTCCAGCCTGCAGCTTTGGGTCTCCATGGCCATCTTCCTCTTGGCGTTGCAGAGATGATGACAGCTGTGTGGCCCCCACCCCACCCTGCCCCCGGCACACCAAAGTGTCCACATCGTACCAAAGACTGACCCCTGCCAGCCGGGGTGCCTAGGGGCGGGGCCGGCCCGCCGGGGAGGGGGCCTTCATTGGCTGAAAGGATGAGCAGAGACGGCAGACAGAGGCCAGGCCAGGCTCCGGTGGTTGTTCAATACACGCACACACTCACACACACACTCACACACACAGATATATTAAAGCACAAGTTTTTATTCGACCTGCCGGCACCTTCTTTAGTGTGGAGATGGGACTTACGTGACTGGCATCCACCACCTCCAGGGACCTTGGTGCGACACGGGCCTCGTCTCGTCTGCACACTGCACTTGTCCGTCTGACCTTGCCCTGTCCCCTGACTCAAGGCCAAACTCCAGCCCAGAGGCATGCCAGAAGGGAGCCGGATGTGGGCAGAATATCAGACTTGGGTTGCCTGGATGGAAGTCGCAGGGTGCAGGGGCAGGCCAGTCGGGACTCTGTGAGCTCCCCGGAGGCTGACGAGGAAGGGGCACCTGCTGCAGAGTGGACACATTGCTCAACTCCGGTCCTGTCCCTAGGACGTCTTCTCCCCCTCCCTAATGGGCCCACTTGGGAGGGCCCCAGCACAGGGCTTAGCGTATGTACAATATGAGGACTGTTTCCCCAACTTCTGCCCGACTCCAACCGGCAGCTAGATGCCATCCAGATAGTCCTAGCTTGGGACTTCCAGGGGGAACCCGTGTGTGAGGAGTGCTGTCCATCCCATGTTCCCAGGTGAGCATTGGCTTTGAGGAGACCACAGAGCCCTGCCTCTGTGACCCCAGGTCCCCACACAGAACAATGGACTCACGGTGGAGCGGATCCCCTGTTTCTTAGGTATTTGGACAGAGAGTTCTGGAAGAGGGGGCCGGGAAGGGTAAGGCACTGTCTAGTTAGCCCTGTGGATTACGGCGGCAGGGGAGGGTGATGGATGGATGGTTGTGTCTCTTTGTTCCCTGGGAGCCGGGAAGAGGTTTTTGTCCTTGGAACTGCTAGAACAGGGTCTAGAACTTTCCTCTTTGGGTCCCTTTACCCGCTTCCCAGCTTCCTCGGGGGAGAGGGACTCCTTCTAGGATGAGTCTATGTACATGTGCATGTGGTGTGTCTGTGTGTCTGTGTCCGAGTGTGTCCGTCTGTGCATCTCTGCGTGTGTGAGAGCGTGTGTGCCCACCTGTGTCCGTGTACCACTGTGCGCATCATCGGATGGGAGCGCGCAGGGACACCACGAGGCAGGGCGTTAGAGTAAGCCCCGTCTCTGTGGGTGAGTGGCCTCTGTGGGTGAGCGGCAGTGTGCGATCTTCACCCCGTGACACGTTGGTGGGGTGCCGGCCCTGTCTGCAGTCTCGGACTGCCTGCTACAGCCTCTGAACCCCTTTGAATAACAAAGAGCTTACAGACAACCCTATTGAAGGCTAGCTCCTTGGCTGGAGGTGGCACAGGGCTCTTCCCTGTGCATTTGGGGGGGGGGGGGTGCGGGACAGCTGCAGAGGAGAGGCTCGAAGCTCGGCATCATCGTGGCACGAGGCACACTGAGGATCAAGACCCTGGCTGCCTAGCCCCCAACCCCACCTGGCCTGTATCATCATCACCACCACCATCACCATCTTCATCATCATCACCATCATCACTGGCTGCTAGAAGGTCAGGCTAGGCTACCGCAGGGCATCCTGGGTACCCAGTCAGGGTGGCTACCTTCCTGGTCCTTCCAAGCCCTCTGTCTGAAGCGAGTAGCTCTGGTTTCCAGAACACACTTCCATGACATTTGGCGGGGCATTGCTCCTTAATTGTCCCATCTGTGTGGAGTCTTATTACCCCAACTCAACGGTGAGTCCCTTCCGCTCTGAGCCCCCCTCCTTCATTCTCACTGGCATGAGGGACACTAAAGTAGAAACCTTGTAGAATGGATTCTGTAAGCCAGTAGTCCCTGGCTCTGGCTATCGAATCAATTGACCAGGGGTCAGCCTGGGGGTGGGTGTGATTTAAAGGCATCGGAACGCAGCCTTGTATTAGAAACATTAAGACGCCTCTTAGGACAACCCAAGAAGGGAAGCTGGGGTCCTCTCAACTCCAGGGCCTCTGGGCTAGTGCTGTGCTGGGGAAATAGCTCCCCCTGGCTCCTCCTGGGGTCCCCACCCCACCCTAAACCTGCTCCCCTATATCACTCCACTGTCCCGACTGCTTTATTGTGGGGACTCTTCTCTATATATCTTAGAGCTAGACACGGGAAACGTGCATAGTATGTGTCGGCCTCATGTTCCAGAACCTTTGTGGTGAGAGCAGCGATGCCTGAGAGTGTGGCCTGAGATTACAAAGCCTGTCTAAGGAGGCCGCCACCCTCCCACCCTCATTTGCAAGTGAGGGAGGCTGGGGTGTGCATGTCTGTGTGAGCCCACCGTGCACAGGGGCTGTGAGGTTGATAGGTGTGTGAATGGGCCAGCAGGCATTTAAGTGTGTGCAGGGTTGGGAGTCTAAGTGTGGCAGGAGCTTTTTGCATGTGGACGCCTGGGAGTCGGTATTCCTGTATGTATCCCTGGGGGTCCACGTTGGGATAGGTGGCCTGTGAACACCCCAGGCCTGGGAGACCAGGCTGAGGGGGATCTTACGATCTCTTCAGTGGCATCCTCACCCTCTGCGTTGAGGGAGCTGAGGGAATTTGTGGCCTTAAAGCAGGGATCCCAGAGTAAAGCTCTCAGGGTTCTGGGGCCCTTTTACTCCCGGCCTCCTACAAGTTAGTGTCTGGGAGGAGAAGTGCATTCTTGGAACCAGGTAGAAAAGAATAGCTGATGGGTGGAAGCCTCAGCTTGGCTGTCCTGTCCCTGGGACCACGGTTAACCTCCATGGTCCTAATTCATCGGTGAAGGCAAAGCCCGCTCGTGGCTCCTGGCACATTCCTCCCATAACTCCCTCTTTCCCACTCACCGTCCTTCTCCTGTTCTCTGGAAGCACCTGTTCAGGCAAGCGGGGCCAGAATGAGCCTCAGAAATGCAGGCTCTCCACGGCTCCAATGCAGAAGCTGGAACAGAGAGGAGAAGGCCTGGCTCAATTCTTGGAAGCCTAGTGCTCCAGCCTTGGGGGTGCCGGAGCCCCGGCCACTGCTCCTGGGACCCTCTTACCAGAATAGCTACAGACAGATGAGTGGAACGGACCCTTCCCTGGGTACTCCCGATGCCGCTGAGGCCGGTTACATGCGTGGCAGGTGTTACTCGGATATTTTGAGCGAGAAACCATCTCTCTGTCCTGCTCTGGCCTCCTCTCCCGGGCTAGACACTCCGCGCCCATCAGGATGGCACAGATGCCACAGGGAGACTATTCTCGTCACTCACTGCTGTCTGCACAGGAGGCTGGGACCAGGAGGGCTGCAGAAGACGCCAAGTGCTCTTGGGTTTCCCTCTGCGTGGACAGCTCCGTGGGGCTAGGGAGGGATGTTTCCAGGGAATGTCCTAAGAGTGTGGTGAGTGAGCCTGTAGTGAGAAGTTCCTGCAGGCCACTGGCTGAGCTCAGATTCTGGGTTCATTCTGTTCTGTCAGTGCTGAGTATGTGTGTGTGTGTGTGTGTGTGTGTGTGTGTGTGTGTGTGTGCACATGTGTGTGTGTGTGTGAGTGCAGGAGGACCACTCTCTTCTGGAGATCTCTTGACCCTTAGCACTGGAATGGACCTTAAAGGATGTCAAATCCGGTGTGCCCATTGTAAAGGTGTGAAAACTGAGGTTCAGAGAGAAGGCATCTGCCTGTCCCCATCCCTCTCCCTTCCATGTTTGGCCTGCATTCATTGCCCAGGGGTCCTGATATAAATTCTCTCCCTCCTCGCACCTTCCTGCCCTCCACCCAGACATCCCATTCCCGCCCACCCCCAACCTCCATCTCAGCCCAGTTCTGCAGGAAGAGGCCTGCCCCAGGGCATCCCCAACCATTACCATCCCCTGACCCAGGGAAGTCTGATCATCAAATGCTTATCCCCAACCCATAAGGGACAGGAAAGCAGGGACTGTCCCTGCCCTGGCGCCTCATAGACAGAGGAAAGCCAACCCTCCCCATATGACCAGGCCCATCCGTCCGCCCTGCCCACCCCTGCCACCGAGGTAAAAGCACAACAGGAGACCCCCCCACTCATGGGTGACACGCGGGGGTCTCTCACGACCCCGCCACACCCTTTTGCCTTGCTCTCTGTCTCCACCCAGCCTCTGTTCCCCACCACCCATCTTTCGCTCTTCTACAAACCCCAAAATGTAACCTCTAGTTGCGGACGCAGTTGTTCCAATCAATAAAGATGCAGTGTTCTAGAACTCAGGGCCAGCCTGCATGTGTTGGGCTTCTGGGAGGAAGAGCAAGGAGAGGGGCTGGGCGGGACTGAGCGGGGCTGGGCTGGGCTGGGCTGGGCTGGGCTGGGCTGGGCA
>NW_022196909.1:45595725-45604140 GCF_008632895.1 Mastomys coucha
GGCTGGGCTGGGCTGGGCTGGGCTGGGTTAGGCTGGGCTAGGCAGAGCTGGCCTGGGCAGAGCTGGCCTGGGCTGGGCAGGGCTGGGCTGGGCAGCCTTACTTCTCTGCCACCGGTCACTGCGGCCTGGACAGAGGACACTTGTGTCCTGTCTGTCCACAGTGAACCCCTGTTCTCATTCACACAGATACCAGCCAAATGCCTGCTGTCATGCATGGGATCTCCTATCTAGTTGGAGAGATAAACGTGAAACTAAGACCCATACCAAGAAGCATATCATGAAAACAGACGGCTGTCAAAGAGAATTTGGGCTCAGGGCTTCGGGGAAGATGTTTCTTTTTAAAGGAGACATTTAGCTGAGTGCGATATATGCTTATAATCCCAGAACAGCTGGGCAATGGTGGCGCACACCTTTAATCCCAGCACTTGGGAGGCAGAGGCAGGCAGATTTCTGAGTTTGAGGCCAGCCTGGTCTACATAGTGAGTTCCAGGACAGCCAGGGCTACACAGAGAAACCCTGTCTCGAAATACAAAACAAAACAACAAATAATAATAATAATCCCAGAACATGGGAAGCTGAGGCAGGAGGATCTTGAGTTTGAGGCCAGCCTGGGCTACATACAGCAGAGTGAGTTCATGGCCAACCTGGACAATGTAGTGAGACATTGTCATAATATAAAAGATTAAAAATAAATAAATAGTTTTATTTATCAAGTCCTTGAATGGTTCTTGTCCAAGACCCATGTTAGGTTCTGGAACATTCGATGGCTGATAACCACCTGTCACTCCAGCTCCAGGGGATCTGACACCCTCTTCTAGACTCTGCAGACCCCTGTGCTCACATGTACACAACCCCACACATAAACACACAGACACATAATTTAAAACACTTTTAAAATTTTTTACCTTTGCCTGCATGTATGTATGTGTGTTGGATCCCCTAGGTCAAGAGTTACAGACAGTTGTGAGCTGCCCTATGGGTGCTGGGAATTGAACGTGGGTCCTCTGGAAGAGCAGCTAAAGCTCCTGACAGCTGAGCCATCCCTCCAGCCCCTAAACATATTTCTGTACCACTGGACCTGTCCCAGATCCTCACCAGCTTTTCCAGCTGCCTCAGATTTCAGGACTTGAGAGCTTCGAGGTCTCACACAGTCAGTTAGTTTACTGAGCCTCTTCCTCAGTTCTCAGGAGAAGTGGGCTCACTGAGCTCACAGGACAGGCCTCGGTGAAGGAAACCCATGCTCCTGTGAGTACCCAGGAAGCAACAGCCACATCAGGATGGGTGTCAGGGTGGGGGCTGGAGGGACAGCAGGCACATGGCAGGAAGATCCTGTTTTGTTACATGCTCACAGAGACTGAAGTGGGTTGAGTCACCAGGCCCGTGCTTCACAAGGGGAATCTGAGGCTTCGAAAGGCAACAAGCTGAGGGCTCCCCTACTCTCTGGAGTACTACTCTCTTTATTGGTGTTCATCATAGACACAGTGTAGATGCACCTGGTCGGAGACTCAGAGCTCGGGTAGACCAGCTCGAAAGGAGCTAGAAGATTCAAAATCCCTCTCTCTCTCTTTCTCTCTCTCTCTCTCTCTCTCTCTCTCTCTCTCTCTCTCTCTCTCTCTCTCTCACACACACACACACACACACACACACACACACACTAAGAGGGACAGACTTTCAAATGCCAACAGGCATTGCGTTATGACAAAGATGATTTCCTGGGCTTGATGGGAATTCTGGGTTCAAGTTAAAACTGAGAGCTAAGACCACCAGCTGTAGAACCTTCTAGCTCTTGATCTGAGGTAAAGACGGCCACAAATTCCTCCTTACACCTCCTGCAGAGAGACAGAGTCAGACTCCCATCCCCTCCAATCTGGTCTTAGCGATTTATTTGTACAACTGGATCTGACTTTCAAAGCTCCTTTAGCTCAGGGGTCTTGAGGTGTTCCATAGGGAGTCCTGAACCACCATGCACCCAAGTCTCTCGTGACAAACAAGAGAGTCTGCCAGCTGGGCCTGGCTTTCCAACCATTTCTACCAAAGCACCAGAAGATTTGGAAATGCACCCATCTTGGACTCTGGACCGGCCCTTCCTCCACTGGATACAGCGCTGAACACATCTGTCTGAATGTCTGACCATCAAGGGACCTAATGAGTACTGGTCCTGAGGCTGGGGCTAGTCCATCACTTGTAACAAGAGCAGCAGTTATTAATGTGGCCTGAATGACTCCTCATCTCTATCCCCCACTGTGCATATCCTGCCCACACAGCTCCTCTTCTGACTCATGTCGGCTCCCTCAAAGCCCAACCAGGTAACAGGATCTCAGCTTCCTGTGACAATAGTCGGCATCCACTGACTCAGTTTCTCTAGAGAATCGGCTGCCGGGCCTGACTGCTGTTGCCATGTCCAGCCACACCACACAGTTAAGCAACCTGTTGGTTAGTTGCCTGATGTCATGTGCCACCTGTGATCTAATCAACTGGGCTGAAGGAAGGGGTCTCAGGTCTCCTACATGGCCCACATGGGGGCTACCATTTCTAGAGAGACCCACTTAAAGAGGCAAGAGGCAGGCAGGTCTCATTAAGTCCTTGCTTTTTCACCCTTTTTAAAGTGACCATACTTTCCAGGGTCACCTCTGGGTGGTGTGTGAATGTCCTCCAGGTGACCTTGCCCGAGGGCCAGCAGTTCCCGATACCAGTATCCTGGTGGGTGAGGTCGCTTTTCAGAAGTGGAGTCCTGTTTGTTCATGTTAACTGTTGTGTGAGGGGCAGCATACACATGTCTATCACAGGAAGGGAATCCACGACAAGCCAAAGACACAATTGTACTGAAGTCCAATTTGGTGAGCCAATAAGGTTTTTGTTCGTTTGTTTGTTTGGGGTTACTAACGGTTTTATGGAGGGGGGGTGGGGGTTTTATGGAGGGTTACTTACAAGAGCAGGCATATAAAAACAGCTACATCGCCGGGTGGTGGTGGCGCACACCTTTAATCCCAGCACTTGGGAGGCAGAGGCAGGCAGATTTCTGAGTTCGAGGCCAGCCTGGTCTACAGAGTGAGTACCAGGACAGCCAGGGCTACACAGAGAAACCCTGTCTTGAAAAAAAAAAAAGAAAAGAAAACCAGCTACAACACCAAAAGCTCCCCCCAAACTGGGAGCCCTTGGCACCGCTTACAGGCAGCTCCACGGTCCAAGAAAATCTCCCTCAGCACCGGCTGGCCCTGAGAGAGTGGGCTGCTTCCCCAAAGCTGGGGAGAGCCCTTGAGAAGCTTGCAAGTTCCGGCTCTCCGAGATGAGCCCTTCCTTTCTGCCTGAATCTCGCGTCCCTCCCCGCCCCTCCTGAAGCAAATGTTCTAGCACTGAGGAGCGTGCCAAGTAGACTTGGTTATTTTAGCGCTCTACTGCCAGGTGAGGACAACCTAGGTTTGGAAAGGTGACCTGGTCACCTAAGTCCAGAAGATTCAGGAGGGGAAGGGTCTGGAGACGCCCAGAAGTTTGGCTTTCAGAATGGCCATTCCTTCTCAGCTGGATGCTCCGCTCCGAGTCCCTCCCGGGGATTGTCATATCTGGCTCACCAGCTCATCCCAGGGGCAGGGATAAGCTGAAGTCCTTCCCTGTGGGGTTTGGGCTGCAGCCCTGTGCCTCTGATGGAATTGTTCCCTGGTCCTGCTTCTCTTTTTCTATCGTCTTGACCTTTTTGCATATGTCCTTTGTTGAAAGCTCCACCAACACCTTTTCAGAGAGAGTCTGTGTAAAAATAAATCCAAGGAAAAAGCCGATGACATGCTTCTCCTTGAAGTCACCCCAAAGGCAGGCAGAGAGAGGCCCTCCCTCTAGCCTGCTTCTCCTAGCTCTGGCTTCCAGAGCCATCTTTCCTGGGCACACACAGCCTGTCAGCACCCAGTGTGGCCTCCTGCTCTGAGGTCAACATGGCAGCTCCCCAAGGCACACATTCCCAATCCATCATCACCCCGACTCTCCAGCTGTTCAGGTCTTCTCTAAAGACGGCAGGGGAGGCGGGAGGGGGGGCGTGTTCCTGCTCCTCTCAGGTGCACTGTGGCCAGCCAGAGCTGCATGGATTCAGTGCATGGGTTCTGCACTTAGGTGCCAGCCCCAGTTATGACAGCTGCATTGGGCAGGGCTCCATTCTCAGATTCCCCCCTCTTAACCGCACAGCCGTCAGCCTAGTCACTGTCACCTGAGAGATGGGAAGAGTAGAGTTGAACGTGAACCAGGAGTCTGAGAGTGCAGCGTCAACGCAGCGGCTGTCTTCCGTGCTGGTCAGAAGTGTCCACAGTACATGAGTGAGAGAGACGGGCCAATTGGAAAATGGCATGCTGATGACTATTCCATTCACCTGTGCACATATGTTCACACGTATGCAGGTGTGCACGCGTGTCATTCCTCACTCATTATCCATCCTTTATTATTTTTTTTATTAATCCTTTATTAATTTTTTAAAAGATAGGGTCTCTCCCTGGCCTAGAGGCAGCCTAGAAGGTAGGCTGGAAGTCCAGAGAGCTCCAGGGGACCCCCTGTCCTTGCCTCCTCAGTAAGAGGATGCCAGAGTCTTGTCACCACACCAGGCTGTTCTCACATGGGTTCCAGGGAGTGAACTCCAGTCCCCATGGTTTCGGAAGAGGTACTTTACACAGCCACTGCTCCAGCCCACCATCTCACTTTTTTTTAAAGATTTGTTTATCTATTATATTTATTTATTTATTACATGTAAGTACACTGCAGCTGTCTTCAGATACATCAGAAGATGGCATCAGATCCCATTACAGATGGTTGTGAGCCACCATGTGGTTGCTGGGATTTGAACTCAAGACCTTTGGAAGAGCAGTCAGTGCTCTTAACCACTCAGCCATCTCTGCAGCCCCCACCGTGTCATTTTTATACAAAAATGTCTGTGGATTTCTGTGTGTGTACCAGCTGCCTCACCAGTCCTAAGATTCTTCACCAGGACGGAAATACCAGTTACCACAGTAGAGAAATCTCGGAGGTTCAGACTCAGCTCTGGGTCTTCTGCCTTAGTCGGACAGCTTAGCAGAAGCATGTAAGATTCTTTTAATGACCAAGAAGAAAGCCTGATTTTTTCTCTTTGAGAGAAAAAAACACAGAAGTCATCAAGGACTATAGATTAAAAGTAAGCAAAGGCCACCTTCCGTTCCAAATCCTATTCTCATCATTTCGACATTTCAATGCCGGGGAGGGTCTTTGAACTTGACATCTTTCCTTGTTGATTTATTCAAAGAAAAATCCTCATACACTTAGAAGGGGAGGCAGGAAGTCTAGGAGGAGCTGACCAGGCACGAGCAGTTGGTGATGTTGAGCCACACTTTTGTTTTGTTTTGTTTTGTTTTGAAACAGGATTTCTCTGTGTAGCCCTGGCTGTCCTGGAACTCACTCTGTAGACCAGGCTGGCCTCGAACTCAGAAATCTGCCTGCCTCTGCCTCCCAAGTGCTGGGATTAAAGGCGTGCGCCACCACCCCTGGCCCTTGAGCCACCCTTTTAATTAATTAAATTTACAATTTATTCATTCATTTTACAATTAATTAACTAGTTAACTGCCTGTGTGTGTACATATGGGCACATGTGTGACACGACATACATGTGGAGGTCAGAGGACACCTCTCTGGAGTCAGCCTCTCATCCCATCATGTTGGACCTAGGGATCGAACTTAGGTCATCATGCTTGGTGGCAAGTGCCCTTACCCTCTGATCCAGCCACCTTGAACCAAGTCAGAGATGTGTCGAAGAGAATCCACAGTTTCCAGGGAGATACTGACCTGCAAAATGGTGTGCTTGTGTGCATAAGGGACAGAGGGAATGCAAACGAATACACATGTGCGTGCAGGCATGCACACGTGTGAGGGTATTGCAGGACCACCTATGTGTGGCTGCCCCCACCTCTCCTCTCCAATTAGTTGTAAGGCAAGGGGATAATTTCACTGCTAGCCTAGGTTGGTGGTTGCTACTGACTGAGGAGAAGAGGCTCTGCACTTTTCCTGGTCTTCATCTTCCTCATCAGTCTCTCATGTCCTCCCCCCAGACTTGAGGCCCCCGAAGGGAGACCGAGATCGGGGGTCTAGACGGGGGAAGATGATGGTGTGATCAGCCAGGGGCTCCTGTGCCCGGTCATTTCCTCTAAGCCTCCTGTATCCTTTCTCTTTTGGCTCAAGGGTACCAAATTCCTTAGCTCCAACATGAGCGGGAACAAGAGGCAAGGATTAGTCAGCTCTCACTCTGGACCATGAACCGGAATGGCTGGAAATCGAAGACCAATTCCACCATGACGCTTTCCCGGAGAAGGTGCATTACGCCCACTCTACAGATGGGGACTCTCAGTGCGAAGGGTGCTTTGTGGGAAGGTCGCAGGACTATAGAGACTAGTGCTCAGATCCCGGGTCAGTCTTCTTATCCCACCACCTGTTTCTCGACCATTCCCTGGATCCCTTTATGCCCCAGTCAATAGGCTTTGAATCTAATAGATGGTGTTGCCAAGAGCTCCCCGGTGGGAGAGGAATGAAAAATCACATGCTTGCTAATGAAACACTAAGGGGCTGCTTAGAGAGTTTGGGGGTTCAGGGAGGGACGGAGAGTTCTTTGGGGACCTGTTTTCAGTCTAGGGAGAGGCAATAGAAGGAGTGGGCAGGGTCTGGGACAGTAGGTCCTGTGTAGCTATCTCTGCCACACTGAAACAGTAAGGGTGTGGGCTCATGAAACTCACGGGAAAGTCGAAAGACCTCAGGGAAAAAGCGACGATGTTCGTGAAGTCACATCGTGCCCAGAACCGGGGAAAGGCGACTCTTTGGTAGAGCTGCCTACAAGTTGGACAGGGGACTCCAGAGATGCAGCTTTTGTGAATTGGTACCAGCGCTGGGATGAGCTTCTCCGTGATTCATCTACCTTCCACTCACCTATGCTCAAGGAGACTCGCTGGCTCACCACATTAGGTGTCTTCGTCAGGGTTCCTATTCCTGCACAAACATCATGACCAAGGAGCAAGCTGGGGAGGAAAGGGTTTATTCAGCTTACACTTCCACATTGCTGTTCATCATCAAAGGAAGTCAGGACTGGAACTCACACAGGGCAGGAACCTGGAGGCAGGAGCTGATGCAGAGGCCATGGAGGGATGTTCCTTACTGGCTTGCTTCCCCTGGCTTGCTCAGCTTGCTTTCTTATATAGAACCCAAGACTTACAGCCCAGGGGTGGCACCACCCACAAGGGGCCCTACCCCCTTGATCACTAATTGAGAAAATGCCCCACAGCTGGATCTCGTGGAGGCATTTCCTCAAGGGAGGCTCCTTTCTCTGTGATAACTCCAGCTTGTGTCAAGTTGACACACAACCAGCCAGTACATTAGGCTTGGAGGGAGTAATTTCTTTAGTCTGTTGGTTGTGCCCTAACTGGAGTGAACAGGTACTTGTGTATCTGTCCCCAGGGACAGTCATGCAACAGAAGGTGTTAGGAGGGGATGGAGACATTACAGAACCTTCCAGGTTTCCCACATTGCCTTTGCTTAGACTTATGCTTTCTGTTGTTGTTGTTGTTGTTGTTGTTGTTGTTGTTTTAAAGGTTTTTCGAGGCAGGGTTTCTCTGAGTAACTCTGGCTATCTTGAAATTCACTCTGTAGACCAGGTTAGCCTCGAATTCAGAGATCTGCCTTCCTCTGCCTCCTGAGTGCTGAGATTAAAGGACCACCGACCTTTTTTTTAATTTTTAATACTGATATCAGGCAAAAGCTTGGCCAGGTATTATACTACGTCAAGCTCCCACTGTGCTTGGGAAGAAAGGCTGCTGGCCTCCGGACACCTCCCCCACCCCGCCCTGTACATAGCAGGCTCAACGGCTGCCACAGACAGAGTTCTTTCTGGCCACCAGTAGCCTCTGCCTCAGGATGGTCAGGGAGGGCACGTGGATTTTCTGGAGGGAGACGGAAGAGAAGATGCTTAGACAAAGATTGAACCCAGAAACGGGTGATGTGGGCTCAAGGACTTGTCTGGTATGGAAATGACTTGAGCCGGCCTCACAAGGCCCAGGGAAGGACCGGAGAGGTTTGAATTGATGATGTCTTCCTGCTCAGGTGATCCATGAGAGGAGAGAATTGGGTGTTCCTAAAGAATGCTAAGAAAGAGAAAGAATACCCACAAAAGGTCAAGGAGAACCCCAAGTGCAACTCTGTTTCTATTGGTACCACCGAGCATGCTGTCTCCACCCCCACTATCCAGGCCTAGGTGGGATCGAGTGGACCTCCTCCTCCTGCTCCTCCTCCTTCTCCTCCTCCTCCTCCTGCTCCTGCTCCTCTTCCTCTTCCTCCTCCTCCTCCTGCTCCTCCTGCTCCTCCTCCTGCTCCTCCTGCTCCTCCTCCTCCTGCTCCTCCTGCTCCACCTCCTCCTCCTCCTGCTCCACCTCC
>NW_022196909.1:45604524-45609703 GCF_008632895.1 Mastomys coucha
TCCTCTTCCTCCTGCTGCTCCTCCTGCTCCTCCTCCTGCTCCTCCTCCTGCTCCTCCTGCTCCACCTCCTCCTCCTCCTGCTTCTGCTCCTGCTCCTCCTCCTCCTCCTCCTCCTCCTCCTCCTCCTCTTCCTCCTTCTCTTCCTCCTCCTTCTCTTCCTCCTCCTGCTCCTGCTCCTCCTCTTCCTCCTGCTCTTCCTCCTGCTCCTCCTCCTGCTCCTTCTCCTTCTCCTCCTCCTCCTCCTGCTCCTGCTCCTGTTCCTCTTCCTCCTCCTGCTCCTCCTGCTCCTCCTCCTGCTCCTCCTCCTCCTTCCTACCCTCATCCCCTAAACTGGGACCCATCCTCACTGGGAGGAAGGCAGTTGACAAGAGGTATGAAACCACAACTCAGGGCTTCAGCTGACGTGGCTTGGCGTCCAGGGCTAGGGGCCGGAGCAGCCAGTGGAACGGAACACTCCTCAGAGGAGACTGGAGCTCTGGGCTCTGGGCTCTAGGCTCTGGGCCCAGAGGTGGGCATCCGACTTACACCAGCAGCATCGGGCTAGAGAGCAGCAGCAGGCAGATCTGGCTGGGGCCTGGGCAGTAGGCCTTGGTGGAAATGAATTGCAGGGGTTCTAGCTGGGAGAGATCTGCCCTTATAACATCCCAGGGGCAGCAGAGCCTCTGTCCTGGGTGTGGGGAGACCCAGGAATGCCTAGTTGTTCCCAGAGGTCTTTGAGCTCGCCCCAGGAGGAAATAGGAGCTGGGGAAAGGTGGATGTGTCCTGGGACCCAGAGATATATGCATGCCCACTGCTGTGCCAGGAGGCCTCCAAGCTGTTGGCCAGCCAGACTCTCTCTAACTTTCTACATCCTGCATCCAGTCTAGGGTCTAGACTCTAGGAGAACTGAGTCAGGAGTTCTGCCTTACTCTCTCTGTGTGCCAGCAGACTCTGGGGAACCCCAGATTGTGCTTCTGACTCACCCTGTGGGGAACTATTATTCTTCCCTGAGATCAATCTCCGATCCAGTTTTGGAAACACAGCAGGACAGATGGCAAGGATCAAAAGACGATTGCTGATGGGTGAGTCAGAGAGGTAGTGATGTCCTCAAAATACTTGGGACTCACCATTGCTGAGGGGAGGTCTCCGGATCTAGTATGCTCTTCCTCCCACAGACCAGCGTGTGCTGAGATCAAACCTTGTCTCCCTTAGATGCAGCTCCCTAAAGGTTGGCCATGTCTCCCTGATGCCCCCTGAAGATAGGCCATGTTACCCTCAGCTTGGGGACTTCTGAGGACAATCCGTGTCCCCCTTAGACTGGAGCTCCCTGGCATCAGGTTGTGTCCCCTTAGACTTGGGCTCTCTGACAGGTTGTATCTCCTCAGCCCAGACACCCCTCCCCCAAGCCAGGCTATCTCTCCCCCAGGCTGTGGATGTGTCTCCCCCAGATTGGAGTCCTCAGAGGATGGACCATGTCCTTCCTAGAATGAGTCATGTCTCTCTGGGGCCTCCTGAAGATAGGCCATGTTCCGCTCATACTGAGGACCTCTGAGGACAGCCTGAGTCCTCCTCAGATGGGGGCTCCGGCATGAAACATCTCCAGCGTGCGTTTCAGACGTAGACCATTCTCTTGGGCTTCTGAATGCGATGCTGGGCGATCCCTCTTCTCACCCCTTCCACTCTGTCTCCAGAGCTCTGGTGGTGGATGGTGAGGATTGCGGATGGCATCCTGTAATGCTCATGGGTGTTTGAGTACCCAGGGGGAGTAAAGTTTAGCCTCATTACAGCTTGTTTGAGAGAAGAGCCAATTAGAGAGGCAATTTTCCTTGAGCGGTCTGAAGAAAGGGTTGCTATGCCAGCCAAGCAGAGGGGGAAAGCTGGCAACCTTCTTCATCGCTTCAGGCCTCATGGTGGCCCTGACTGTCCCCTAAACCTCTGGGAGTCTCCTAGCCACTGGATTTGGGCCAATGGTAGGAGAGGAGCCCTGGGCCTCAGTCCTCCTGAGACCTCGGATCTCTGTTAACTTCACAAGCAGTTTCTTTCATCCCATTGTGTCTCTTGCTGTGGGGAAACTTCATAGCTAATTGCCTTCTTTGAGGCTAAATTTCTTTTTATTGGATTCTTTGTGGTGAAGGAAATGGGACTCACCCTTAGGAGACAGTCAGCGCTCCCTCCTCCCCCGCCCCTCACTAGCCCTTCCCCTCCCCCAGGAAGTCCTAAGCCTTCTGCATCAGCAGGTAGGAGGAAAAATACTGGCCGCTCAGTGGTGGCCAGGCTGGGATAGGAAGGATGCAAGTGAGAGAAATCCAACTAAAGGGGACTCGGGTCTCTCAGAAGCAAAGCAAGGGCAGAGATCTACGTCCGTGCGCCACACAAGCCAGAAGTTGCTCGCCCATTCTCTGGCCTTTGAGTTAGTGTGATCTTTAGGTATGTTTCCCTCACGGGGCATCCACCTCTCCTCTGCCTCCTCACTCAAAGCCTTCTGTGAGAAAACAGCTAAAACTCTTCCAGAGATTTGCAGGGAATGGCTGCTGACCGGCCCGGCTTTGCATCTGTGATCACATCTCAGTGCATGGGGGGTGCGGGGGGGGGGGATCTCTGAGAAAGGCCCTCTGCTCGACTCAGAGCCAGCCTGGCGAGTCCATGCTAGAGGAAGGCAGATACGGGAAGGACTACAGGGTGGTCATCCATCATGGGGACAGGTGCCTCGTTTCCTCCCTAAGCCTGTCATCCTGTTCCACAATGTCTCTTGAAACAAGGCACATAAAAAGTCCCCATCATTAGCGCCATGATTTATAGGAGAGGAAGCCAGAGCTCTCAGAGCTGAAGGATTTCGCCCAAGTGAGAGAGCTAGGACTTGAACGCCAAAACTTTGGGGCAATAGGAGTTGGGGGGGTGGGAAGAGGGAGGTAGACTCTATTTGATGCGATAAAGCTTGGGCACAGGACATGGAACTCCCAGACGCGGGCAATCTGCACACAGGATCTAACACTGAGCGCACAGAACTCAGGGGGGCAGTTAGAGCTGAGTGCGGCCCCGCGGGGGCAGGTTTAAATGTGAAATGTTCCCCCATAGGCTAGTGGTTTTAACTCTTGCCCCTCAGCTGGTGGCTCTGTCTGGGAAGGTTCTGGAACCTTTAGAAGCCGGCACATGGCCGAAGGAAGTGGAACACTGGGGACGGCTCACCAACTGCAGCAAGTGTGGCCAGCTGCTTCATCCTTCCACTGCCTTGGGGGGACCGTGTTCCTTTTCCAGCCTTGAGCCAAATACATCTGCCCCCCCCCCAACCTTTCTGATTTATTTTATTCTGTATGCATGAGTGCTTTGCCTGCATGTATGTCTGTGCACCACATGCATGCCTGGGGCCTAAGGAAGCGGGGAGTGTCCATGTGGGTGCTGGGAATAGAGCCTTGGGTCCTTTGCAAGAACAGTAAGTGCTCTTAGCCACGGAGCCAACTCTCCAGCCCGTGTCTGACCTTCTTTAGGCTTCTTTGTTATAGCAATGTAAAAGCAGTGAATACCGGCAGCGGGCTTTCTAGAGGAGGCAGTGTCAGCAAATATCAGATTCCGGATGCACTGAAGAGAGCTTGGTTGGAAGTGGGCTGGTGGGTAAATGGGAAGAAAAGAATGAGCTGTGTCTTAGTTAGGGTTTGACTGCTGTGCACAGACAAGGCAAGTCCTATAAAGTACAACATTTAATTGGGGCTGGCGTACAGGTTCAGAGGTTCAGTCCATTATCATCAAGGCAGGAGGATAGCAGCATCCAGGCAGGCATGGTGCAGGAGGAGCTGAGAGTTGTACATCTTCATCTGAAGGCTGCTAGGAGAACACTGGTTTCCAGGCAGCTAGCATGAGGGTCTTAAAGCCCACACCCATAGTGACACACCTACTCTAACAAGGCCACACCCACTCCAATAAAGCCACACCCACTCAAACAAGGCCACACCTGCTCCAATAAGGCCACACCTTCTAATAGTGCCACTCCCTGGGCTGAGCATATACAAACAAATAAACCATCACAAGGTTCCATGGCATCCTGACCAGTGACCACATGTGAAGTTGGGCAGCTGGGGCCAGAAACCTGGACATGGAGACCATGAGCAGGCTGGGACTTCACGATGCCGGCACAAGGTCACTGGAGTTTTAAAGAATTTCTTTCATTTTTTTGCCTATGTGTATATGGGGCCAAGCAGGAAGGTGCACACAAGCGCAAGAACCTGAAGAAGCCAGAGGGGGGCGCTGGATCTCCTGGAACTGAAGTTACAGGTGGTTGTGCGCTGCCTAACGCGGATGCTGGGACTGGAACTCAGGTCCTCTGAAAGAGAAAGCAAGAGCTCATAATGGCTGAGCCATCTATCTCTCCAGCCACCAACGTGGGGTTCTTCTTCTTCTTCTTCTTCTTCTTCTTCTTCTTCTTCTTCTTCTTCTTATTCTTATTCTTATTCTTATTCTTTGGTTTTGGTTTTTCAAGACAGGGTTTCTCTGTGTAGCCCTGGCTGTCCTGGAATTCACTCTGTAGACCAGGTTGGCCTCGAACTCAGAAATCCACCTGCCTCTGCCTCCCAAGTGCTGGGATTAAAGGCGTGCGCCACCACCGCCCGCCTCAACAAGGGGTTCTTAATGAATGTGCAGACAGGAGAGAGAACACCTGTAGAAGTTGGTCTCTAATGCTTACGGAGCCAATACTCTACAGCCCAGACTAAAAATATAGGCAAAGTAGGAGGGATCAGGCTCTTCACTGCTCCTAAGGCCGCATAGATGGCAGAAACAGGCACACGGTGGGTGCTCAGCAAAGACTGCTCCAGAAGTCTGGAGGGAACATTTCAAGTTCAAATCAGGACAAGAAGCGACATCTGACCTACCTCAGCACACGCAATGTTAGGGCCGCCGGAACTCCTGTGGGTGTGAGTGTGTGTGCATGTGTGTGAACATAGGTGTGTGTGCACATGGAGACAAAAGGTTGGCGGCAGACCCATCCTCAGTAGCGCTCCTAAGTCACTCATCGAGACAGGGTCTCAGTCACACCCAGAGTTCATAGATGCTGGTAGTCTTGCTGACCAGCTTGCTCTGGGATTCTCCAGTCTCCACCTTCTGAGGTTACCACGCTTGCCGGGAATTTTATGTGGGTTCTGGGGATTCGAACTCTGCTCTTCAAGTTTGCTCGGCAATCAAAGCACTGAGAGCCATCCCCCCCCCCCCC
>NW_022196909.1:45609788-45622995 GCF_008632895.1 Mastomys coucha
TTTTTTAAAGATTTCTTTATTTTATATATATGAGTACACTGTAGCGGTCAGAAACACCAGAAGAGATCATTTGATCCCATTAGAGATGGTCGTGAGCCACCATGTGGGTGCTGGGAATTGAACTCAGAACCTTTGGAAGAACAGTCAGTGTTCTTAACCTCTGAGCCGTCTCTCCAGCCCGAGAAGACAATCCTGAAGAACACCTACTCTGTGACAGACAGTGTCATAAAAATACAATGCTGTCTGGCTTATCAGTACACAGTGTGGTTTTCTACATTTTTGACAAACATGCAAATGAGGGAATCAAAGACCCTGAGAATTAAAGAGCCACGTCTAAGGTCATACAGCTAGAAAATGAGAGAACTCAACAGGCATTGTGGTGCACACTTTCAGTCCCAGTACTCGGGGTGTCGGGGGGCTGGGGAGGGAGGCAGGTGGATCTACATGAGTTCAAGACCAGCCTCGTCTAAAGAATGAGTTCGGGGATGGCCAGAAATTCTGTCTCAGAAAACCAAAAGAAGAAGAGGAGGAAGAGGAAGTGGAGGAGGAGGAGGAAGTGGAGGAAGAAGAGGAGGAGGAAGAAAGAAAAGAAAATGAGAGAACTTAATTCTACTTGTTTCAAGGCCAACATCTTCAACCATCAACCCCTGGGACCTCCCTGGGCACAGGTGGACCCCCACCCCCACCCGTGCAGAAGGTTGGGTGAGGGATTGTGCCTCTGCCATCAGACTCATTGATATGTCATTTCTCCCTCTGCTTTTCGGGGGGCCTTATTCAGTGTTTGCATCCATCAGCTCTGCATTGGGTAGAGAGAGAGGCCCTGAATAGGCCTTGGGGACCTGGGTTCACCCTAGGCATCAACAGCTCCCTGGGCATCTCTGAGAGGCAACACCACCGCAGCGGACAGCCTGCTAATTAGGACACACTCTTTATGACTTTGTATTCCGAGATGTCATTTACTAGGCTTGGGGCTGGGGGGTGGGAGTGGAGAAGGACATACACAGTTGTTTTTAATTACATTTGGTTTGCTAATTTCTGATAGAAAATAAATATTTACTGAGAGCCGTATTTCTTCATTTCACGCCAGCTGACTCTCGGAGTTTATCGGATGCCCAAACAGGCACTCCACACCCCCCTCTTTACATCCCCCCTCAAGTCCCCACCCCCTTTGCTGGAGTCACACTCTGGAGCCTGGAGAAGGAAACAGGAAGGGAGAGATGGGGAGGATAGAAAGGCAGAAGGGGGTCAAGTTCAAGTGCGGACAGTACCGTGAGAGTCTGAGGACACAGAAATGAGCCTCCGTCCTCAGTTTCAACCATGATAGCTGTAACAGAGGCCAGAAAGCAATGTGGCTTTAGCCCTGATGTGTTCTCTCCTGGGTCTGTCCCTACTTGTGGGCCACCTCGAAGGATGTGCAGTCTACCCCATGCTAGGATACAATCACTCTGGATTCAAGATGGACCCTCTGAGGACCAGCATCTGAAGTGTTTTGGATGATGGCTGGACAAATTTTAAAGGCCACTCTGTTACTCTTCTCTCTCCCACCCACCTTTGGGAGATAATGGGAGTTGGAGAAGAAAACATGGGGGAAGGGGGGGGGGAGGCCTGGGAGTGGGGTAGGGTGAGCCCCTTGCGGGGCGTGAGGTGTGTCATAGGATGTGGCTACAGGACCAGGACTGCCACTTCTGTGGCTGTGTGCGTGAAGGTGCATGTGTACGGAAGTAGATAGACACACGCGGTTTTTTACATACCCTACAAAATCTGGAAGAGGTCACTGGATTCCCTGGAGGAGTTACAGGCGGTTGTGATCCACCTTGAAGTGCTGGGAACTGAGTTGGGGGTCCTATGCAAGAACAGTCACGTGATGCCTGCCCCTTCTCCCAATGACAAACTGAGGCACGATTCAGAGCGAATCAACGTTCACTTGGAAGAGTCAACGATTTCATTGGGCTTCCTTACAGAGCCTAGGTGAGAGCTTATTCACAGCGATGGGGGCACACCTCGCCCAACTGGCGGCACCTGGAAAGCTGTGCCCAACAGAGACTAGCGTGATTTCTTGTAGCTGGACCAAGGGAGCCCTGTCGCAGGATTTCTGTATAAGCTAGCCCCGCCCCCCAGGCCACTTGCTGGGTTGCCTGGTAGGGAGTAGCTGACTAAGCGCAGAGAACGTGTCTTACTCCACCCTGGGGGTGGGGGGCAAATCACCACCCAGCCCAGCCCAGCTGAGATGCATGAGGCACAGCCGAACTCCCCTACTGGGCTGGGACTTGTTTCCAGGGGTCCTCCGCACTGGGGATACAACCAAGCTTCGCTATACCTGCCTTTTTCTTGGTTTCTGAGGCTTGAACTAAAGTCCTTGCATAATTGAACAACTGAGCCACGCCCCCGCCCACATCCCCCCCACCCCATGCCCGCAGCGCTACACTCTTCTCCATGCAGATCCCCGCGGTCTTGGCCTTCATGTCTTCTAGGTGCGGAACAGGGAGATTACAGCCTCCGACTTGCTGAGGGAATGGTAGGCAAGCAGGGTCTGGGTCTCCGCAGGTCTTACGAGGCTTTCCTTGATACATAAGCTGTCTGGTGGCGCCCTGGCTTCTTCAGCCCCACTCATGATAGCCAAAGTTGCCTGTGGACAGAGTCAGATGTGATAAACCTAGGTGTTCACAGCTGGCCCTCACTAAGAAGCACTGCTGGCAGAGAGCGGAAGGGAGGAGCCTCAGGTAGACCAGGAGGAGCCTGGGAGAAGTGGGAGAAGTCTCAGTGGTGCCTGCAAAGGAACAGACAAGATAAGATCCGAGAGCCCGGAGAGTGGATAGGTCCCTGCCCCCAGCCTGATTTCCAACTCCATGGTAAGCCAAGACTGTTTTTTTTTTTTTTCCAATTACATTTCAATTTAGCTCAATTACTTTTCCATTATTGTTCAAGCGACTCGGTTTTAATTGAAGCTGGTGGTTCTTATCTTCCTCATCCCCCACGTACAAGGGGGAGTCAGAGGAGGAGGTGAAAGAAGAGAGTTGGGAGGGAGGCCTAGGAGCGATGGCGCCTTCAGGTGAAAGGTCAAGGCTCACCCGGAACTTTGGGACACCCCCTGAGTGGCCAAAATAAATTTGCACGGTGACAGAGAGAGACACGAAGAAGCAAAGCTGCTGACCAACTCTGACCAGTACAGTGACCCACCTCTGTGCCTGCTTTCAGTTCCTGCGGTCCTTGAGGAGGGAGGCGCTGTGCTTGCAGGACTTTTATGGCCATGTGCCCTTACAGTTGTTTTGTTTACGATGGCGCATTCTTTCTGGGCTGCCTTCATAAACCCAACTTTATGGTGGTGCGCGTGCGCGTATGGGGATCCCTGCCCCGAGTGACAGGGGCCAGAACTGGATCCTGGAGGATCTCAGGAGACTTTTGGACCAGACAAGCTAAGATTCATTCACCGTTAGCACAAGGTGCTTCGCAGAGGAGAAAACTGGAACCTGGAGAGGTGAAGGGATTGGTCCCGAGTCTCTCAAAGGAGAAATTGCAGAGGTGTGGCTAATTCAATGGTGTGGCTCCTCTGCTTTCTGACACTCGGCTTCCTACCAAGTTCTGTGGTTTGTATCAGTAAGCTCTCCTCCTCCCCTCCCCTCCTCCTCTTTCTCCTCCTCCTCTTTCTCCTCCTCTTTCTCCTCCTCCTCTTCCTCCTCCTCCTCCTCCTCCCCCTCCTCTTTCTCCTCTTCCTCCTCCCCCTCCTCTTTCTCCTCTTCCTCCTCCTCCATTCCACCTTCCCTCCTCCCTCCAAAGAGACAAAGCTCTGGGCTTGGACAAACATGAACGAAATCACCCACAAGCTCCAAGGGTCTCCAGGTTCTTCTTAACTAGATACAAAAGAACACCCCTTCCTGGGGAGCAGGGCTCTGAGAACAACTAAATAAGATGAAGAACATGAAGAACTGGGGCTAGAGAGATGGCTCGGAGGTTAAGAACACTGACTGCTCTTCCAGAGGTCCTGAGTTCAATTCCCAGCAACCACATGGTGGCTCACAACCATCTGTAATGGGATCTTATACCCTCTTCTGGTGTGTCTGAAGACAGCTACAGCGAACTCACATACATGAAAGAAAGAAAGAAATCTAAAAAAATACAAAAAAAAAAAAAAAAAAAAAAAAAAAAAAAAAAAAAAAAAAAAAAAAAAAAAAAAAAAAAAAAAAAACCAAAACCAAAAACAACCCTCCTGTCCATCGCGTTGACTCGAGAGGCCAACCACAGGAAAGTTAATTCCCTCAAACTGTTCTCAAAATGCAGGGAGGAGGCACAGAGCTACACCTGGGGCCTGTCACGTTTCTATTGCTGCGATAAGACACCCTGACAAAGGGAACTTATGGAAGACTTTCCTGGGGGCTCACAGTTTCAGAGGGTGAGTCCATCATCATCTTGGTGGGGAGCACGGCAGAGGACAGGCCGACAGGTACAACTAGAGCGGTAGCTGAGAACTTTCATCCTAGCCACAGGTAACAGGCAGAGAGAGCTCTCTGGAACTGGCTCTGAATTTTGAAACCTCAAAGCCCACCCCCCCTCCCCCAGTGACAGACCTCCTCCAACAAGGCCACGCCTCTTAATCCTTCCCAAATAGTTTCACCAGCTGGGAACCAAGCATTTGAATTTCTGAGCCTATGAGAGCCATTCTCATTTGAACCACCCCAGTTCTTAACCAACATCTTCAGCTCTGCTGCAGAGAAGCTGAGGGAGGGACCTTGTAAGTGACTATCAACTTTATGAGCTCTCTCTGGGTAAGCATGGGCCTGTGTTTCCTGTTCTCAAATCTCCGTTGTTCTGCTCAAGAGTCTGCTGGAGTTTGAGAAGACCATGTGACTCTGAGCTGGATGGGCAGGCAACAAGCCTCTGGAGATATATATATATATAGATGAAAGATGCCGGGGCTGGAGAGATGGCTCAGCGGTTAAGAGCACTGACTGCTCTTTCAAAGGTCCTGAGTTCAATTCCCAGCAGCCACATGGAGGCTCACAACCATCTGTAATGAGATCTGATGCCCTCTTCTGATGTGTCTGAAGAGAGCAATCAGTGTATTTACATGTAATAAATAAATAAATCTTTAAAAAAAAAAAAGAAAGGAAGGAAGAAAGAAAGATGCTTTCCACTAGAAACAATGGAATATTAGGCCAAAAAGGGCTTTTAATTTTTTTTTTCCAAGTAGCAAAGCCTGGAGGTGGGTGGAAGTGGTGGTGTGAATGAGAATGGCCCCTATGGGCTTGCTTATTGCTTTTCTAGAGGACCTGGTTTGATTCCCAGCACCAACATGGCAGCTGAGTATCCATCGCCTGTGAATGTAAGCTGTATAATGAGTTTGAAGCCAGCTGAGTAACAGAAGACTCTTTCAGAATAAAAGCACAGGCAGGCGTGGGGACACACACCTTTAACCCTAGTAATTGTGAGGGAGAGACAAGCTGATCTCTCTCTCCACGATATATCTCCTCAGCTACAAATCAAGTTCCTGTTGGCTTCACAGTGAGACCGTGTCTCAATCAATCAATCAATCAATCAATCCATCAATTCACTAATTATTAAAATATGTGCCAAAAAAATGAGCAGCACAATGCTGTATCTATTAAATAAATTAAAATTCTTTTAAGAACTGCAAAACCAGGCTGGAGAGATGGCTCAGCGGTTAAGAGCACTGACTGATCTTCCAGAGGTCCTGAGTTCAATTCCCAGCAACCACGTGGTGGCTCACACCCATCTGTAATGGGATCTGATGCCCTCTTCTGGTGTGACAGTGACAGTGTACCCACATATATGAAATAAATATGGCCGGAGAGAGAGGGGCAGGAGTGAGCAGGACTGAAAAAAAGAAAAGAAGAGAAAAGAAGCAGGGCAGTGGTGGCGCACGCCTTTAATCCCAGCACTTGGGAGGCAGACACAGGCGGATTTCTGAGTTCGAGGCCAGCCTGGTCTACAGAGTGAGTTCTAGGACAGCCAGGGCTACACAGAGAAACCCTGTCTCAAAAAAACAAAAAGAAAAAAAAAAAAAAGAAGATAAGAAAAAAAAGAAAAGGCCCACAAAACCTAGGCCGTACAGTCCCTCAGGTGAATCCTTCCAAACATTAAAAGAATCCGTCATGCTTATCCTACCATCTCTTCCTAAGAACAGGAGAGACAGGAACACATCTCTGACTGCTCTTTGGAGCTGAGATTACCTTCATTTTTAAACGGGAGAGAGACGGGAGAAGAAACCTGCCTGCCGCCATTCCTCACGAAGCTAACAACTAAAATATTATGCAAAATACGAGGCAGGTGACTACATCAATACAGAAAAAGAATTACACACACCACAGCAGAATGGGGCTCATCCCGGGAATGTCAGGCTGGTTCAATATTCAAAAGTCAATCAATGTAATCCATCACATTAACAGCCCACATTCCCCTCTCAAATGGGGATAATAAGCAGGTGCCGCCGTTAGCTGCTGGGCTGTGTGACAGTTTGATACTAGGCGATGGATTAGGAGCCCAGCACCGCTGATGGCCTCCTTGGCTCACTCTCTACTCATTCTACACTCCCCAGGGGTAATCACTGGCCTAAACATTGGGGATTGGACCCAGGACCTTGTGCATGCTAGCGAAGGTCTTTGTCATTGAGCTATACACTCCGGCCGATATTTTACAGGGTTTTAAAACTTTACCTAAATGTTATCCATACGGTAGACAATCGTTTGCTTGTATTGTATCCTAGGTCTGGGGCTATAGATGTAGCATGCGTGAAGCCCTGGAGTCCATTTCTAATACTACACCAAAAACCAGGCATGATAGCCCTTATGAGGTGGAGGTTGGTAGGTGAGCTGTTCAAGGTCATCCTTAGCTACACAGGAAGTGGAGGCCAGCCTGTGGTAAATGTGAATTGTCAATAATAACAACGACACTTGTGTGTTCTGAAATTCACCAGGGTCAGTGACTGTGCTGTCACTGCTGTGTGGCCCTCCGCAGCTGTGGGTCATTGATCTTCCATAGTGGACTACACTTTTAGCCCAAATTTGTCATTTGTCACAAAGTCTTGACTGGAACCTTGTGTGTCTCTGGGTATCAGTGTGTTGGAGTTTCTCTGAGGAGAGAGAAAGCTGCCTGGGCCTTCCCTGATCAAAAACTTCTCTCCCATGGTCCATAGGAAGGGACCACAGTGGAAGTTGTAGCATGCCTGTCTGTGTGTATTTCAGAAGGCAGGAAGAGTTGCTCATCAAATGAGATGACCACAAGAGCTGACTATGTACAAAACTAAACCGTGGAGCCTTTGTGCCATCACGGAATGTGTCCATTGCAAGGATTTAGGGTATTATTCTTGCTTCTCCGCCCCCCTGTCGATGGTCTCATCCTCTTTGCTTCTGCCCAGCCTGCGAAGCTCCACTCTTCCACCACACACTTATCCGTTCCCAGAAATTTGTCAAGGTCTCAGTAGAAGGTGTTAGGAGGCATGAGACAGACAGGAACCCCACTGCATGCCTGAGCCTGGTAGGAGTGAATGACTAGGGGGGCGGCTGTTGAACGGGATGTCGGACAGAGAGGAAAATGGAGAAGAGGCAGAAGTGGGGGAGGGGGAGGCACTGAAGCAGTAAAGATGCCCTTGCCTCCAAGGGTTCCAGAGCATCCCTGCCTGAAACAATGTTACCAGAAGTGTACTTGAGCAGCAGGGGTCCCCTGAGGCGTTACATCTGTGCCTGTTCTCAGTGGGCATGTACACCTGTGTAAGCAAGCGCATACCTCACATAACATGCATACATAATAACACCCAGCACTATACACACACGCCCCACGTGCACAAGTGTACTCCAGAGTGCGCGTGCACACACACACACACACACACACACACACACACACACACACACTCACTGACTCACTGTTCCTGTACCTTCTTGGTCCCGTAGGAGAACTGGAAATGATTTATGCCCAAAATTCCTCTCTTGCACATCCTCAGAGCCCAACCAAGGCGTTAGGAAGTTTGACCTTAAACAACCTCATTTCCAGCTGAGTGGGGCGGCTTATGCCTGTGGTGACAGTACCCAGGAAATAAAGGCAGAGGGATCCAGAGTTCAAGAGCAGCCTAGGCTACATAGGAGACCCTCCCAGATTTACTTTTTAAAGAAAGGAGGAGTCTGGCAATGCACACCTATAATCCCAGCCCTATGCAAAAGAATTACTTTAAATTCCAGAGGCTGCAGGCTGGAGAGTGGCTCAGCGGGTAAGAGCACTAACTGATCTTCCAGAGGTCCTGAGTTCAAATCCCAGCAACCACATGGTGGCTCACAACCATCTGTAATGGGATCTGATGCCCTTTTCTGGTGTGTCTGAAGAGAGGGACAGCGTACTCACATACATTAAATAAATAAATCTTTAAAAAAAAATTTTCAGAGGCCAGCCTGGGCTACATAGTGAGTTCCAGGTCAGCCTGATTTCAAAGTGAGACCCTGTCTCAAAAGAAAAAACCCAATGTTTCCCTTCTGTTTAGGGCTTTGGTTCTGAGCTGTCTCTTCCCTAACCGAGTCCTTTGTGCTGCTTTTGTTTTTTAGCAGAGAAATAGTTGACTTTTTTTTTTTTATTTTAGAAAAATATTCTCAGCTGGAGAGACAGCTCGGTGGTTAAGAGCACACACTGGCCCTGCAGAGGACCCAGGTTCAGTTCCCAGCACCCACGTCAGGTAGCTTTGCAGTTACCTGTGACTCAAGGTCCAGGGGTCAGATGTCATCTTCTATCCTTCATCAACACAACGCTGGTGTGCACAAACCCACCCACATCTACATACATATGTATATGTATGTGTGTATATGTGTATATGTGTGTGTGTGCATACATACATATATATATACACACATACAAACAAAAACAGAAACAAAGTCTTATTTAAATGAAAAATAATCCTTTGCTATTCAAGAGTTAGATAATGTAAAATAACAAGAATAAGATTAAGATCACAGGGGAAATCTGGTGCTATAAGGAAATGGACCCTTCTAGAAGTTTCTTCTAAATGTTTTCTAATTTGTTTTAACTGATAATAAATGCTTTTAAAAGTCTCTTTGGTAATTAATAAAATTAGCCAACTAATCCTTTTTTTTTTTTAGTATAAAAGTGCATGATATTTCATGCTCTGGACTGGATGCACTATATATTTTTAAATACATTGTAACAGTATCTCTCACAGGCTTCTGGAACAATGGTTCTCAACCTGTGGGTCGTGACCCCTAAGAAGGGCTACCAAGTTTTCCATAGGGATTGCCTAACACCATGAGGAAAACACAGACCTTTACATTATTACTTAGTAGTAACATTACAGTTATGAAGTAGCAATGAAAATAATTTTATGGGTGGGGGTTCACCACAACATGCAGAACTGTATTCCAGGGTCTCAGCAATAGGAAGGTTGAGAACCACTGTTTTAGACTCATCTGTGCTACTGTAGACTGGAGATTTTGTGTCCCCTGTCGACTCCCGGCTGAACGTTATGGCTGATTTGACTACTAAATACCATGAGTTCATTTTTCAACACAATTTCATGTAGCACAGCCCAGGCTAGCCTCCAATCCACTATGTAGCCAAAGATGGCTTCTGAGCTTCTGATCCTCCAGCTGAGATCTCCGACAGGTGTCACCACAGCAGGCTTCCGTCGTCTGAATTCCATAGAGCTCTGTGGGGCCCCTGCGTGTGCGTGCACATGCACACACAAACGATAACTGTAATGATAACATTGAAATTAAAACCCTCTCCCTTATGGGTTGTGGGGATTCCCCCCCCCCCATAATGTACAGATCCCTGGCAGGTTCGTCCCTAGGGAATCCTGACACTCTCCTGGACTGAGGAGGCTTGTCTCTTATGAAGCGTCATTCCCCTGTCCCCTCCTTCAAACCCTCCTCCTTGCTCTCTTCAAACTCATGGCCTCTTGTTCCATTAATTGCTATTTCACCAATATGTATATAGATAAATATTCCTAAATACATGAGTACTGGTTTATTAAACTGGTGGTTGTGGGTTCTCCGAAATCCAAGACTTCCTAGTTGTGGGATAGTTGGTTGGGTTTCCAGTACTGGTGCCCACTAATGATAACAGCAATAACCCTGGTTCCATATCTCCTCCTCCTGCTGCTCCTCCTCCTCCATCTCCTCCCCTTCCTCCTCCTGCTCCTCCTCCTTCTCCTCTTGCTCCTCCTTCTCTTGCTCCTCCTTCTCTTCCTCCTCCATCTCCTCCTCTTCTTCCTCCTCCTCTTCCTCCTCCTGCTTCTCCTCCTCCTGCTTCTCCTTCTCCTGCTCCTCCTCCTCCTCCTCCTGCTCCTCCTCCTCCTCCTCCTGCTCCTCCTTCTTTTTTAATCTGCCGTAAGCACCAAACAGCTTCAGCCATCAAGCCAGCCATCAAGCTAGGATAACCAAAGAGAGGATTTCCCTCTTGTTGAGCTTGTCTTAAGTTGAATTAGAGAACCGTTGGCTACCATCAAGGTGTGTGTGCCACTCCTTCACCTTTAGAGTTGTGGATCTCTGCCTGTCCCTGTTGTGGTTCATAGTCTTTATACCTGGGTAAGCCTCTTGGCTTCTCCCTTCTTCAGAGCCTTTCACAGCACCTTCTGGTGCCACGAAAGCCAGTCATCAGGGAGGAAGCAGCCAGGACAGTTGCAGCCCACGGGCTTCTGGGCCATGGATCTGAAGCACATGGTGTCTTCTGCAGTGGGGACTTATCTCCCACCTCTGCAGACAACCAAGGGCAGCAGTAATAGCCTTGTCCCATACATTTTTTTAATATATTTCCCCAAGGCACAGAATAGTTTGGGCCACCAAGCCACGCACTAAGCCATGAACAAAAGACTGCCATCAGCTCTGATGATTCACTACAGAAGAACATCAGTACCAACAAGGTGTCTCTTAGCCTACTGCCAGGGGTGGGGGTCCTATACATTCTTAACAAGGGAGGAGAGGGACCAAGCTTGAAAATGCTAAGGATAAGGACATGGATCCCATTGAGATCTTCAAGGATCCTACCGTCTTCATCAGAACTGGGTGTATGTATTTATGGGATCAAACTCGGGTCCTCTTGCTTGTGTAACAAGCATTTGCCTGGCTCTCAGCCATCTCTTGACCAGGAACTTGAGACACGCACAACTCTTAGCAGTTGAAAGTTTATCTTTGAGAAGCCCACTAGGACCTTCGGGGCCTAGACCCACAAAACATGGGCGATCTCAGCAGTGGATGGCAGGACCTGCGGAGATGTGCCTGTCTTCTGCTTAGTCTTTCCCCCAGGCCCAGAGCTGACAGCCCAGAAAGCTGAGTGGAAGATGGTGCCTGCTCCTCTCTCTGTCTCTGTCTCTCTGTCTCTCTCTCTCTCTCAAAAAAAAAAAAAAACCCTACAACTCTATTAAAATAACAGCATGACATAGTTAATTATTCCCCCTAGTAAGTGAAAAACTGCAGGGGCACAACTCATCCAGCTCCCCGCTACCTCATCCTGTTTGCAGAAACTACTCTCAGCCCTTGTTGTTGTGTCTGCCCCATGAGCTCTAAGTGGGCCTGAAGCCTGCCTAGGACGAAGCCCAAAGTCCTGCTTGAGATGTTTGAGACTTCCGCCATCTGTATATCCCCACGCTCCTGCCTCACTTCCATGGCAGGATTCTGCATTCTGTATCCCGTGTTGTCTGTCATACCTTTGTCTCCTCCCACCCCCCCATCTTTGTCTCCCCCCACACACACATTCTTTCAAGACTCTGATCAAACTCTACTTCCTCCAGGAAGGCAACTTTGATGGCTGCAGCCCAGGGGTTTCTTAAAGTGAATCCAATCCATCAGTGTCAGCATCACTTAGCATGTGTGAGGAACATGGGGGAACAGAGTACAGTGCCGAAGCACAGACATCTTGTGGCAGTCCCCATAGTCTCCCGTCATGCGGCATTGTCCCTTTGTGACTGTAATTAGGTTTGCCTGTGTGCATCTGGGCAGACTGTCTTGATTACTAATGCTAATTGATGGGGCAAGGCCCAGCCCCCTATGGGCGGCACTATTCCCTAGGCAGGAGACCGTGGGCTGGGTAAGAGTGGAGACATTGGGTTGAGCCCAAGCAAGCAATTGAGTGGGTGTGTATTTATTTCTCCCTGCTCTCTACTGTGGATGTGATGTGATTAGCTGTTTTTGAAGTCCCTGTCTTGACTTGCCCACAATGACTATAACTTAGAATGGTAAGCTGCACACGAGCCCTTTTTTCCCCAGCCCCAAATTACTTTGTGTCAGAGTATTTAATCACAAGAACAGAAATGACACTAGAATAGTAACCGACAGTCCTTCTCTGAGCCCCCCATAGCACCTGGGCTGGATCTCTCACCTAGACATAGCTGATGCTGGACCGTGACTGACCAGTCACTCCAAAGAGCCTTCTCTCTACGAAACACCTCAATCCTCAGCCAGCCGTGCATAACGATCTGGGGTTTGGGAGCAGGTAGGGAACTCTTTGAGACTCCACAGAGGAACACACAAGCATCGATGGGAGTGTGAGGGGAAAGCAGAGAACCCAACCTGAGCGTCCCCAAGGACTGAAGTGGCTGGGATCCCCTACCTTCCAGGAAGTGACTACAAATTCTCTTTCGAGGAAAATGGTCCACCTTAGCCTCCCAAGAGCCTCCCAGGCTCGGGTTGAACACAAACCAATGAGCATGGGGCTGGAGAGATGGCTCAGTGGACAAGAGCGCATACTGCTGTTACAAAGGGCCTGGATTTGGTTCCCAGCACCCATGTGAGGTGGCTCACAACTGCCTGTAACTGCAGCTCTAGGGCATCCAACAACCTCTTGTGGCCTCTTTGGGCAACTGTACTCGCGTGCACCTACTAACAAACATTCACACATACACAGATTTTTAAAAAATTATTTTTTTAAATTTATTTTTAATTTAAAAAATTTTTAGCCGGGTGGTGGTGGTGCATGCCTTTAATCCCAGCACTTGGGAGGCAGAGGTAGGCGGATTTCTGAGTTCGAGGCCAGCCTGAGAGCGAGTTCCAAGACAGCCAGGGCTACACAGAAAAACCCTGTCTCGAAAAAAAAATTGTTTTAATTTAAGTTTTAAATTTAATTTTAACAAAAACAAAAACATTTCTAAATCCTCATAATTGAAGTTGAAAATAAACACTTAAGAAAGTTAAGCACAGCTGGGCGGTGGTGGTGCACGCCTTTAATCCCAGCACTTGGGAGGCAGAGGCAGGCAGATTTCTGA
>NW_022196909.1:45623165-45643165 GCF_008632895.1 Mastomys coucha
AAAAAAAAAAAAAAAAAAAAGAAAGTTAAGCACACTGAATTAGAGCCAGCAGAGACCATAAAGACAGAGACAAATGCCCAAAGGATTCCTGGGTTATCAGATGCTGATTAAAAAATAATCATGCACAAAGCAACATACACACACACACACACATATAATCAAATATATATTTGAGAACGAATCTCACATAGCCCAGGTTGGCCTCATAACTACTATATGGGCTAAAGCTGGCCTTGAACTCTTTTTAATATTTTTTTACATTTTTTATTATTTTACTTTTTTATTACTTTTTTAAAACTTTTATTGCATTATAATGAGAAAAGTTACATGATTTCAACATTTATTATTATTGTACGTATGATGGAGTAGGCACATGTGCCACAGTCTACATATGTAGGTCAGAGGACACTTTGCAATGGTCCATTCTCTTCCACCATGTGGGCCCTGGGGACCGAACTCACGTCGTGAGCCTTGTCAACAGGCGCCTTTACCTGTTGGGCTATCTCAGTAGCCCCAGAACATGATTGAATACTCGGAAGATATGAGGACACACCATTGTCTCCTCCAGCGCTCAGATACCCACTTCCTAATCGGAAATCAACCATCGATCCCGAATACTTGTGAATCCTACCCCCCCAAAATTAAATCATACACAAAAACATGACGTTCTCAGCCCTGCACACTTTTAAAATTTTGAACATGGTTTCATATAGTACAGGCTAGCCTCAACCTTTCAGTGTAGCTGAGGATGACTTCCTGCCTCCAGGCGTCCTTGGGCTATAGGCATCTGACTCCATGCCTATTTCATGCGATGCTGGGGATCTAACCAGGGCTTCATGCGTGCTGGGCAGGCTCTGTACCCACTGGGCCACATCACCAGCCCCTCACTTCCTCTTTAGTTCCAGTGCTACCTGCTCTTCAGGCCACTCCCCTTTACTCTGCCCCTGGTGGCCGGTCTTGGGATTGCACCCATGGACGCTTGCTCAGTCCTCTCCATACAGAACCCCATCATGACTGTGCCACCGTCTCTTCCAGCCAGGTCTCTGGTGATCAATATTAGATGGCTTGAACTTTTCCTTTGAGAATGTTCTGATAAAATCTTTAGCTGTGGGTCCTTTCTCCTGGGGGGTAAGAGAGAGGATATGAGGGTTGTCAGCCCCCCCTGTAGACTGGGGAGTCCTGCAGATCTTTTCAGGGAACTGCCCTGCCCTGAGCCCCAGCCAAAGCCACCTCTCTCTTTGGAGCATAAGGATCCACAGAAGTTCCCAGGCTTCGTGTTGGGATAGCCTTGCCTCTCCTCCAACAGGTGTCTGGCCGGTCCAACAGTCCCAGTAAACCTCCCCAGTACAGAGCTCTGTCTCCATGGTTTCCAGGGAACCAGATCAGAAAGAGGAAAATCCTCACAGGAACCAAAGGACTTGTGTTTCCGTGTACTGGGGTTGGGGTAAATGTCCAGGAGTTTCAAAGGAAAGCAACAAAGAGCATACATACAATTGGCATGCAATAAGTGCTGGAGAGATTTCTAAACCCAGAAGAGAAAGGGCTCTCTGCCAAAGGCTAGAAGCCTTTCTGGTAGTGCCAGAGGGTGGTCAGGATAGACAGTCTTACTACATTGCCAGGGTAGGGAGAACAATCCAGGTGGGTAGGGGGCTGCCCGCCTAAGAGCCACAGGGAAGGCAGGGGACTAGACACCCTGATATCTTTTTTTTTTTTTTTTTTTTTTTTTTTTTTTTTTTTTTGGTTTTTCGAGACAGGGTTTCTCTGTGTAGCCCTGGCTGTCCTGGAACTCACTCTGTAGACCAGGCTGGCCTCGAACTCAGAAATCCGCCTGCCTCTGCCTCCCAAGTGCTGGGATTAAAGACGTGCGCCACCACGCCCGGCCTCACCCTGATATCTTACATTAGACTTGGGGAAGGCTGGGCCCGGGATGGGGAGAAAGCACTGGCTAGAGAGTGGAGCCAGGGGTTTACTTCTTGTAAGTCTGTCACAAGGGGAGGGACCTGAAAGTGGCCACAGTTTTGTCTCCTTCCCAGACTCTTGGGCCCTCTTTGTTTGTTTGCTTGTTTGTTTTGTTTTGTTTTGTTTTCCCCAGTAGAGAGGGCATTACGGAAGTGATGGAGAAAGTGGGCCAGAGAGGCGGGTGATGGTGAGAGGCATAGCTTCCGTCCCTCCCTCCAGCCCGCAGAGGGATTCTGCCCCAGCCCTACCCAGACGCCCCTGTGAAGGCAAATCCAGTCTCCGAAATCCAGCAGGAGAGGACTTAACATCACCAGCACTGTAATTTCTGAGACATAGCGCTATCAGGTCTCCCGATTCCCACCTCGAATATGAGTAAAGCTCCGTGGTCTGGGATTGAGCCGGGAGTAGGGGAGGGGCAGGTGGGCAGGGCCAACTTTCCCAGCCCCTCAACCCAGAGGTCAACCCAGTGCTACCTGCTCTTCAGGCCACTCCCCTTTACTCTGCCCCTGGTGGCCGGTCTTGGGATTGCACCCATGGACGCTTGCCCAGTCCTCTCCATACAGAACCCCATCATGACTGTGCCACCTTAGGAAGGACGGCCAACCCATTCCACATCCTCTCCCCTCTAGCCCCAGATCCAGGCAGACAGCTTCTCTCTGGCCCAGCAATCACCGACAGCGACTTTACACAGGCCCTTCGCACAGATCCTCCAGTTTGGGGCCCTGCAGGAGAGGAGTGGGGTACGAGAGGTGGGCAAGGTTTGCAGCACCCCATTGCTGATCTCCGATGCACCTCAGACTACCCTTCTTGGATTTTCTCTCTCCTGGACGCTCTGGAGGCCCACAAGGCCACAGTAAGCTGTGGAATTCAGATAGGTGAGGGACTCACCACCTCTCAGCAGGCTTCTCAAATGTCCACCGGCTTTTTACACTGTACAAAAATAACCAGGCACTAAAATAAACTGCAATAACAGCCTGGCTTATCTGAACCCAGCTAGATTCTGTCAGGGTCCTGAAGCTCCATGCACCCCAGGGACAGATAGCGCTATAACTGCCTCTTCATCCCGAAGAGCACGCCTTATCTAGGGGGCCTCTCGAGCCTTCTCCAGAGAGGTGCGGCCCCTCCCCTGGCCACAGGAACCACCACTGACTTTCTGTCCCCTCCGTTGACAGTCTAACCGAGCACCTGGGCTTTTTGGAAGCAGAATGTTTACAAATGCAGTGAATGAGGATGAGGTCATCCAGGAGTGGGCGGGCTCCTGGTCCAATCCTCCCTGGACCTTTTAAAACCTTGGCTGTGGGAAGAGAAGGACGTTCAGGGGAAGCTGGCAAATGAATGTCCAAGATGGTGGCAGAGCACACCCTAGGAAAGAGGCTGTTACGTCTCAGTCCCTGAAAGTCCCAGTCCCTGAAAGTCCCACTCTGACACCCCGTCCCCAAACCTACCTGAACCACCCTGGACCGGAGGTTTGCTGTTAAGCCAGTCTGGCATTTTCTCTGTTAGCCCCGTGCAGTCCAACTATGCAGGCTGGGACATCATTTCTCACAAGGATGCCAATGAGTTCCTGCCTACCACTTTTACACTAGGGGAAACTGAGTACCGGAGCTGCCACAAGGGCAGGCGATTCCTTCCTCTTGAGCCCCCGTTTTTGTTTTTGTTTTCCCAAGACAGGGTCACGTGTAGTCCATGTGACCTTGAACTTGAACTTGGTGTGAGACAGGAAACTCCCAGCATCCCCAGGGACTGGCCCAGCTCCTAAGTAAGGCGGGGCCAGGGCTCAGTGTGTGGCCCTCCTGCCCCCGGAGAAAAATACCCCATTCCAGTTCCAGGCAGACTCTTCTTGGCCTGACAGAGCTCTAGCTGGTCACCCCATACGCCATGCCCAGCGGGATGCCAGCTCCTCTAAGGGGGCTTCATAAATGCCTGGTGGGAAGAGAGCCCCCACGTGTGCCTGGATGTGACGTAGCCGTCTCCACGGCTCTCATAACCGCGTTTCATCTCCCGCTCTCCTCCCGTATCGACAGAACCCTCATCTCAGCCTGCTAAATGGCTGCCTCATTTTCCACTCTATCGACAGACTCCATTTGACTTAACTGGCCCCCATCGTGCGGCAATTGGAAGACTTCTTGTTGCTCTAAATGAGGGGGAGGAGCTGGCGCCAGGCCTGGGCTTCTGCAGGCACAGCTCAGCAACAAGGTTTTCCCATCGCCACCAGCACCGGGACTGCTGGGAGAGGGGTCAGGGACAGGCCTGGGGCTCAGTAGGCGTCACTCTGTCCTCAGTCGCCTTCCTGTGCTGCCAGGATGAGCATTCCCTTCTTTGCTGACCCTGTGGAGGAGATGGACCCTGCAGACTTCTCCTGCCCTGTACTCTCTTCCTCCTTTGTGACCTCTTTCCATCCTTGCCCAAGGCAGAGGCAGTAACTCTGTCTGAATATTCACTCAGCACCACCTCACCCACCCTGCCCCCACTGACCTCATACATTCCACTTCACCCACGCCGCCTCCACCACCCCCCCTTCACTTTATCCACTTTGCGAATCTCCTGACCACGCCCACTCCATCCATCACAGCATCCTGGTCTTACTCTCCTAAAGTTTCCAGGACTGGAATGAAATTTTTTTTGGGGGGGGGGGGTTAGCATATTCTGGGGATTGAGCCACAAAGGAGCTAACGTTCCAGCGTGGACAGATGGGAAGACACACAGACGGAAGAGTCTGCTCCACAGGTGGATGGGCGCTGTGGTAGCTGGGGAGGAGTGTGGATGACTTCAACGATGTGATTCCCAAATGTCCATCTGGGAGGAGCACCTGAACAAAGGGAAAGATGCGGGCAGTGTGGCTAGAGCTCCCCGGGTCGAGAGACTAGTGAGTGTAAAGGTCATAAGGCAGGAGAGGCAGGCACTTCCAGCAATGGCAGGCAGTCAGGATGCCAGAGTAGGCAAGACTTCAGGGCCTGCCTGGAATCTTTGGCTCTTAGACTGGACCACGTAAATGAGTTCAGAGAGCAGGGCAGGAACTGGTTTCCTGTCAAAGAGCTCTCTGGACGCTGTGAGAATATACTGGGCAGGGAAGCAGGGGACACAGGGGACACAGGGGACAGAAGCAGAAACAGATGTGATGATTCAGGCAAGGGATGGCATAGTTTGGAACAGATGGTGACAATGGAAGAGCCTGTATGAGCACACATGAGTGCGCACAAACACACAGATGCACACACCTTTATACACACACGTATGCATACACACATACATACACATGAGCGTGTGCACACACAGATACACACATTCACACGCACATATACATGCTCTTGCACATAGATGTACGTTGCACAATATGTGCACACACACGTGCACACACACATATGCATGTGTGCACGCACACTCACGCGCTTGCGCACACACACAAAGACACAGACACACACACACAGTAGCAGTCACTCCAGATTTTTGCTCATTTGTTTGTTTGAGACATGGCCTCACTATTGTAGCCCAAGTTGACCCGAAGTTTACTATGAGTTCTAGGCTGGCCTAGAACTCATCATGATCCTCCTGCCTCAGTCTCCCATCTTGAAGGCAGGAGTGACAGCATTATCTGGAGAGCATTGATAGGTGCCCAAACTGAGTCCCAGAGAAGGGAAGGGACCCATCCCAGCCACACAGAACTTTAGGTCATCGACCCCAAACCCAGCTTGGCCTCCCTACAGCTGGCTTTGGTTCCAACACCCCTTTCTGTGACTCCCTTTGTCATTTCTGTCCCCAGAGCCCCCTCCCCTGTCCCTCTCTTTCTCCTGCCCCGCCCGCCCTCCCCACCCCCCCAACCCCCCGCAGATACCTCGGTGTCAATTTCCCCCTTCTTCAAGACCCAGTTTGGAACAATTTGGAACACAGTTACTGATGAATCAGCGCTGTGAATCCCAGCGGTGGTCACCCAGTGTCCGTGGGCTCCAGGAAGGGACCTTGCAGTCTGAGTTCCACACCTCTCGCCTCCTCTCGAGAGCCAGGACTCTCACTTCTCCTTTTTTCCTTCAGAGGCTCTGGCTGCCCCACCCCCACTCGCCGCCACCCACAGCACAGTGCTGGACAAGTTCATCTTTGTCAATTAATTATTGAACGGTTTATTTCACACCAGGAGGTGATAGCCGCCCGTTAAGTTAGCACCTTAATTACACACACGCACTCGCACACACCACAGGGGTTGGTATAACGCGCCCCTCAAGGGTGGCATCACGCCCCACCCCGACACCCCGTGGCATCACGCGCTCTGTCCCCTCCCCCAAGGGTGGGAAGAAGGAGCAAAGTTGAGACCTGACTATGTAGCCCTGGGTCGGGTCCCTCCGGATTGTGCTCCATGGACATTCTCAAATGGAGTTCGCACAGTCTACATACAGGGAAGGGGGCATAGAGAACTAAGCGAGGTCATAGAACAGCACGGGTCAGGCTTCTGCTTTCGTCTGGGGTAGCGTGGTTATACACCAGGCCGTGTCTTGGACCATCTGTCCCACCACCCGCGTGCCCACTGTCTTAACATCTCATCCCTGTCTGGTCTTCTGGCTACCCCTTTACAATATCGGGCAGCCCCTCTGCCCTCAGGGCCTTTGCACCAACGGCTCGGCTCTTCATTTTCTTTGCAGCCCAGGCTCGGTTCTAATTAGCTTACTCCACCGCCCCCTGCCGGTAGAGACCCAGCATCCCTTTCCGGAAGGGACTCGGAAGAGCCTTTTCAAAATTGTTAACTGTCACCAGTTTCTCTGTTTCTTGTTTTCTCCCTTCAAACATTTCGTTATGCCCGAAACTGTGTTTTTCTTACTTGTTATCCTGTGTCAAAGTACGAGGTATGTAAGGCTGGGAATTTTTGTGAGTCTCTCTACCACCCACTTCTTCCTCCAAACCTGTCCGTCATCAGCCAGGAGGCCTGTGCCTGGCACAAAAATAAACTGTTAATCATTGTCAGATGAATGAATGGATGACAGAGAGAATGAATGAATGAATGAATGAATGAGTGCAGTCCTCTAAATGCGGTAAGATCAGAGATGATACCTTTCCCCAGAACAGACCTCACTGTAGTACCAGGAATTTGGGGGAGATTCTTGGTAGAAATAGGGATCCCCTGTCCAAAGAGGAAACTGCAGGAAAAGTCATTTTAAAAGGCGAGAGCTCCTGTTGATTTCATGTCTGCGCATGCCTCGGGGCTAGCAGGTCTGGCTTGCCCCTCCATCAGTCTCTGGCAGATCGGTCCCCACCACCCCTCCCGACTCTCCCCAGGGAGGGGACAGGAACAGGAGAAGTTGCAGACACTTTGATTAACTCCCCAGCAAGAGTCCCCACGCCTGTGTCTCCTTCTCATCCCCCCCTTTCTAGGCAGTAAGCAGGGACAGTGTGTGGAGGGATGGAGGATGGGCAGGGGCGCTGCGGGGGGGAGGGGACCGCGGCTCTGAGTGGGTGGAGAGAAAGGTCCTCATCTCTTCGAGCTGGGGTTCTGTTGCTTTTATTCCAGCCCTGAAGGGTTAGAGGCCCTGACAGCCAGAGTAGGCCGGCAAAGCTCCAGCTTGCTCTCCCCTCCTCAGCCCCTCACCCTCTCTCTCCTTCAAGCTGGACTGTCCCTCCCTACTCCGAAACGAAGATGGTGATTTTTTTTTTCTTTAGAGCCAGTTTTTCCCCCAAATCTCTGGAGATGCTGGGAGCTGCTGTTTCCATGGAAACCTACCCGCCAACCTCACGGAGGTGGAGTTGGGAGGCCGCCCCCTCCCCTCCGCCTGCGCAGCCTGGCTCTAGCCCGCAGGGGGCCCAAGTTGAGAATCATCCCCTCCCCCATGTCCCTGATGGGGCTCACAGACTGAGCAAGGCGGTGTGTTTGCCTTTGGCCTAGCTTGGGACCAGCACCAACCAGGCCAGGGGAGCATGGGGCTGCTATAGGTAGCATCTTTCACCCCCAAACAACTGACAAGGGGCCACCTCAGCCACCTCAGCCACCTCAGCCACCCCAGCCTGAATTTTTTTGTTTTGTTTTGTTTTCCTAAGAAATTCTTCAAAGCTCCCACTTATCTCTGATCTGGGGGCTCCCCTCATTTCTCACGCCACTCCATCCGAATTCCTCAGGGCCCAGGCATTCAGAATGTAAATGATAAAAATCCACAAAACAAGAGATAAATAAAATAAGCAAAATTCTATGCAACTCAGGTAGGGAAGAAATTGATCCCAAGGTACAGAGAGAAGCTTCTAGAACCTGTCCCCAGAGGGGTGTTGAAAAGCAGGCTTGTCCAAAAGACAAGACGGGATGAAGAAGAGGAAGGGAGACTGCCCTCCTCTCCAGCAAGGGACTGCTGTCCCCTCAGGAGGCCACACAGCAACTTCTGCACAAACATATCATTATGAAGGTCCCGTTGGGCACATGGTTCCCTCCAGGTCCCCATCCCAGGCAACCGGGTGGTAGAAGCAGTTTTCCTGGCTGTCACTGTGGTGACATGAATCGATAAATGTTAAAATTCAGAAAACCACACAAAAATGAGATCGATTTTACTGTATGTTAATTTAAAAATAAGGTCCCAGCTGAACACCTAACCCCACCCCCCAACCCCCCCCCACTCCAGGCAAATCCTCCGGTGTCCAAGATGGATCATGTACCAACAGACCAATGACCAGGTCAAGTATAGAGGATTCTCTGCACCGATTTGCCCCCCATCCCCCAGAATGGGCTGGTTTCCAGCCATATTCACTGAGGCAGGAGCATTTCCAGTTTGAGAACAGACTAAGCTACCACCAAGAAGGCTGTGTTCGGGGATATAGGTCCAGGCAGAGAGAAGCCTGCTTCGTGGGAGGAGCATTTCGGGGCTTCTGAGAGAAGGCTCTTTCACAGTGAAGAACCCTCCGCAGCCAGACCATGGACTCCAAAGGCCATAGAGACAATTCTGGCCTGTGGGCCTGATGGTGGGGCTGCCCATAAGCTGTTTGGGTACATACTCATGCACACGTACACACACAATGCCTAGTCTAGTCACAGGTAGTATGCATGCTTTGGGGGTGACGTGGGCCCACAGAGGGGTGGAGGAATGCTGTTCTAGAAAGGACCATTGGGAAGGGCTCTGTAACAAGGGACCTGGGACACTTGAGTCCCTGACTTTCCCTCTTATCTCTTTCTCCAGTCCCTGTACTTCTCTAGGCTGGCTGCTCTGGTAATCCGTCTCCTGGCCCGCCTGCATTAGCTCATCTTTCTTCCTCCCTTTGCAGTTTATAGAGTGGGACAGTAACCAGTCCCACTGGAGCCAAGTGAGTTCTAGGGAGCCAAATCTGTCACAAGAATAAAGTGTCAAGACCCTTTTATATACTTTAATGCGTGTGCACACTACACACACACACACACACACACACACACACACACACACACACACGGACCAATGAAGACCAGAGATCAGTATTCAATCTTCGTTAACTAATCTCTACCTCTGTTTTTTTTTTTTTTCTTGGAGACAAGGTCTCTCAGGAAACCCAGAGCTCACCACTTCAGGTAAACTGGCTAGCCAGTCAGCTCCCAGAATCCCGGTGCCTCTGCCCCCATCCCCACAGCTTTAGCATTACAGACAAGTACGACAATGCCAGGCTTTTATGCAGGTGGGTGCTAGGAATCAAACCCAAGTCCCTATGGGGTTGCAGCAGGCACTTTACCCCTTGAAGCATTTCCCCAGATGCTGTGATACGATCTTAGTGGCCTTTTGTGATGGTTTGTATATTCTCTGCCCAAGGAGTGGCACTATTAGAAGGCGTGGCCTTGCTGGAGTGGGCGTGGTACTGTGGGCATGGGCTTTAAGACTGTCATCCTAGCTGCCCGGAAGCCAGTCTTCCGCTAGCCGCCTTCAGATGAAGATGTAGAACTCTCAGCTCCTCCTGCACCATGCCTGCCTGGATGCTGCCACGTTCCTGCCTTGATGATAATAGACTGAACCTCTGAAGCTGTGAGCCAGAACCAATTAAGTGTTGTCCTTTATAAGACTCACCTTGGCTGTGGTGTCTGTTCACAGCAGTAGCACCCTAACTAAGACATCCTTCATCCATGCCTAGAAGAAGGGCTCTATCAGCAGACAGTGAAAGTGAACTGGAACTGCTTAGGGTAAGATACCTGTCCTCACAGAGCCACGAAGCTCATCAGGTCCCAGGATCACCCGGATGGGACAGTTCTCTCCATCCTTGTTTTCTCGGCCTCCATCTTTTAAGTAGACATGGTGGTTGGGGGATAGGAGCTGAGGCAAGGGGTCTAGGAGTTTCTGCTATCCAGGGATCTCAGAAGACAGAGGAGGAGGAAGAGGAGAGAAGGGGTAGGAAGAATTCTCCTACTGCTACCCACCCCTCCCGAAAACTGGTATGAAGGTACAAATCAGTCTCTTGGTCTGTGAAATGGGTACATCGGAAGTGACCTCATGGCTTGTTTGTGATGCGTTAGCAAATGAGTCGGTAAAATACCAGGAGGGACCCTACATGCTGGGGGGGTGGGGGAGGGAATCTGTTAGGATGCTCAGAGCCTTGTCCACATGAGCAAGTCAGCATGTCGCATGATTCCTGTGGTCATGCAGACCCGAGTCCAGCCCTGGGAAAGGCTCACCAGCATCCCCAGAGCCTTGAGGCTCTCTGCCTACCCCACCCCCACCGAGGAGCAGACAGTGTGAAGGCAGAAACACAGAACGTTCTTTTCCTTTCTGAAAGGGAAAATTTCTAAATATTCCTTCCCGAGCGTTTACGCTAGCAAATGACACCACACATCTGCGATAATCATTAGCGCAATTCAAGCCCAGGTTCTGCCATCTGGGCGTGCAATGGATTCCCACCTGCTCTCCTCCCGTATGGGGTCTTGGTGCTGGCTCTGGCCTTGGAGCTGTGAGCAGAAGAGAGGTATCTTGTCTGGGCCCACCCCTATCATTCCTGGCATGAGATCCTCTAGGGCCTGCCTGGCAGAGAAGAGATGGCTGTCTGTTAGCCAATGTCCCAAGGAACTCCTCTCTGGCCACCCGTAAGAAATGCTACGAACTCACATGGCAGGGGCTGGGGAGATGGCTCAGCAGTTAAGAGCAAGAACTGCTCTGGCAGAGGGCCCTTGTTCAGTTTTCAGCACCTATATAGTTGTCTCACAACTGCCTAGAACTCCAGCCCCAGGGCTCTATCACTCTCTGCTGGCCTTTGCAGGAACCTGCATACAGGTACACAGTCCGTATGCAGGCCCATGAAAGGAAAAGATAACAGATTGTATATGTGTATGTGTGTGGATACGATGTATATGACTATCTATGTATATGTATGTCTAAATGATGTGTGTATGTGTATATGGTGTATGTGTACGATGTATACGTATACACTGTATATGTATGTGCATACATATATGATATATGTGTACATGTATGTGATGTATGTGCATATGATGCATCTGTATGTATATATGATGTTTGTGTATATATGTGTATGTGCATATGTATATGGTGTATGTACATGTGTATATGATGTGTGTATATGTATATGTGCATATGATGTACATGTATGTATATATGATGTTTGTTTATATGATGCATGTGTATGTATATATGATGTGTGTATATGTATATATGATGTTTGTTTATATGATGCATGTTTGTGTGTATATGTATATATATATATGATGTATGTGCATGTGTATGTGATGCATATGTATATGTATATATACATATGATGTATGTGTATGTATATATGACATATGTGTATGTGTATACATGATGTTTGTTTATATGATGCATGTGTATGTATATATGATGTGTGTATATGTATATATGACATGTGTGTATATGATGTATATGTATATGATATATATGTGTATGATGCATAAGTGTATGTATATATAATTTTCCCCCATGTGATTGTACCAGTTAGGATTTGGTATAGCTACAAATGTCGGGTAGCCCAAATTCACAATGACTGAAACAGCCAAGTAACCTCAGTCTGGAGCCAATGCAGTGACCACAGCTTCCAGAACGCAGCCTCCTTCTTGTGGGTGGTTGCCATTGTCAGCAGATGCCTTCCTCCCAATGATTCAAGATGGCTGCCAAGATTCAAAGTCTGTGGTGCCTGCACTCCAGCCAGCTTGGAGGAGGAACGCCTCAGGAAAGGCATGCTTCGTCTCTGTTACAGACACTGGTCACATATGAACAGTGCGGTCCCCTGGGACTATCCTATGTCCGGTCCATCGGCCAGGACTTCATCCCAAGGCCACTCTTAGTTGCAAGGGAAGCTGGGAAGTAGAATGTGTATTCTGGGCAACCGTGTACCCTGCTGATGTTTTTGCCAAGGGGGGAGAGAGAGCTCCGGGGAGGCAGCTGGTGGCTGCTGCTGGCAGGGCACGGCTTGCCTCGCACGTAAGGTTCTGTGGTGTGACGACTGGCTTGGACCTTTTCCAATTTATTTCACATTCCGGGTAACCATATTAGTGAGAATTGCTTTTCTCCGTTTGTGCTATTTCGTCGGGATTTATTTCCAAATGTGTGACAACCTGCCAGGTTGAAGGGTGTGACTCGCTCTCTCTGGCAGGAGCTGCGGACTGGTCTCTGGAGCACTCGAGCCCCAGAGATTTGCTAAGCCTGTATTCTTATTGTATACTCCATCCCCCCTCCTTCTGCTTCTCCTCTTTTTTTCCCCCTGTCCTCTCTTGCCTGCCTGCCTTCTTCCTTCCTCCCTTCCAAATTATTTTTATTTATGCGTGCAGTCATTTTATCTGCCTGCATGTCTTTGCACAGTGTGTGTGCAGTACCCATAAAGGCCAGAAGAGGGCGGTGGAGCTTCTGGTACTGGAGTTAGGGATGGTGTGAGGTGCCATGTTGATGCTGGAAACTGGGCCTAGGTCCACTGCAAGAGCAGCAAGTGCTCTTAACTGCTTAGTCATCTTTCTAAACACCCCCTCCCCACCCCTTTCTTTTTTGAAACAAGGTCTCACTTTGGAGGTCGGGCAGGCTTCTGACTAGTGCTAGTCCCCCTGTCTCAGAGGCCTGGGTTCACAGCAATGAGCCTTCACACCCAACTGGTTTTACTTATTTTGTTCACGAGGGTTTCTGTTTGTCTGTTCTATCTTGTTTATCTTTGGAAGAGTCTCGTGTAGCTCAGGCTGGACTGGATCTTTCCATGTAGCCGAGGATCACTTAGAATTCCGGATTCTCCTGACTCAAAACTATGTCCCAAATATATTGCCACCATTCCTGTTTTTACTTGTATTCCTTTTTTTTTTTAAACCAATTTAACAGTTGTGTAAAGGGCTGTTTAGGATTCTTTTTAATTTAAAATTACATTTATTTATTTGTGTGTGCATGTGTGCATTTGTGTGTGTGCACACATGTGCATGTTCGTGTGTGTGTACACACATGTGCATGCTCGCATGTGAGTACATGCCATAGAGTATACATGGAGGTCAATGGAAAGCTTTTGGGAGCAAGTTCTCTTCTTTCACTATGTGGGTCCCTGGGGATTTGAACTCAGATCCTCCGGCTTGGCAGCAGCACCTGCCCTTACCTGCTCAGCCACCTCACCCTGCCCGATATCTAATTTTATATCCATGGAGAGCTAGCTGAGATTTTGACCTGGGCTCGTTTACAATCTATATATACTCAAAGAATAGCTAATTGTGTTTCCAATTAGAAGGAAAACTCAGATCTTGGAAAGCTAAGGCCTGGAAGATAGAGTCACGGGGCAGTTGGGTCAGACTCTATACTGGATGTGGCTGACCCCTAAGCCAGTATTCACATAGATGGGGCTAGTTTAAGTGGGGCACGGCTACGTGGGGTGCCAGCTGGAAGACTACTGCACGGGAAATTGAGGCTCTCCCTCGATGATGTTTGTTCCTCAGCTTCTGCAGGCACCTCCTTTCTCTCCTGCTCCCTATGTGTGCTCCCCCATTGCAGACAAGACAGACAGACAGACAAGATGGGTAAAAGGGGAATGGGGGCCCGGCAGCCCTGAGTCCAGGCCATTCTTCCCATCCCCCAAAACTCTGAGTGGCATAATAGCACCAAGAGGGGATGGTGGTGTGCTGGGAGGCCTGGGGACCATCTGCCACCCTCCCTCCCAAGCTCAGCTCCCTCTGACCTTTGCTCACCTGTGTCCACTCCGCCGTCCGACCCTCTATCTGCTGGGGACTCACAGGGACTCAGCCGCACTCTGTTTTGTTTCTCTCAGGGAAGAGCATCATGGGCTCGATTTTAGAGCTAAAAATACGCCCCTCATGACATCCAGTGTCTCGAGTGCTTTATCAGTGTGAGCACAGAAGCCGTGTGGTGGCTATTCCTGGTTGTCACCTTGACTACCTCTGGAATGAACTACAATCTAGAAATGGAGGGCACACACCCGTGATCCAGATCTTGAGGCTGGAAGACACAGGCTCCTGACCCGGCTCTTGGCACAGAGGTCTTGAGGCATGGTGGCCTGTGAAAAGCTTAGGCCCAGGCAAGGTAGTACAGGCCTTTAATCTTAGGAGACAGAGGCAAGTAGATCTCTGAGTTCATGGTCAGCCTGGGACAAAGCAAGTCCCAGATCCAGGCGTGGTGGTACACACCTTTAATCTGGGCCTGGCCTTCCCCTGGAAGTCTACATAAGGACATAGGAAGAAGGAAGATTCTCTTCTTCGCCTGCTTGCACTTAAATGCCAGCACATCGGTTGGAACCTACCTCTACAGAAGACCGGCTGAGACAACTAGCCTCGTGGGACTGAGCAACTCCTAGATCCTTGGACTTCCCACTCACGGCTGCCCACTGTTGGGTCAGTTGGACTACGGACTGTAAGTCATCACAATAAATTCTCTTAATATATAGAGACATCCCATAACTTCTGTGACTCCAGAGGACCCTAACTAATACAAGCACAGAGGGAAGTCACTTTCTAGGGGTCCCCTGTGCCTAAGTGGCAGAGCCACAAAAGAGTCCTAACTGCAGTTTTTGTTTGCTCTATTGTTTGGTTGGTTGGTTTTGTTTTTGAGAAAGGGTCCCATGCATCCCAGAATGTCCTCCAACTTGGTATCCGACTTGAGGCTGAGGATGACCTTGAACTCCTGACCCCTCTGCCTCCACTTTTTAAGTGTTGTGATTTATAGACATACGCCCCCAGACCTAGGATGCAATTCCACCTTATGAGGCTCTCACCGCGGCCTTGGTTGTTAGCTGGAGAGACGTGCGGTGCCTCCTTGGGCATCCTATCTGCCTGGCTTGTGAGCCTGAGGAGGTGCGGGGGAACATGGGCCATGCAGGGTTGCCTTGGAGACCCTCTTCCTCTATGTGTGTCTGAAGGGAGGCTGGGGGACTAGGAGGGAGCCCTCAGTGGCCTGCCGTGGGCATCAGTGTCCATGAGATATTCTAACAAAGGCACCAACTGGGTCCTCAACCCCCGGCAAAGGTGAAGTCCCAGTAGGCTTGCTTCTGGAATTCTCCATGAGAATGTGTGGGAGCCAGTTTGAGAATTCAGGGTCCCCTCCACGAAGTCAAGGAGATATAAGGAAGGGAAAGTGGCTGAGAGGACCAAGGCAGGGAGAGACTGCTTTAAAGAGAGCTGTAGGCTCTCCTGTAGGCCCTGACTTCTACCTATAAGAAGCACCATGATAAAGGAGATGGGTGGAACATGGGTGGGTGAGGATGCAAGCCTTTAGCTACCCTGACACACACACACATACATGTCATCTCAGCACCCAGGAGGAGGCAGGAGGATCAGGAGTTCAAAGCCAGCCTTGGCTATATAACAAGTTTAAAGCCGGTCTGGGCTCTCCATGAGACCTCATCTGTATCAGTTACTTTCCCTGTTGCTGTGATAAAATACTTGGACAAAAGCAACTTAAGGAGGCTGGAGAGATGGCTCAGCCGTTAAGAGCACTGACTGCTCTTTCAGAGATCCTGAGTTCAATTCCCAGCAACCGCATGGTGGCTCACAATCATCTAATGGGGTCTAACACCCTCTTCTGGTGTGTCTGAGGACAGCTACAGTGTACTCGTATACATAAAATAAATAAATCTTAAAAAAAAAAATAAAAAGCAACTTAAGGGAGAAAGGGCTTGTTGTGGCTCATGGTTCTAGGATACCGTCCATCCTAGTGGAGAAGTCATGATAGTAGAGACCTGAGATGCCTGGCCACATGGCAGGCACAGTCAGGAACCAGAGAGGAGTGAATGGTAGTGCCCAGCTCACATTTCCCTTTTATACAGTATAGTCTGGTTGTCTAGCCTAGGGAGTGGCACCACCCACAGTGGGCAGGTCTCCCACTTCAATTAAGCTGATCAGTATAGTCCTCCACAGACCATTTCCTGGGGAACAGGGGGACTCTCTTCTGAAAGGTCAGAAAGGACGATCTGTGTCTCCATGAGAAGCCCCCCAGGACTGTCCGTGCAGGCTCTGCTCCCAACAGGCGAAAGTGGAAACAGTCCAGATAACCGCCACCGGTGGAAGGGTGAGCATCTTACACAGGGAAGGCAATAGTGCCGTGGGCCTTCCCACCGGCAAGCCTTCAGAACACCAGGCGTCATGAGCCAATCATCAAAGCAGTAATCTAGCCACTAAATTTAGCCATTTAGGGGGCAGAGTGGGCAGGTCTGTAAAACAGGTTAGAGATTAACAACCCCTGGGGCTAGGGAGTGGGTGGGGGGGTGGGTAAGGGAATGGAAATTCATAGGTGCAGGCTTTCTTTGAAGGAAGTCATGGAAATGTTCTAAAATTAATACTGGTGGTGTTTGCGCTGCCCCAAATATAGTTTAAATAACAATCGAATTGTTCACTTTAGGATGGTGACATTTATGGTAGGTACAGTGCGAAGCTGTTGCTTTTTGTTCAGAGGCCACAGAAGCAGGGCTCATAGGACAGGGCAAGAGACGGTTCCAGCCTGCGGTTCCTACTGGGTCAGGGGGAAGACGCTGTCTTGCTGTCTCCTCCGGTGGCTGAGATAGAATACCTGGACAAGAGAAGCTTAAGTGAGGACGGGGTTTCTCTGTGTAGCCCTGGCTGTCCTGGAACTAACTCCGTAGACCAGGCTGGCCTCGAACTCAGAAATCCGCCCGCCTCTGCCTCCCAAGTGCTGGGACTAAAGGCTTGCGCCACTACTGCCCGGCTGGAAGGGTTTATTTTAGCTTGAGTTTCAAGGTACAGTCCATCATGTGAGCAGGAGCTTGAAGTGGTTGGTCACGTCACATCCGCAATCAGGAAGTAGAGAGCCATGAGTGGGTACCACTCAGGGCCCTTTCTCGATTCACAGTTCAGAATCCCAGACAAGGAATGGCCCTGTATACCTCAGGTGAGTCCTCTGACCTCAGTTAACGTAATTCAGGTAAACACATACACACAGAGAGTCAGAGAGAGAGAGAGACAGGGAGACAGAGAGAGAGACAGAGACAGAGACAGAGAGACAGACAGAGTCAGAGAGACAGACAGAGACAGGGAGACAGAGAGAGACAGAGAGACAGAAACAGAGACAGAAAGGGTGGGGCAGAGGTCCATCTCATACCTCATTTAAAAGTTCTCATCTAATCTTGCCCGCTCTGCTTGCGACTCAGAGCTGACAGATATCAGTTTTGAAAGGACCTTGACAGGTCAAAGTCGAGAACCCTAAAGAGACTTGGAAGCAATCTCGTATTTACCATCTGCATACATTCAGGAGCCGGTGTGAGGAGAAAAAGGAAGAAGTTTCTGGAGAAAAACCTGGTTTAGACACCAACATGGATTCAACTTTAGATTACATTAAAAGATGTGAAGTGTGGCTGCAGGGATCCTCAGCGGCTGGGAACTGCCGTTTCAGAGAACCCAGGTTACATTTGCAGCACCCAAGAGGTAGCTCACAACCACCTCTAACTCCAACTCCAGGCCACCAGGCGCCCTCTGCTGGCCTCCAAGGACACTGCACCCATGTGCATAAACCTACACAGGCACACACGCCTATACATATAATTAAAAAAAAAAAAAAATCTGTCCTAAAAAGTAGACTCCCTGCATGGAAGGAGGCGACAGTCCTCGTGGGTGAGGAGGTAATCCCTTTGCTGTGTTCTGTTATCAGCAGGATGAAGACACCATCTCAGGAGAAATTGGCAAGAAACGTTTTCAGCCCGAGAACCATGTCAGACCAGAACAACAGAAGTCGCTGAGGCCATTAGAGTTGTCACATGGAAAGCTAAGTGGATGTGCTCTCTGCTGCTCTTCAGGGACAAGCCAGGACCAGGCATGTAAGTTATGAAGGATGCCGGGGGGGGCGGGGGGGCACAGAGGTGGGGGCAGGGAGGGTGGGGGGATCTGCTCAGCTTTCACCTAAGGAATTTAACCAGAGCTGACTGTTGTCAAAATAGAGGGCCTTGGAAAGGAATCGCACCTGCTAACGTTTATTGAAAAACAAATGAAAGGCCCTGAATTTTATTTGCTTATTTTGATTCTGCAATCCATTCCCATGGTCTTAAATGCAGAACATTACAGAAGCTTATACAGAGACGGGCTGTGTCTCCATGCTCAAGAATCTCGTCCATGTCTGATTACCGCACGCAAGCACACTTCCAAAGCTCCTAGAGGCACATACAAACACGATTCTGTGACCTTCCTTTCTAAAGATTTATTTCTATTATTTTAAATGTGTGTGTGTGTGTGTGTGTGTGTGTGTGTGTCTGCCTGTCTGCCTGTCTGCCTGTCTGCCTGTCTGCCTGTCTCGGTCTGTGCACACCGAGTCATCTCTCCCTGGATCTGGAGTTTCAGGCCATTAGAATCCCCTGATGTAGGTGCTGGGAATTGAATTCCGGGTCTTATAAACTTATAAAATTGAAATAGATATTGATAACTGAAAAATCTTTTCTTTTTCACTAGATGGGCATTATTATAAGCAATTCATAACGTGTATACGGTTTTCTTTTTCTGTGTCTATTTGGTTTGGCTTATTTTTATCTTTAAAAGAACATACTTGTTTGTTTATTTATTTATTTATTTATTACTAATGGGTATGAAGTGGCAGTGGGGGTGGGGTTTGAGCACTTGACACAGCATATCTGTGGAAGTGTTGCTAAAATTCCTTCCCAGGAGGAGACATAAACTCCGTCTATACCTCCTCCCAAGGCCCCAATAACAAACGACCATGATCCCCCCAAAGTTCATAAACCAATGAACAGAGGTGAGGTTTTCTCAGTATTAACAGTAGACGGAACCCCCTGCCCCAGCCTTCCCCAGCCTCTGTATGTGAAACCCTGCCCGAGGCCATGTGCAATTGAGGCAGCGTTGACTAACAGGTGGCAGGGAGCAGCTCGGGTGAGGGTCTCGTGACCCTCCCACTGTTCCATGAAGAATGTGAACAGCCAACAAGCCCAGCATGGATGATCCTTTCACAAGCGGGCACAGTTGAATTCCCCAGTATGGCTCAGAGGACAGTCATGCATAACAGGAGGTCAGAGGAGAACTCTGTGAACTCGCTTCTCTCCTCCCAGCTTTTGTGATGCTGGTGGTCAAACTCAGGCGGTCTGGCTGTCCCGGGGAGTCCTTTTTGTTTTTAAAGATTTTATTAGCCGGGCGGTGGTGGCGCACGCCTTTAATCCCAGCACTTGGGAGGCAGAGGCAGGTGGATTTCGGAGTTCGAGGCCAGCCCGGTCTACAGAGTTCCAGGGAAAGCCTCCTGCCTCTAATCTGGGCCACGCCTTCCGCTGGAAGCTACATAGAGACGTGGAAGAAGGAAGCTTTGGTTCTTGTGTGCCTTGCTCTCACCTCGATGGCCAGTCCACTTTGCTAGCCTTAAAGCAACTTCTTCAGTCTTCCAGTGTAGACAGAAGGCCCGCGGAGACGGCCAGCCCCGTGGACTGATCCTTGGACTACAGGATGCTAGATATAACAACTGCAGAATCCTTGGACTTTCTGTCCACTGCCAGCCATGGTTGGATTCACTGGACCACAGCCTGTTAAGTCATTCTAAGAAATCCCCTTTCTATGTATATAAAGAGATTCATTTTTATAAGTCCTTCTTACTCTAGAGAACCTTGACTAATACAGAGCTTCCTGTAGCTCAGACTGGCCAGAGCATGCTAACTGAAGTTGACCTTGAGCTTCTACCACTGCT
>NW_022196909.1:45648165-45653165 GCF_008632895.1 Mastomys coucha
AAACCCTGTCTCAAAAATCCAGGGAAAAGTGGGACACCTTTAATCCCAGCATTCAGGAAGGGGAGTGGGTGGGCAGATCTCTGTGAGTTCGAGGCCAGCCTGCTCTACATAGTGAAGTTCCAGAACAGCCAGAGCTACCTCGTGAAACCCTATCTCAAAGGAACAAAGAAGAAAGACTTCTGAGTCTCCGTCTGGTAACAAGTTCAGACTGTGTGGGATACAAGTAAAATCTCACGTTACACTTGCAACCTGCTGAGCTCAGGGGCTGGCATGCAGTCCATGCTCAGTGAGGTTAATCCCGCCAGAGCTGGGGCAAAGCCAGCGCTCCCAGAACAGGGTCCTGCCTGGCCTTCGGGCCTGGCTGCCTCTTGCCTGCCTTCCCTGTCTCAAAAGACGACAGGTTATTAGGACAAATTTGATCGAAACGACGCATGGATTAGCATGTGCGAGGCAAAGTCTAATTCTGTTTACTGTTCTGGGGTAGCACACAATTATTACAGGAGCTGGGACAGAGTGTTTTTAATAACATTCCTTGTTAAGATTTAATTACAGGAAATTGCATTTTCTTAATCACTGAAAACTCAACTGGCTAGGAAAAGAATCGTGATAATTTTGTGTGTGGCTTATTAAGTTCTTAGGATATTCTTTCTCTTACATTTTTCTTTTATTATGTACTGCTGCTAAGTGCTTTTTAACCCTTGGAGCTCCGGATACCCCTGTCTCTCCCAAACCCAGTCCCTGAATTCATTTGCAAGCTGAGTGTCAGAACCCCGGAATCAAAGAGAGAGCATGCAATGTCAGACTCCAGCTGCTGGGGCAGAGAGAGACCGCCCTTTGCTCTTGTAGAGGACTTGAGTTTTGTTTTTGTTTTTTTATAAAGATTTATTTATTTATTCATTCATTCATTCATGAGTACACACCAGCCGAGGGTATCAGACCCCATTACAGATGGTTGTGAGCCACTACGGGGTTGCTGGGAATTGAACTCAGACATGTCTGGAAGAGTAGTCAGTGCTCTTACCTGCTGAACCATCTCTCCAGCCTAGAGGACTAGAGTTTGATGCATGGTATGGTGCACCCATATCAGATGCCTCACAACCGCCTCTAACTCCAGCTTTGAGGGGTCTGATGCCACCTTCTGGTCTTTGCAGATGCATACACACACACACACACACACACACACACACACACACATTTTTTTAAAAAGAATCCAGCTACGCTCAGGCCCTCATCCCGGGAGCCCTTCCCCTTTAACAGCTACCAACATTGTCCGTGGGTTTCTGGCTAACAGACTTCCGAGTGTCAGGGTTTTTTACAGGGCAAAGGGAATTTGCACCAGAGGGGGGATTGGTAACCACATGTCTTGCTCTCTCCCTCCCTGCTTCTTCCCTGCGAGTCAGAAAGCCTGGCTAGGATTGTACTGTAAAACCTTTCCCATCTTCCAGAAGCTATGAGACCCCTCCCCCACTTCTGTCACATGGGCCCTAATATCCTCTCTTTAGCACCCCACCATGCTGTCATCAATCTGCCTGTATGTCCACAATGTCATCTAACGATTCCGTCTCACTGTCTCCTTTAACCCTCATCCCAGACTTTTTTCTTAACCCGAGCAAGCATGTGCGGGAAAGAGGCAGCATGTTCACACGTGTTCACTCAGCCCGTAGAACCTTGTTCTGGCCCTTCTGGGAACCTTGCTCTTTGGCAGGTCCACCTCCTGCCAGAAGCCTGTGGCGGGAGCCCACAGAAATGGGTTTTCCACTCGTGGGCACGGTTTGGGAGTCTGGAGCCCACACTGTGTCCTGAGACTGAGAGCCCACTGCCGGATCTCTCTGTCCCCGACTGTCCTGTCTCTCTGGGGCAGGCAGAACCCTGGGTCATTTCCTCCTAATTGGCAAGAGAGATTTCCCTCCTGCTCCAGGTGTGGGATTCTGAAATAGGCACAAAAAGAGCTCCATCCTGGGTTCAAGGGCTCTTTCTGCTTCTCTTTCTGCTGTCTTTGTGAGGGTGAGGGACATGGGAATGCTGGCAGTCAAGAGGAAGCAGGAAAGCAAAGGTGTAGAAGAACGGCAGCCTACTAGTCACTTCCAGGAAACCATGCAGGAGGGATGCTGGCAGCTGGCCATGGTCTCAGCACCACGAGGAGCAAAGCTTATAAAATCAGTGTGAGCCCGAGAGGGACTTGTGATGTTTAAGCAAGCATTCTTTAGCTAAAAGGACTCCTGGTTCTACATATCTGGATTCCTGTCACTGTGTTTGAGCATGCACATGCGTGCGTGGTGGGAAGGGGTCTTTGGCCTCCATCACAGCTCCTTCCCTGTCTCCTGGTCCCGTGACCCTCAAAGCACATGGGCTACAGCCCTACAGACCCTGTCTTAGGGTTTTACTGCTGTGAACAGACACCATGACCAAGGCAACTCTTGTAAGGACAACATTTCATTGGACCTGGCTTACAGGTTCAGAGAGGTTCGGTCCATTATCATCAAGGTTGGGAACATGGCAGCATCCAGGCAGGCATGGTACAGGGGGAGCTGAGAGTTCTACATCTTCATCTGAAGGCAGCTAGGGGAAGACTGGCTTCCAGGCAGCTAGGATGCGGGTCTTAAAGCCACGCCCACAGAGACACACCTACTCCAACAAGGCCACACCCACTCCAATAAAGCCACACCCACTCCGACAGGGCCACACCTCCTAATAGTGCCACTCCCTGGGCCAAGCATATACAAACCATCACACAGCCTCTCCTTCAGAATCATCACCCCTTTGGCAAATAAGCCCCACTGGCAGCAAATGGCACCTAGCCCTCTTGAGTCTCTGGGTAACTGAGAGAGAAGAGTCACGGAGACACGGACTACTAAAGTTCTGAGTGGAAGAGTCTGAGCTGACACATCTCCGAGTCTTTCTGCTCTCCTCTAAACTTGAACTCCCAGCTGTCTTAATCCTGCCCCCCCATCTCCTCCGTCCCCCCAAGCCTCCAGTGGCCTCTCTGTGTTCCCTCTAAGTCGCTTTGGTGTCTTTGTTCTCCTGGCTGGGGAAAGCAGGCTTGACAGCCTTAACCCCGGTGGCAAAGTGCGGGACTTCAAAAGAGGCTTCAAGGAGCTGATGGATAATAGATGGCTGGAAGCATGAATGATACATATGTAGATAAATGATGGATAATAGGGTCTGCATGATGTATGGGCGGCTGCCAGGTAATAGGTGTGCGGCTACACATGGAGAGAGGGAGGGAGGAGGGGAGGGAAGAGGAAGGGAGACAACAGACATAGACTGAGTCCAGACCATGATAAATGCCTGGAGACTAGATAGGCAGGGAGACAAGATGGAAGAACCTCAAAGGGAACTTACTGGACCCAGGGCCGGAGGAAAGAGCCATCAAGTGGGCAGACACCCAGAGCCTTCAGTGACGGCTAGGAACTATCCAGGCGTCCATGGCAGATGGCAGAATGGGACGGATCAGAAAGGCCACCATCTCACGGGCTGATGATGATAATGATGGATGTGCCCGGAGATAATGAATGGCTCAACCTGCTGATAGATCAAGTTACCTCCTGCCACCTTGAGCGCCATTAGCTCCCAGGACTGGGCCTGCGAGCGGTGAGTGCTATTCCTCTGTTACCCACAAGGGGGCGCTCGGATTCGAGGCCCGTTCAGAGCTGGTTTCCGGGACGGTGGGATCACGTGATCCTCCTTTCTTTCCTCCCACTCCTCAGGCTCATAAATAATGGACCTGATTGAAAACTGCTCCCCAAGGAAGGGCAAGAGAAAGGTTTCATGCTAAGTTGCTTAGCCTAGGCATCTGAGTCATTCCCCGTCACTCCCCTGCCGTCTTCCGGTCGTGCTTTAAATCCTTCCTTTTTCTCTACCTTCCTCTTCCTACTTCCTAGACTCTTAGTTCCTCCCTCAAATAGCCAGCCAGGTTATTGTTCTTTTTTTTTTGTTTGTTTTTTGTTTTGTTTTGTTTTGTTTTGTTATGGAGACAGGGTTTCTCTAGGTAGCAGTGGCTGTCCTGGAACTCACTCTGTAGACCTGGCTCTCTGCCCTCGAACTCAGAAATCCGCCTGCCTCTGCCTCCCAAGTGCTGGGATTAAAGGCGTGCGCCACCACGCCCGGCCAGGTTATTGTTCTTAAAAAAGCAGAGGCCGATTCCAGATTCCAAGGGGAGTGGGGCTGAAGGTGGGTGGGTGGGGCTGATTAGCTCTTCCGCAGGCTGAACCCAGCGTTGAAGGTGTAAGCCTCTTCTAGCAGCCCAGACACCAGCCGGTAGGGATAGTGGGATCCAGGATGGACAGCTTTGTGGGGAACCTTCCTTGGGATTCAGCTACAGTACAAAGGGTAAGACAGGAAAGGAGTGTGGTTACAGAGGATACTGGGGTTCCGTGAGAAAACTTGTCACTTGGAGTCCAAGTTTCCCGGTAACTCCTGGAAGGCCGAGGCAGGGCCAGCAGTCCTGCATCGGAGATAAAGTCACTGCCTGAGAGAATCACATTCCCAGAGCCATGGACTACAGGGACCTGCAGAACATTCTACAGGGAGAGCCCAGAGAAGTTCAGCGGCTAGCCGAGCCTCCTACTGCCAGGCAGTGACAGACCTGCGCCTACCATCAAACTCAGGAAGGTTGTTAAGAGAAGGCTCTTAGAAGGGGTAGCTAACAGTGGGGAGGGGGTTCCCTTCCTCTACTTCACAGCCCCCTTATTCCTCTTGAGGGCAAAGCAAACCATCTGGCATGCCTAGCCCTGTCTGGAGGAAACGCCACTAATGTGGTTTTAAGCCATAATAAGCAAGATGCCAGGCATGGTGGTGCATGCCAATCTCTGCGTGCCAATCTCTGAGTTTGAAGCCAGCCTGATCTACACAGTGAAAGCTTGTCTCAAAAAGAAAGAAAGAAAGAAAGAAAGAGAGAGAGAGAGAGAGAGAGAGAGAGAGAGAGAGAAAACAAGAACAGAGGGGAAGGGGGAGGGATAGTTGGACAGACAGACTGACCAAGATTGACCAGGATGGGCCAA
>NW_022196909.1:45654269-45692166 GCF_008632895.1 Mastomys coucha
TGTGTGTGTGTGTGTGTGTGTGTGTGTGTGTGTTTGTGCGCGCGCGCGTGCGTGCCTGTCTGTCTGTCTGTGTGTCTGTCTGCCTATGTATGCCTGCCAAGACATGGGCTTGGAGAAACAAAGACAACTTGTAGGAGGTGGTTCTACCCTTCCATTATGTGGTTCCTGGGATTTTACTCAGGCTGTCAGACTTGGCAGCAGGCGCCTTCACCCACAAAGTTATCTCTCCGGCCCCTTGAAAGGGACTTCCCATTTTTATTTATTTTTTTCAGATCCAGGAAAAATGGGAGGAGGGAATCTCTTCTGCTTAGGCTTCGTCAGGCAGAGAAGAGGGACCTACGTCAACAGCCAGGGCCAGCCACAAAGATGCAACCTGCACTGGTTCAGGAGGTGGTCCTGGCGGACGGACGTCAGCTGTCCTCGGCTGTCTATTCTGAGTCCTGCAAATCCACCCCCGGCCAGCCGGCCGGGGCTGAGCTCAGTTGGTAGGGTACTAGCATGTGTAAGGCTTGGGTTCAATCCCCAGTACTGCACAAACTACCATGGGGGGATTACATTTGTAATCCCAGCACTTAGGAACTAGAAGCAAGAGGATCAGAAATTCAAGGTCAGCCGGGCGGTGGAGCACGCCTTTAATCCCAGCACTTGGGAGACAGAGGCAGGCGGATTTCTGAGTTCGAGGCCAGCAGGTCTACAGAGTGAGTTCCAGGACAGCCAGGGCTACACAGAGAAACCCTGTCTTGAAAAACAAAACAAACAAACAAAAAATTAAAAAAAAAAAAAAAGAAGAAGTTCAAGGTCATCCTCAGCCACCTAGTGAGTTCCAGGCTTGCCTGATACACATGACACCCTGTCCCGATCAATCAATCAATCAATCAATCAATCAACAAGATTCTAGCCCAGGCTAGTAGGCTCTGGTGTCCCTACACTGACCATAGGCGGCATCATTAGTAAGGTGGGGCAGGGCCAACCCCAAGACCCTGCGGTCTCTTTCTCTCAGCCTACCTGACTGTCCTCCCCCCCCCCCCCCCCCCCCCCCCCCCCCCCCCCGTGAGACCTGCCCCCTCTGTCATTCCAGCAGAAAGATCTGCACTACCCTGATGGTCCCAATAGCAAGGTTCTAAGTGGCCCGGATCAGGTCACCATCCCCACACCAGAGTGACTCATTCTGCCAGCAACATGGGGGTCAGAAATGGTACCGGAAGCCCAAGATATAACCACCGCAGGATCCCTCGGGGAAATGAGAGCGGCTGCAGAGGCAAGGCTTCTGGGATTAGAGCCGGCACTCCACACACACCGGCACCCCCATGTTTCACGGTGAAGAAAAGTGTGAAGGGATGGGAGGAGGAGATCGTCTTTGGCTTGCTCAAGGCTGGATGTGTGTGCGCCAGAAACAGCAGAGGGTAAGGTGGCTCATCAGATAAAGATTTAAGGATTCGTGCCACAAGTCCTGACTCGAGTTCCATCCCCAGGACCTACACAGTGGAGGGAAAGAACCGGCACCCAGGAGTTGTCTTCTGACATCCAGTCATGTGCGCGTGCACACTCACACACAAAAAAATGAAATTTTAAATAAAATCTAAAGGACACAGAGATTTGTACTCTCACTCATAACACACGAGGCACACGTGCATGATTAAGTAAACATATGAGATCTTGTATCGACACGGTCGGCAAAGTTACACTGCGGTAATAAGTCCCAAACCACCCCAGATCGAACCGCCAAGTTCAGTTCTGGCTCAGGCTTCAGACCCTCACCGGCTCGGCTCAGCACAGCTGCCCCAGGACCCAGGCTGACGGAAATGCTAAGGCTCACACCTGTGGGGCCCCGATGCGGGGAGTGGGGGCGCACATATGTATGCATGTGTACTGGCTGGTTTTGTGTGTCAACTTGACACAGGCTGGAGTTATGACAGAGAACGGAGTTTCAGTTGGGGAAATGCCTCCATGAGATCCAGCTGTGGAATCTCATTTTCTCAATTAAGTGATCAAGTGAGGGCAGGAGGGCCCCTTGTGGGTGGTGCCATCTCTGGGCTGGTAGTCTTGGGTTCTATAAGAGAGCAGGCTGAGCAAACCAGGGGAAGCAAGCCAGTAAGAAACATCTCTCCGTGGCCTCTGCATCAGCTCCTGCTTCCTGACCTGCTTGAGTTCCAGTCCTGACTTCCTTTGGTGATGAACAGCAATGTGGAAGTATAAGCTGAGTAAACCCTTTCCTCCCCAGCTTGCTCCTTGGTCATGCTGTTTTGTCCAGGAATACAAACCCTGACTAAGACAGCATGCATGCACATATGCACACTCATGCACACACAGGTGCTCTCTCTCTCTCTCTCTCTCACACACACACACACACACACACACTCACACACAGATCCTGTAGTCATAGACTCCTGTCAAATCCCTGTGCCCAGCCATCAGTGTCAGAAGTCCCCAGCTAGGTGCGTGCTGTCATGGACACCTGCACCCCCATTTTGTTTCAGGCCTTGACTGCTGCCTCCAGCTTTTCAGTCTGGTTCTCTGGACCTCACCATCATCCCGTCTCTGCTCTGGGCTCATTCTTTCAGTCTCCCTTCCCTGGTGGTCCTCCCCTGTGGTCCTCCCCTCCTGTCAGGAGGAGGTAAAAGGGACAGCTGTGTGTTTATTCAGTGAAGCCTCACCACCGAGACACTTCCTTCGGGTTTCTTACTGGGGTGTTAGAACCCCCTCCCTTTTTCTCTTCACTTGCCTTGTGAGCTCTCTAAGTATGAGCTGGTGACAGAGGGGCTGTCTCAGCTAGAACTGCGGCAAGGAGGTGAGGCCCAGAAGACCTTGGGGGTGCAAACAGAGAGCAGGCAGAGACGAAGAGAGCCAAGACACAGAGTGCAGAGGCAGGGGAGACGGCTCCATGGGTAAAGTGCTGAGCCTGGATCCCCAGCGTCCATGTACATATCTGGGCCTGGTGGTAGACATCTCTCACCCCAGCACTGTGCAGGGGCAGAGACATGAGGATCCCTGCCTGGGGTTCGCTGCCCAGCCAGGGTGGCCAATCTGGTGAGCTTCCCATAGAGTCAGAGAGCTCCTCCTTCCAAAACCAAGGGATTAGCAATGGGGTAGCTCACCCAATACCCGGGCCCCATGCCCGCGTGCACGCAAACATGCACGAAGGAAAATACTTCGTCTAGTGCAGCGGAAAGACTCTGTAATGCAGACAGACAGACAGCATGGGGGAAATCAGAGGACAGCTCAGGGGGAGTCATTTCTCATGGGTTCTGCAGGCTGAACTCAAGTTTTGACACTTGCCTGTGGAAGGAGGAGGTGTGGCTCTTTCCCAGCAAGCAGTAGAGATTTGAGGCTGGGGGGTGGGGGGGTGGATCTGCTTGAGACACAAGCAGGGTTTTTCCTTGGAGATCTTTTGGTCAGAGGAGTCAGCTGGGGACTGAGCTGTGTGGCACCCCAACTGCCTATGTCTCAACTCTGGGGCCTGCTTGTGTGTATGATCGTCCTCCGAGCCAATCGCTCACCCTCGTAGGCAGTTCAGCTGTACCTGCTCATAAAGGCTCGTCTCATCCCAGCTGGATTTGCTGTTTGTGCCCCACCCCACCCCCCACTGCCACGGGGAGATGGGGAGGGTCACGAGACCCTCGCCTGAGTAATCTGGCGCATTGTAAGTAATTCTGTTCTAACCGTGTGTGACCTTGGGATGGAGCTAGAGAGCACACAGGCTAGAGAAGACTAGGAGAGTGGGACTTGATCCACCAGTGCTGCTGTGGGGAAGTCAGTTCATTGTCCCTGCTGGGTCAAGCCTTCCCGGTGTGCCATCTTGAGGGAAGAGATCCCTATCGGTGACCCCTCAACTAGGCTTGGTATGGAGCCTGGTAAGCTGGTTGGCTTCCCCGGAGTGAACCGTGGGTGGAACTGTGCCTCCGTTTGTTATTAGACCTTCGGAGGAGTAAAGGTCTCCTCACAGGAAGGAACTTCGACACGGCTCTAGCCTTGGCTAGGCCAGATGATTGTAGAGAGAAGTGGGCCCCATTCTGTATGGGAGCTAAGGAATGCCAGGCTGGAAAGGGAAGTAGACCGCTGCTTCTGGGGAGCCCAGGCCTAAGACTCAAGCTATTCACGCAACACTCCGTTAGCCATTCCCATCCTCCTCCCCTCCCCCAACTCCCACCTCCCCACACCCAGACCCCAGTGCAAGGACCAGAGAATCAGACAGACAGACAGACAGACAGACAGAGAGCAACTCCCAGTTACATACTAACAAACGGGACCGCCCGGGCAGTGGTGGCGCACGCCTTTAATCCCAGCACTTGGGAGGCAGAGGCAGGTGGATTTCTGAGTTCGAGGTCAGCCTGGTCTACAGAGTGAGTTCCAGGACAGCCAGGGCTACACAGAGAAACCCTGTCTCGAAAAACAAAAAACAAAACAAAACAAAACAAGCAAACAAACAAAAAAAAAACGGGACCATGAGTTACAGAGGAAAAGGACCTTATGTTCTAGCAGTGGGGGCCACCTTAACCCCCCGTGTTCTTCCAGACCAGAGTCCAAACCCTCCCCAGTCAACAAGGAAAAAAAGTGGGTGTGGTGTGGCACCACGTGGGAGTGGGAAAGGGACCCTGATTGGGGGGGTGAGCCCCCCAACAAATCCATACAGCATCCCCATGTTTGGTCACCACCTCAAGACCCAAGGAAACGCAGGACACGCTTTGGGGGCCATGGTGAGGGGAGATCAGTGAGGTGGCCTTGATTCCTCCTGGATTTATTGAGAGAGGTAAGTGTGGGATCTACTGGGCACCCTGGTGTGTTGGCCCTAATCGGGGCTTTCCCAGCTAAACACTAGGATAAAAGAGAGTGTGGGGGGGAGTTGGCCAATAAATGTGGAGAAGTCCGTTCCTGGATTAGCTTCTGTCAGGTCTCATGCGCTTGGGAATAAAACAAGGCCTCTTTTGGCAGAAGCAGCCGAGCTTCCCTCACTGGCCCCTGCCCCTCCCGCTATATGCTTAGTATCTGCAACCTTCATTTGGCTTGGCAGGGGTCAGCACGCGTGTGTCACTGTTGAGAAGTGGTGGATCTTTTAGGGGGGCATAGGGCCCCCTGGAAGGTTCCTACCTTTGAGGAGACATTAGATTCCCTCTTGTGTTTCTTTCCTCGCTGCTTCTCAGCTGCCACAGGGCAGGCAGGCCTTCTCCGCCACACACTTCTGCCATAACACCCAGGCCCAAAGCAACAGGGGACCCAGTGACTATGGACAGGAACTTCTGCAACTGTGAGTCAAAACGAACTTCTCATCTTTATAAATTGGGCTATCTGAGGTATTTGTTATAGGGACAAAAAGCTGACACGTCCCCTCTCTTCCTCCGCTGCCATGCCCCAGCCTCTGCATATCCTGTACCCTCTGTTTGTGACACACTCCCACTGCCCAGCTCTTAAACACCCTAGGAGGCCCAGTCTAGTCTAGAAGGATTTTGGTGGTTCCACTTTCTACTTTCCAAATCTTGGTGATGACTGCTTCCTCGGCTGAAAGGGAAAAGGCCAGGGACCAGAGTCTGGGAGATAGAAAATGGTCTCAAAGTGAAGACATGCTGGTCTAAGTTCAGCAGAGAGGGCTGGGTCAGGCTTTACTAGCCCGGGGGTCACAGGCTTTAAGTGGAACGAGCAGGCAGGCTGAGGAGCAGAGGGCGTGCTGGGGATGCTGGGTAATTGAGACCAGACTGGAAAGAAGGTCAGGAAAGTGAAGATGCTGCAGACACTGATGACAGGTGCCCGATGAGAATGACCGCTCAGGGCAGAGACCATCTGGGGGTGGGGCAAGCAGTGCCAAACCCTAGCAAAGTGAATCTCCATGTGTGATTTTATCCAATTTGCTATCGTCCGCCTCCATGGGCTCTATCTGCTACTAAGAGAGAGGCAAGGAAAATCCGTGTCCCCCAGGAGTTAGCCTCTCTTAGACCTACTGTGTGCTACTGCTCTGAGGGAGATGCCGGCCTCCTCTTGGGAGGACCCGGGGAGAGAGGTGCAGGTACAGCGAGGCTGAGGGAGCCTCATAGAATGTGGGTGTCAGTCCCTCTGGAAGGAATTAGGGGGAACCACAAAGGGCCGCCCTAAGACTGAAAGCTGGCTGGGGAGACCAAAGCTAATAGCACCCATACCCGTCAGTGTTGCGTTCTTCCTGAGTCGAGCTGGGTGCGGGGAGACGTCTGAAGTCCCTTGTGCAGCGTGATTTGGGTGCACAGAGAGCCATGAGTGAGGTGGGATCTCTGACCCCCATGATCATCCCGTCAGGGCTCCCTGAGATGTTCTTGACCTCTGGAGAGAAAGTTGGACTGCCCTGGGCCTGATGGCCACCTAGGCCATTCCTCAGACACTGGGCCTTGGAGGCCCCAGGCACAGTAGGAACAGGAACCAAGACCCGTTTTTTACGCACGAGAAGCCAAAGCTTGGCGCTAAAAAGATGCTTGATGAAGGGTATCGGGGTCTGGATTTGAACTTGCGATGCCAGGAGCTCACATCAAGAGAAAAGGCCTCCACTCCTCCCTAGCTACCAGGTGAAGATGGGAAAGAAGGGGTGTGGTGAGAGAGGGAGAAGAGGGGGGGGTGGGGGAAGAGGTTCTCCTGCAGGGGCAAGCAAGTAGATCAGCCCAAGATAGAAAGAGCCAGAAACCTGCTGACCCAGGCAACAGGCCAGTCTCCACACCCTCCTCCTCCTCCTCCTCCTCCTCCTTCCCCCCTCCATCCCCCCTCCCCCGCAGAAACACCTGTTCCACCAAGCATCCAGGCCTCTTGATATTCACTCCCTTGCTGGGTTAGGGACCAGGCCAGGCCACCCTCTGAGTCCGTAGCTGGCCTCTGTAGGCAGTGCCCAGCTTATTTTTTCCTGAAACATCCCATCTTTACAAACTCACAGTCCTCACGGGGAAGCTGCACAGGATCTCCCTGTAAATGTCCCCCGCTGCCCTGAGTTCAAAGCCTGTCCTGCACAAAGGCTCAGGGATATGCCGTAATTGGATGAACCAGAGAGTGGTCTGTCCCAGGAGGAAGCTGGGGAGCTCTCTACCCCTGGCTCAGCACGGGGCCTGAGGCTTCAGCCAGAAACCAGTTGGCTTCCTGACCTATATTAGGTTGCTCAGAAAGCCATCAAAGGCCTCCCAGACACTCTGGTCAGGGGTTATTGCTTTGCCAATAGAGAAGTGGTTCTCAGCCCATGGGATGCGATCCCCGTAGGGTGGCATATCAGCTAGTCTGCCTATCAAAATTCTACATCGCTGGGCGGTGGTGGCACACGCCTTTAATCCCAGCACTTGGGAGGCAGAGGCAGGCGGACTTCTGAGTTCAAGGCCAGCCTGGTCTACAGAGTGAGTTCCAGGATAGCCAGGGCTACACAGAGAAACCCTGTCTCAAAAAACCAAAAAACAAAACAAAACAAAAATTTTTACATCACGATTCATAACAGTAGCAAAGTTACAGTTATGAGGTAGCAATGAAATAATTTTATGCTGGGTGGGCTTCACCACAACACGGAGAGCCATATTAAAGGGTCTCAGCGTTCGGAAGGATGACAACCCACGGGAACACAGAGGGGCTTAGAAGATATGAACGGCTTACCAAAGTGTTCTAGAAACACTATCTCAAAACAAAACAAAAATTTTCTACTTCCCTACGCTGTCAGCAGGACTGTAATGAGAGGCTACGCACCGCTCCGCCCCCTCACCCCCTGCATTATGGTAAAGGGTTGCTCCCTTCCTCCACGGCCCCTTGACAAACCTCCACTGCAAGGCTTATAGATTGTGATGGCCCATTGAAAAGCCAACCTTAAATGTCACTCACCGAGAGAATTAAGGGGTGGGGGGGTGGGGACCAGGGGGCGGGCAGGAGATGGGCAAGCAAGCATCGGGCATGGCATGGTCTGAGGTGCACACCGTGGGATGAGGTGTGAGGGTCAGACTCCGGAGCAGGGCAGTGGGACGTGAGGTCTGGGGTTAATGGGAAATGCACCCTGACTGTTGAGTGATCGTTATCTCCGGTAATGATGCCTGCTTCTACGGAAGGCGGCTAAGAGCGTGGGCTTGCCGCCTGAGCACCACCCCCCAGCCCAGTCTGTGTTCTTCCCCATCCACTCTCTCCAAGTTGCCTGCACGGCTAGAAGTCGATAGCAATGAAGAGCATGACCACCCACTGGGGCCCGGGGTCCCGTATGCTCCAGTCTGGCTTTCTAGCATTGCAGGCTAGTTCTAGGGAAAGTGAGTTCAGCTTCCCTTGTCCCCGGAGGCATCTCAGGTGGAGATGGGAAGGCAGACATGGGTGGTGGCACACACTTTTCATCCCCGCACTCAGGAGATAGAAACAGGAGGATCTCAAGTTCAAGGTTAACCTTGGCTGGCTAGAGAGTTTCGGGATGGCCAGAGATACAGGAGACCCTGTTCCCCAAAAGGAAAACAAAAGCAGAGCTAGAAAGATGGATCCAAGGTTAAGGGGCCTTGCTGCTCTTGCAGGGGTGACCCGAACTCTGTTCCCAACACCCATCCAGTAGCTTACAACTGCCTGTAACTCCAATTCCAAAGGATCTGATGCCCCCTTCTGGCCGCTGAGGGCACTGCATATGCGTATGGTATGCAGACATGCGTGAGGCCGTACACCCATACGCATAAAATAGCTTTCTCATAAGGAAGAAAAAGTGGATGAGAGGCTTCTTGCTCCTCTGGGAAGAGAATGAACCTGGGGCCTCCTCATGCCACGCTTCCTGCCTCCGCCCACTCTATAATCTTATTGCTTTTGTGCAATAAACAAAGCTCTCATTTTATTTTTAAGTCACACCCACCTAGATCTCAGCGTGTAATCACCTCAGAAAACTTTTATGTTACATTTCTACTTATTTAGCAGGGGTATGTGTGTGTATGCGTGTGGGCACAACAGCTCACATGTGGTGGTTCTCCCCCTCCACCATGTGGGTGCCAGAGACCCAACTCAGGTTATTTGGCTTGGTGGCAAGTGCTTTGACCTACTGAGCCATCCAGGTGCCCCAACAAATTGTTTTAAAGCAAACACCGGGGCGTTTTCACCTCCGTTGGGGCTAGACTGTGGTCGGCACCCTTTTTCCTCCCATCTCATTGCCCAGATGGCTCCGCCCATCCACTCAAGACTCCACCCCCAGTCTCCGCCCATCCACACAAGACTCCACCCCTAGTCGGTATTCACCTAGGAACCTCCCTCCCAGGCTATCTCTCCCTCCTTTCCCTGCCCACTGCCAGGCTTTAGATAAATAAAATCATATGTCATCTTTCTTTTTCTGGCTGGTATCCTTTAGCCAAGCTGGCCCTCATGAACAGCCCCTTCCCCACCCCGCCCCGGTTGGTACAGTCACCATTCCTTTATCCTTGGAGTCCCGGAGGGCTTGTAACTAACTGTGTGTGCCTTGCCATCCGACTCAGCATCCTATGCATCCATGACCACACGTTAGTGCATCGGGCTCCCAACAAAGTACAGATAGCTCTCCCAACAAAGTTCTTGCTGCGAGGAGAATGTTCTCTTAGATTCTCCCTCTCCTGAGCAGACCGTTGTTCGCTTGTCTCTGAAGTTGGTGGGAAAAGAAAGAGCTAGACAAAAAATGAGGGCTGGGACAGCTCAGTGAGTAAAAGGGCTTGCTACCCAAGCCTGAGGATCTGAGTTAAAATCCCCAGCAGCCATGTACAATGCCAACCATGGGCAATCCAAGCCAGTGGTGTGAGGGGCAGAGACAGGAGGATTGCCGGGACGTGCTGGCTGCCAGCCTAGCTCCAGGTTCAGGGAGACCCTGTCTCAAGAGAATAGGTCAGACTGATACAGTGAGAGATTGTTCTCTGGCCGTCACTTGCTCCCCACCCCACAACTCTTTCTCTCTTTCTTTCTCTGTCTCTGTCTCTGTCTGTCTCTCTCTGTATCTCTCTCTCTCTTTCTCTCTTTCTCTCTCTCTCTCTCTCTCTCTCTCTCTCTCTCTCTCTCTCTCTCTCTCTCTCTCTCTCTCTCTCTCACACACACACACACATACACACACACACACACACACACACACGCACACAGAGAGAATAAATATAAAAGTGTTTTTAAAAGAGATACCAAAAATAACATCAACAATGCCTTCACTGCTGTGGCTCTCCAATCCTCTGAGCGAAGTGGTTATTACCACCTCGTTCTGTGATTCAAATTTTTAACTACTTCAGTGCCCACTGCCACCTTGGAAGGAGGGTCTAGTGTCACCCGCGCCCCCCCTTCCTCTACTTGGCAGTTGAGAAGTTAAGGAACTTATCCAAAGCCCGGCTGCCAGATAAAACAGAATGAGCAGTCAGATTAGAGTTTTGGATAAGCGAGGACTTATTTTAAAACTGTGTATGCAATATCCCACATTGCATACATATTTTAATTTAAATAGGCACTTTGTAAATCTGTCGGTGCCTGGAAATCTGTCCAAGGTCACAGGGCTAGTGACAGTGTGCTGAGGACAGGGACCCGGGCAACCTCCTCAGCCCTGCGTGTCTTGTTAATACAGTGGGACCTGCTCCAAGGCCCTGGAGGCCAGGGAGGCAAGCCGATGGCTCGGGTCTTGTCGAGGCTAGAGAACAACTTGGATGGGAGACTCGGGTCCTTTTCATGTAGAACAGCGTTACCCATGGCTGATGATTCGTTTTTGCTTTGGGGTCACTTCGCTCAAGAGAGCTGGGGTCAGAGGCTGTGGCCAGATCACCTGGGGATGCCAGGGCTAGCTTTCAGTGGCTACCTCATCAAGTATTCCATTCTACCTTGCCCAGCCCCTCCCAACTCCAGCCTGGCCCCACCTAGTCCTAGATGGCTCCGCCCATCCACACATGACTCCACTCAGGAACCGCCCCTCATCCCCAACTCCTGCTGTGATTGGCCAGGCCAAAGCATCTCTATTCTTTTTTTTTTTTTTTTTTTTTTTTTTTTTTTTTTGGTTTTTGGAGACAGGGTTTCTCTGTCTAGCCCTGGCTACCTGGCTGTCCTGGAACTCACTCTGTAGACCAGGCTGGCCTCGAACTCAGAAATCCCCCTGCCTCTCTGCCTCCCAAGGCACAAGCCACCACTGCCTGGCAAGCATCTCCATTCTTAGATCTCTCCGGTGAGCTCCTCTCTGCAGCCTCAAACCCCAAAGCAAACTACCTCATCCAGCCTCTAGGCGCTTCAAGGCCTTCTCTCTTCTCCGGCTGAGCCCTGAGAGGCAAATCCAAGCCTTCCCTACTGGAAACTCGCAGCCTGGGACTGCCACACAGATGCATGCTCTCGTTGTGCATGGAATAATGCGTTTAATTACTTCTTCGAAGGCCGGGCTAATAATAGCGCTTTGCACGGAGGGCTTCGGTCACAGAGGAAAAGCCATGAAAGCGCTCGGCGCTGTTCCCAGTGATTTAAAAGCTCCCGTGAACACAGAGTCGCTTTCCTCAAGAGGCAGAGGCAACTGTGCCGAAAAGGCTGTATGTACTGTTTTCACTTTTAACTCGCCGTTTTGATCCTCTGAGGTCCTCAGGATATAGAAAGCCCCAAGACTGGAGTAGTGGGGCCAATTCCAATATATGGTGGAAAGCCCCCCCCCTCAAAGTGTGGGATCAGAGGAGCTTCCCAAGTAATCTAGCCTTGGTAATCATAGGGAGAATTATAATAGCTGAAGATTTGGCCCCTTGGTCAGGCTTGGGCTGTGGGTTTTGGGTCGGTTGGTTGGTTTTGGGGTGGTACTATTGGTGTTGTATTATGTTGTTTTTTTTTTAATTATTTTGTATTTTATTATCATTTTTAATTTGTATGAGTACACTGTTGTGTCTTCAGACACAGCAGAAGAGGGCATCAGATCCCATTACGGATGGTTGTGGGCCACAATTTGGGTGTTGGGATTTAAACTCAGGACCTCTGGAAGAGCAGTCAGTGCTCTTATCCTCTGAGCCATCTCTCCAGCCCTCGTATTGTGTTGTTTTTAAGACAGGCTCTTATATGGACCAGACTGGCTTCAAAGTTTCTATGTAGCAGAGGATGACCTTGAACTTCTGATCCTCCTGCCTCTACCTCCTGAGCGCTGGGACGACAGGTGTGTGCCGCCCAAACTACTCCGTGCTGATGATGATTAAACTCCGGGTCTCCTGCCTGCTGTCTCCTGCCTGCTTGATGAACACTCAGCCACTGCTCCATATCCCTGCCCCGCCCCCGGCCCCGCCCCGGTCAGTTTTACACAGAGCCAGAACCCTTGGTTCTCCACTGACCTGAATGTGAATCTGGAGACTTGTGACTGCCCGTCTGAGTAGAAGCATTTGGTCTCTGGTCCTCTGTCAGATGAGGGGTGTGGGCCCAGGTACTTCATGCCCCAATCTCCCCTCCCCCTTAGCAGCAGTCAGTATAAGCACGGGCAGCATTTCTTTTTCTCTTTTCTTTTTAAAGATTTATTTTATTTTATGTATATGAGTATACTGTAGCTATACAGATGGTTGTGAGCCTTCATGTGGTTGTTGGGAATTGAATTTTTAGGACCTCTGCTTGCTCCAGTCAACTCCACTTGCTCAGTCTCGCTCTGGCCCAAAGATTTATTTATTATTATAATTGAGTACACTGTCACTGTCTTCAGACGCACCAGAAAAGGGCGTCAGATCTCATTATGGTTGCTTGTGAGCCACCATGTGGTTGCTGGGATTTGAACTCGGGACCTTTGGTAGAGGAGTCAGTGCTCTTACCGGCTGAGCCATCTCGCCAGCCCAGGGGCAGCATTTCTTGCTGAATGAGCATCTCAAAACTGCCTGACACACCTGAGGAGCTCAGTAGATTTCACACAAGGTGCACAAATATCAATCGGTATTAGCTTCTGAAAGCTCCGGCTTTTGAAACAGATCAAGGACCCACAGAGATGAATAGTCGTGAGGAGACACAGGTGACCCCGGGAGTGGATCAGCTGTCGAGAGCAGCCCTACAGACCAGTTCAAATGGAAAAGAAAAATCCAACCTCTGTAAGCTCGACATATCCCTGTAATCCCAGCATTTGGGAGGCCAAGGCAAGAGCATGGTAGGTTCAAAGCCAGCCTGGGCCACGTAACAAGACCCAGATTCAATCAAAACAAAATAAATAAAACCAAGAAAACCACTCTTCAAATAAAATGGGTCTGTGGCCCACGCACAGCTCTGGGATCCATGTACACCTCCGATTTTGTTCTTCAGAAAGCCCTCCATCCTTCCCTTGAAACAGGATCTCGTACTGACCAGGAACTCACCAACTAGCCTACACTGTCCAGCAAGCCCTGGGGATCCCCTTGTCCCCACCTCCCAGTGCTGGGGTCACAGATGTGCCACTGTGCCTGCCTTTTTGGTGTTGGTGCTGGGGACTAAACTCAGGTCTTCAGGATGGCCCAGCGAACCCATCTATCTCTCAGCCGCCAGTTCAATTGGCTGAGACTCATGGTCCTGTCTTGCATTCAACACCTTTGTAGCTTAAACCCCAGCTCTCTCAGTCAAACATGGAACCCATGCTGCCTAGGAGCCACTACAAGTCCATAAAGCACCTTCCCCAGTTCTCTATACGTGGAAACCAGGCTAGGGACCATCGTGTGATTTGTCCCTGTGCTGGCGTTGATGTTCAAGGCCTTCCCAGGGGACACTGTCCCGCTGCTGTGCTCTTGGGCAGTCCCTGTCCCTCTCTAGGTTGGGTTTTGCCTCCCCTAAAGAATGAATGAAGAGCGTAGGTCTGATGGCAACCTAGCAAAAGTTGGATGCCAGAGAACCCAACCATGTGACCTGGGTCACCCCAGCCCCTGGGCCTCTTCCAGCATTTCCCATTTGTCACCGCTTTCAAGAATGGGTAGTTAAAGTGGTTGCCAAGCAACCATAAAAATGGACCGTTGGAGTTCAGATACCCAGAGGTCCATGTAAATGCTGGGCCTGGGGGCCTGTCTACCCATAATTCCATCCTCAGAATGTGGAGACAGGGGGTCCCCAGAGCAAGCTGGCTATGGAAACTAGCCAAATCATTTAGCTCTGGGTTCAACTGAGAGAGCCTGCTGCCTCAGTGGATACCATGGAAAAGCAGTAGAGATGACTCCTAAACAGCGACCTTGAGCCCGCACAAGGGCGCGCGCGCACACACACACACACACACACACACGTGTCTGCACACATGCAAACACACATCCACCCAGGGAAACAGAAAAAGAAGATTATCACAGCAATTCTACCTTCCTCCGGCAACCTCTTTACCATAAAGAAAGCTTTGCACGACCCCAGAAAGATAGGTAAATAAAACAGATCTACAAACCCGATACTTACTGATGCTAAAGTGTAAAGATTCTTTTAAAAACGATTCTTTGATATACATATTAGCTTATCATTTATTAAAGATGAAAGCCAATTTGCATTCTAATAAGACAGACGTGTTCATCTATTCTGAAATGAAGCGTTAATTCTCGGCTGACTATTTGAAGCTAACCTAGTTCGCTTCTTGTTGCTATGATAAAACACCGTGACCAAAACGAACAGAAGGAAGGAGAGGGTTTATTTGGCCATACACTTCCGGGTCATTGTTCATCCGGGGGAGTCGAGGTAGGAAGAAGGAAGTGGAAGCAGAAGCCACGGATGAATGCTGTTTGTTGACTCGTTCACAGGTTCACGTTCATGTCGACTTCATATAACCCAGGCCCACCTGCCTAAGGCTAGTGCCACCCACAGTGGGCTGGCTCCTCCCACAGTGGGCTGGCTCCACCCACAGTGGGCTGGCTCCTCCCACAGTGGACTGGCTCCTCCCACAGTGGGCTGGCTCCTCTCACAGTGGGCTGGCCCCACCCACAGTGGGCTGGCCCCACCCACAGTGGGCTGGCCCCACCCACAGTGGGCTGGCTCCTCCCACATCGATCATCGGTTAAGACAGTGTCTCATAGCTATGACTGTAGGTCAATCCGATATAGACAATTTTTCACTTATCTCTTCCTAAGTAACTCTAGCTATGTCAAACCAGGACAAGGTGCCTCGGGTGTCCTTCAGGGTTGACTGGAATAGCTTGTTTTCCTAATCTTCAATCCCGAGAATGCTCCTCTTATTAACACATAGAACAAAGTGGCGGAAGTACGCTCAGAGCCGTTGCAGAAATGGTTGGAGATTCTGTCCTACTCCAGAGACAAAATTCATTTAGTGATTTTTTTTTAAAAGTGAAATTCAAGTTAGCAACTCTAACAGAAAAAAAATTTTTTTTTTAAATCAAACATTCTAGCACAATACAAACTCATTTGATATTTACCTGCTGAGGAGTGACAGTAAGAAAATATCAAGTCTTTGTTTTCCATAATTAAACTATAATGTTACTATAAGAAGAGAAAACTTTGTAGGTACGGTCAAACCACTGCAGTTCGGAGCAGACGGTGGCCCAGGATCTGATCGAGGGGTGGGGGGTCGGGGGGTGGGCAGGTAGCAATAGTTGTTGAAGTATATGTAGGTGTAGGTTCAGAATGCATGGGTTGTGTGTTCAGACCCAAGGCTGGAATGAAGTCACAAGACCCAGCGTGAGGGAGCAGAGCCAGAAACATCCAAGATTTATGGCATGTTTGATTCTGAATGAATCTCTGGCTGTTGTGTATATATTGTCCAAGGTCCCCAGGGGTGGCCCGACTTCGCTTCCTGAACTTGGCTGGGAGGATTCAGTGTCTACACCCCAACACGGAAGGAGACAATGCAGAAAGTACAGTCTACAGTTGTTGCACCGACAGCTCACCGAGTGGAATCTGTCCCTTCCAGGATCGTGTGGCAGCACTGCCGGGCACCAAGAGACCTTTTACATACCATATGGCTATAGAATTAATAACGTGCTGTAAGCAAAGATTGGAAAGGAGATTAGGGGACCGGGCTCCTGTAGAGGAGCTATTAAGAAGGAAGGGAGCCTAGTGACACAGCCGAGACAATGGGACCCAGGCCTCCTCTTAGATGCTGGGCAAACACCAGGCAGGGGAGCGTCCCTGACCAGCTCAATGCGTCTGCTGTTGGCCATAAAGATGCGGCTTATTGGAGGGACAACAGCTAAGGATAACAAAATGACCTCTTGGAGGGGACAAGGAGGCAGTTAATTACCCTCAACAAAGAAGGATGGCATAGCCAAGAGCCAACCTCAGTTGCAAGGAGACAGTCACCTCCACGGGGCCCCAGGGCTCAGGCAGGAAGAAGGATGGTGCCAGGCAGGCCTTGGTTCCCTACCCCACCCCCGAGGCAGGGCTGAGAACACATCTCTCTTACCTCGGTGGCAGAGCCAGGCCCATGCGTCCCAACCCGTGTTGGTCTCCATTTTTGCATGACCAGGCCAAGTTGTCCCCACTCCCATTTTTCCCAACTGCTGAAGATCAAAGCGCAGCCTTAGCTTGGGTGAGTCGTCTCGTCTCCTTGATTTTTCTGGATCTGCGCTATCTGTGAAATGGGTTCATAATAGAAGCCACCTCATGAGGGTGGTGCGGGGGATGCCGAAGGCTTGCAGAGCGTGTACAGTCCAGGGTGACACTGAGGAAACCCACGGTACCAGTCTACCAAATCACAGGGTGCTGCTTTTTGATCTCCCTGTAGCCCAAGGCTCTGAGTTTCGCATGCCCTCTGACAAGCCCACGACATAGTTAATTTTGTCCTCAAAATAAGATGGCATTCCCAGGCACCAGCTGGCACTAGATAGAAGGTGACCCTCATCGGTGACTGTGGCCCATCCACCCTGCTTCTGGTGACCTCTGGGGATGGTGGGCGAGCTGCCTCAGCCTATGTATTGTGCCGTGCTGGCCTCTACTCCTCTAGACTTAGCCCACGGAGAGTGAGGGAAAGGCAGGATCAGGACCAGGAGGGCCCAGCAGCCAGGCCTAGGTTCAGAGGCCCCAGGAGGGTGGGGTATCAGAGAAACTGGAGCTGGGGAAGGGAGCTGACCTGGAGGGCACTCTAGATCCATGTAGACAACCACACGGAGAGATGAGGAGACACAGACACACAGAGACAGGCGCATAGAGCAACACGCACACACGCAGACACACTCTCCTGCCCCATCTTCCATATGAGAGCTACAGGAGGCTGCTCGGCCTGCAGAGTTCCTGGCTCTGGAGTTGGTTAAATGGATTTTCACAGACACACGCTAATTACTCCTCCTTCACCCCCCCCCATCCCTCTGTCAGTGTCCCTCTTTCCAGCTCCCCCAGAGCTGCTGAGGCCTCTCAACCATCTCTGGTCCCCTGCTGACCTCAGGCAAAGCCTGGATCCGTGGTAATGTTAGATTCTCTGGGAGGAGACAGATGCTCAGCAGGACTGGCCAGCTCTGCCCCCAGAGAACCTCATTGAATTGGCTGAAGCAAATGGAGTTGGATGTTCCTGATCCTTCTAGATGACCATGACCTGTAGCCAAGTTGAGCATCCAGGCTTGGCTTCTTTCACAGGGCGCAAGCTACTTTTCGGAGTCCCACTGGCTGGCTCACAGTAGGTGACCTATGGGCCTCTGTGCCCCCACAATATTCTGACACCCTCCTCCCCCATGCATGCTCCTGTAAGGTCTCTGGATGGAACAAGCTGGGTAGTTCTTCCTCTCCAGCAAGTAAAGGAACCTTGATCAGGTGTCAATAGTAGGCTGGGCTCCGACTTGGCCCCCTTCAGGGCCTTGAGAAAGCCTGGCCTCAGTTTCCCAGTCTGTAAAGAATTCCCTCTTAGCTGGGTCTTGTCAGGATGCGTTTCTTTGATCCACCAAGGAGAATTCACAAAGGGCTGCATGAAGAGTGGTGGGTGGGATAGAGGAGGGTCAGACAGGTGGGTGAGTTTCTACCTCAGAACCTAGAGGGACCAAGCCATGGCAGGCAATGTGAACGCCAAGGACGGCCGTCTTGATCCACCTACCTCTGTTCCTCCCATTGCCTACGGATGCCTGGCTTTGGAAACGTCCTTTGCCAAAGGGCCTCAGTGCTTGGGGTGCCAGACTTCCTAGAGCCCAGCCCAGTGGGGAGGCTGGCAGAGAGTGGGTTTCATGGAACACATGGAAGATTCCCAGTGTCCTGACATACGGTCGGGGCTGATTCAATAATGCCACCATTGTTGGTGTCCATTTGGCTGCTTGGGTCATCTTGTGATGTCTGGTTTGATATTTAACAAGATCATTGGCCCACATGGCGAGAGGTCCAGGGCTAGGGCCTCTCTGCCCGCCCCTGGCAAGTTTCAGACACGCACGCCAGAGGAAGGAAAGACGGTGACTTTAAATGATAGTTCCATGTTCTGCCACAGTGCTTAGCGTGTATGACAAGCCATCAAAATGACTTTGCTGTAGCTTCATTAAAATGGGAGCGTGGTGCTCTAGTATGCAGACGGGGCCACTTTATTACTTTTTAATTTGTTTATAGAAAGCCCTTGTTTGGTGTGTGCCATCTTTACAAATAGAGACAAACGGGCCTGTCGCCTCCAAGCTGTGATATCCCTGGATGAACAGGCTGGACCCGTGCTGGGCTCCACACTTGGTTACCTTTAATAGAACCTAACATGCTCTGGGATGAGGAGACGGCTCAGTCAGCAGTGTTTGCCAAGCTCTAGGACCTGAGTGTAAAGGCCAGGTGTGGGCAGGCCTGGGGAGGGCAGAGACAGGCCAGCCCCTGGGGTTCCCTGGGATCCCAGCTACTCTTGTGACACAGTGAACCCCAGGTTCGGTGAGAGACTGTATTAGAAACAAACAAGGCAGGGAGCAATAGCAGACATTGTATAAGAGGCGTTGACCTCTAGCTACACATATACACATGCACACACACATATACACACATACATACACAAACACATACATGTGTTTGTGTGCACACCTGAATGCACACATGTACACACCCAAATACCCAAACACACATATATTTGTACAATACATGTACATACACAAGAACACATGTGCATACACAAATGCACATACATGTACATGCCTGGATGCACACATGCACATACACAAACACATGTATACACATATACATGTACACACATGTACATATACAAGAATACATGCACACACAAACACATAAACATGTACACACCTAAATGCGCAAATCCACATACGCAAATACATGTACATGCACGAACACATGCATGTGCACACATGCATGCACATGTACACATACAAACACTTGAATGAATGCACATGCTTATACACAGACATGCACACACACCATGCATACACGTGTGCACATGTACACATACACTTGAGTGAATGCACATGTGTGCACACATACATGCACAATGCAACATGCCCACATGTGCACACATGCAACATTCCTGCACGTGTACGCATGCATGCATGCACGTGTATATAGACACTTGCACACACACAAAGGATACGACATACTTTTCAAACTATGTAGAAGGCTGGGGGAGGGGACAGAGTGTGTGACTGAGTGAGCCCAGGTGACATTTGCCCATCTCTGGACTTCCTTCTCTGTCCTCGAGGTCGGTGACCTAGGCTGGTGGGCTCTCAGCCGCTGCAGCTCCAACACTCTATGAACTTGTGCTTCCTGTGATTTTTCCACTTGGAAAGCCGCAAACCTCCACGAACCCCCATTTTCTCTGCTCCCCAAGGCAACTCTCTTCATTAGAATAAAACGAAATCCTCAAATCACCACATGAATTTTGAAAATGGGTCAGACTAAGTGAGGAAGGCCAGGGCCAGATCCTGACCCAAAGCTCCAACAGTGAATCAGAGCAACCTTCTGTCTCAGCGCCTGCCCAGCTTCCTAGCTGAAACTGTCATGTATGACAGTGGGGAGTGTGTGTGTGTGTGCAAGTGTACACACATATGCGTGTGAACGCACAGGTGCTGGAGCCTAACATCCAGAGGTCAACGTCAGACACTGATTCTCAGGAGTGTCCACCCTGTTTTTTAAGACCTGAAACTCACGGAGGAAGCTCTGCCATCTGGCCACTGAATGCCAAGGGTCTACGCCCCCCTAGCGCTGGAATTACATTACAAGCATACACCGTAGCAGGCTTCTCTGGTGACTGAGGCAGCACTCGGAAGCAATGCTGCCATAGCTCTGGTGCCAGCCGAGATGCCAGGCACCGCCTTAATCCCTGCGGGTTATGGTCACCTTGAGGCATGTTGTTCCCCCACTTTACGGATGAGGAAACTGAGGCACGGAGAGATGAAGGAAGGTGCCCACGGTTGCACTGCTCTTGAGTGGAAGAGGCCAGACGACAGAGTCCGACCCCTCCTTTCTGCTCTCAGCAGGGGAAAGATCATCTCTGGCAGTTTGAAGGAAAGGCCTCTGCAAGGCCCCAGGAATTCATTGTCAAGGTTTTAAGTCACAAAGACTATTGTGAGGAGCGAAAGATCAGACCTGTCCTGTTGAATGCAGTGACACCTGCCTTTGACAGAATTCTCAGCGACAGAGGCTGGTGGGAGACAGCGTGTCACTTTGGCTGGAGGACGTTTAAGGAGGAGGATGTTGAAGTCCCGGCTCTGAGACACTGGGTCCCAGCAAAAGTCCTCCTGGCTTCTCTGCCTGTCCTCCTTTTACATAAAAAATGCCCGAAGCCCAGAGACCTCCGGGTGACTTTCTAGGGGTCACACAAACACTATCGGGAAAGCAAGCCAGCCCACTCAAGGACCGCTCAATAGGACGTCTGCCGTGATGTTATAGTCTGAAGGAGACTAGGAGCCAAAGGAGAAGCCAGAAGACTAGCTCCCTCCACAGGCCCCGTCACAGCCCGGGGCTATTTTGTGCCTAAATGGAGCTGCCTCAGTGGGACCCTCACTTAAAGGTTTAAACTGGCTTTCCTCAAGAGAGAGAGAGAAAAAAAAAAGAAAGAAAGGCCAAACACCCACCGATCTTTTGTTTGGAGTTTGTGTGGGGGTTAAGGGGGAGGAATCCTGTAACCTCTCAGAAACTGCTTAACTCGAGGAAAATGAAAATGGCCCCCTACCTTCCTCTCCTACTACCTTTGAAGCTAATGGCACAGGCGGGAGGAGCTGGGGCAGCTTATTTGTATGTCTGCCCATCCTCCACTTCACTGTGCAGGCTACAGATGCCCCGCCCACTCACCCAAGGCATCACAGGACCCGATGGGAAGGAGGCCACCGTCCTGCCGGGGACTGTCCTGGAAACACGCGTCTCCTAGCAGGTGGCGAGGGAAGGGTGGAGCTGGAGTCAGGGCGGGAGCTCCTCCTAGGGTCTGCGTCGGAGGCCGTCCCACCAAGAGACCGCAGCTTATTACCGTGATTTCCCCTCCCCTCGCTACAACTGAAAGCCTACAGGGCTTTCGCAGCATATTTGTGTATCTGGCGCTTTCTGCTCTCCTCCCCGTGGGGACCGTAAGCGACTCAGAGAAAAGAAGCAACGTGGTCTCCCATAATTTCAAAGTCAGTTCCAGAGTTAATAATAAATTAGCTGGGGCAGCGGGGAGGACTAGGTGGGGTGCACCCGTCAGAATGGCAGGGGGGTCCCTCTAGAAGCTGCTTCTGGGGGTCAGGAGGAGGAATAGAAGCTCTGGGGACTGAGGACAGACGGACACGGACATACACACATACAGAAAGAGAGGGGGTAGAGAGAGAGTGAGAGAGTGAGAGAGAGAGTGCACAAGCTCTGGAGCACCTAAGAGAACCCACCCCCAGGATGGGAGGGTGTATAGCCATTCTTATACTTCTCAGACTCCTTCTCAGGGGAGGGAAGGACACTCATCCAGGCCTTCCGCACAGGCCGGGTCCCCACTTCTTGATGAAGGACAGGGTGTTTGTTTTCTGACATAAGGAAGTTCCTTGTCTCTCTGGAAGATTCCGCCAAACCCATTCACCTCCGAGGAAGGCCACAGCGGCCACACCGGGGTGAAAGTCAACAGTCCCAACACCCGAGAGATTCTTTTATTCCTCCTGGACTCCGGAGCTTTCTGAAGACCAGGGGCTCTGCTCTCAAGCAGGAAACTCAATCGATTCCTGTCAAACTGATGACCAGAGAGGGACTCGGAGAGACGGCAGTGGGGACATTGGAGAAGGTTAGTTTCCCAAGATGCTACAGTACAGACAAGGTGTCAGAATATAGAAGAAATGGCTATCATCATGAGGGGACAGGTTGAGGACACTATAGAGGCGTAACCTGTGAGGGCAGGATGTGGGCAAGATGGCTGCCACCATGAGGACTCAAGTGGCAGCCTGAGAACACTGGGCAGGGTTAGCCCCAAGACACTGGGATGTGGACAATATCCCTGAAGTACAAGGGAGCTGCTCTGCATTGCATCAAAGAAGACCTAAGATTAAAACGAGAGTTGGTACAGAGGACTCGGGTTTCCTTTCGAGCAGAGAGGGAGCGTGCCTCCCACTTTGAGGTGGGAAGCTCCCGAGGACAGGGGAGGCACCAGCTGGCTCAGGTGGTCACTAGTCATCTCTCAGCCACGGATGGATTGACCTTCCAGTTTAGCCACTCCCAACCCAAGAAACCACAAGGAGGGTCCAGCCAGGGAGCCAGCCTCCATACAAACCAATCAGGTGTGCTGCCTCAGACAAGCCCGGACGGCTGCAGCCACCTTCCTTCCTTCCTCCTCCTCCTCCTCTTCCTCCTCCTCCTCCTCCTCCTCCTCCTCCTCCTCCTCTTCCTCCTCCCTCCTCCTCCTCCTCCTCCTCCTCCTCCTCCTCCTCCTCCTCTTCCTCACCGTTCTCCTCTGAGAAGATGGACAGACAGGAGAATAACTATCCTTTGCTGGTTAGGATAAAGTCTGACCTCACCATGCCAGGGGAGGCAGGACTCCCTACCCTGGGCAGTCTGAAGACCTGCTTATCCTTCATGAGGAAAACTGGGGCACAGTAGATGGGGGGGTGGGGGAGAAGTGTCCACAGCAGAAGTGGGAGGGGAGATGGGTCCACAGTCACCAACTGGCAAGCCACTGCCCTTTCTCTCTGCCCTTGGTTCTTCCCCACTCCCCGCACACAAGTACCATCTGCTCCTTCAGCAGTGGGGTTTCCTTTAAAAATTATTTGTCTCAGGTGAGGTCTGAAGTGAGCAGAGGGATGATATATGTGTACTGTGCTGGTCAGGAAAGGGCAGGGAGGGTGAGCCCCCTATGGACAGGGCCTCCTTCCATGTCTGGGTTTCCTCCCAAGAAATATCCCTCTCTGGGTCTGTGGCGTCCTCTTAGGGTCTCTCTGCACCTTGAACCTAGGTCCTAGTCCCTCCAATTGCTCCCGAAAGCCGGCAGCAGACTTGATGCGTGCAGTGGTGGGGTGGGCGGGAGCAGGAAATCCCACGTCTGGGGTGAGGTTCTGTTGGAACCGAGGCTTTTTATAGAACCCAGGTCCCCAACATGGACGTCTTTGGGGATGCTAGGGACCCTCGAGGAGCTGTTGAGACTGCTCCATAGTAATGAGGGCTGGGAGTGGGGTGGGGAGAGGACACAGGGTGAGGGTGGAGGTGGGGGGAAGCAGTTAAGGAAGCTGAACGCCCTGTGCAGAGAGCTGAGGAGGGCTGTACAGTACTGAGCTCTGTCAGCTGGGCCTGGGACCTTGTCAGAAAACCCTGGAGAGCAGAAATTCTAAAACCAGCCAGGCATCTTTAATCCCAACAGTGGGAAGGCAGATGGATCTCTGTGAGTTCAAGGCCAGCCTGGTCTACAGAGTGAGCTCCAGGACAACCAGGGATACGCAGAGAAACCCTGTCTTGAAAAGCCAAACAGGGCTGGTGAGATGGCTCAGTGTGGGTAAGAACACTGACTGCTCTTCCAAAGGTCCTTAGTTCAAATCCCAGCAACCAATCTCATCCATAATGAGATCGGATGCTCTCTTCTGGTGTATCTGAAGACAGCTATTGCTTACTTATTTATAATAATAAATAAATCTTTTGGCCTGAGCAAGAGGGGTTGATCGGAGCAAGCAGAGGTCCTAAATTCAATTCCCAACAACCACATGAAGGCTTACAACCATCTGCACAGCTACAGTGTACTCATGTACATAAAAGAAAGAAACAAGGAAAGAAAAGAAAAAAGAAGGGCTGGTGAGATGGCTCAGCGGTTAAGAGCACCGACTGCTCTTCCGAAGGTCACGAGTTCAAATCCCAGCAACCACATGGTGCCTCACAACCACCCATCATGAGTTCTGATGCCCTCTTATGGTGTGTCTGAAGACAGCTAAAGCGTACTTATGTATAATAATAAATAAATCTTTAAAAAAAAGAAGAAAAAAGAAAAAAAGAAAACCAAAAACAAAGAAAAGAAAGAAACAAAGAAAGAAAAGAAAGGAGAAAAAACAAACCAAAAACAAAAAGAAAGGAAGGAAGGGAGGGAGGGAGGGAGGGAGAGACGGAGGGAAGGCCTCTATAACAAAGTCAAATTTAATCAGACCTCCTGAGACAGCCACATTTTCTACCTACCAAGACAAACAGCCCACCATGTCACTAAAGGCTTCTTCCTCTGGGTTGGGTGACCCCACAACTCCCTGGATGCCAGAAGCCTCTAGACACCTCCTGCCTTCTTTTGTGGCTCTCTTGATCCCAAGGAGCTGAAGGCTAGGGAGTGTGGGCAGAGGATTCCCTAGGATGTCCACTGCAGGAAGGAACATCCAGCCACTGGCATCCTTGCTGTCCCACCCCTCCTCCCAGGGTTATTCCCCTGAAGTGTATTCATGCTGGGCGCTGAAGCCTCAGAGGCAATTGACTAGATTTCAATCAGAAATCCATCTCCCTTAAGGACAGCTTTGGATGAAAGGCACAAGTAACCAGCAATCTAGATGCTGATGCTGATGCTGGGCCTGAAGGGGGAGCTGAGATGGCATAGCCATCCCAGCCCCCAGGTAGGGCAAAACCCTACTGTTAACACGGGACAGCTAGGAGCTAGTCTGCTTTCCCTCCTGACAGTCCAGCTCTGCCACAGACCCAATCCTGAGCTTGGCAGGAGAGGTTTGTTAACCAGCTGTGACTGGGGACCCATACCATCGAGCCTCCCAGAGACTTAGCTAAAAAGTCACAAGTGTCCTCAAAGTCAGGGGAGGGCTACAGGGTCAGAGTTTTCCTCCTCATCCACTTGACCATTTGCCACCGAGGCCACTGGTCCCTCTCTGAGGCTAGACGGTGGTCAGGAAAGGGTCACTCCAAGAGAGAAGAGCTGCTGCCTGATCCTCTTTCTTGGAGACCCCGCAGGGCGGGCAGAGGAGGGGCCGCGGGGACATGAGGGACCCCACAGAGCATCGCTGGTAAATAATGCACGCCTCCAAGTTCAGGCTGCCGCAGGTAGCGTATCAAAGTAATACCGCGAGACGGATTGCGGTGTAATCGCCATAATTTAGGGCCCCGTGGGTGAGGCCGTTTTGGAAAAGCTGCACACCCGGGTGGGCCAAGGTGACTGGAGCGCCTGCACCGGCTTTGACCTCTGGATTTCCTCCAAGCTAAGTGAGACCATAAAAAATTCAGAAGCCCGGGCTGTCTCCCAGCAAATGGGGTGTGGGTAGAGAGATTGTCCCATCCATCTAGACCCGGGCAGGATGGATGCTCTCGGGCCTGCAAGGAGAGAGATGCACGAGCCAAAGGTGCACGTCTTCCAGGTGTCTGAGAAGCGCCATCCATACACGTGACCCAGATGCCGGGGACACCTAATTATATTTTCATGAGCGTTCAGGTGGTCCCTGTAGGGACTAGGTCCTAGGTGGCTGGCTCCCTCCCCACCTGCTCTAGGGAACAGAGACATTTCATGTTCTTTCCCTGGTTCTCCCCAAAGGATCTCTGCAGGGCTCTCTTTCCTCACCCCCCCGCCCCCCAGGGAGAGTCATTTGGGAGTACAGAGCTCCTAAGGGGCTGGTGTTTTGAGTGAAACTTCTTGCTATGAGCCATCTGGAAGCAAATGAACAGGCCATGCCCCCCTACTCTCTGCTCCTGGTGACCTAGAGAGCGATATTCATGAGTTTCTCTCAAGGAAAGACAAAGAAATAGAAAAACTTATCAGATTCTGCGGCCCTGTCAAGAAGCATTAGCGCCCAGCCACCCCACCTCGATGCTGGGGTGGGTGGGTGGGAGGGGGCTATTTCGGGAATCCATCGAGGTGCCCTCATCCATTCCTTATGTGGACCCGGAGGCTCCCATCCCCTCCGCACCTGCCTCTAAATCGCTTTATGTTTTGCAATAAAGAGATACCCCAGGTTTCAAGCTCTCCTGGGGCAGCAATCTGCAGCTCTGCATCCCCTCCGCCCCAGCTCTGTGCCCCCCACCCCCGGGGTGCTTTGATATGGCCTGGGTGTGGGTTGGAGAGCCAGCAGCCACCTCAGATGAGGTTCTGATTAAGCAAGTTGCAGAGCATCCTTATGACAGAGCATTCCACCGCCACAGGAATAAGGGAGATTTATGCGCGCGTGGACGCAGAGAGATGTCCAGGATATATTGTTAAGCAGAAAAGGCAAGTCGCAGAATAGCCTGTGAAGTACAATCTCATTTGCGTTCCGTTTTAAATAGAGGCTGTACATATTCACAAGCTTGCCTGTGCCTAGGAAATGTCTGGAGGGGGGAAACAGAGACTGTTGACAAGATTGTCCCCCCGCCCCAGGAAGGGGAGGATTTTAACCTCTCGCTCCTCGATTTTTTTTAACTGTTAATTTTTTCCGACAAATGATTATATTAGTTCCACGACGGAAATATAAATATCTCTCAGAGAAAATGAGAAAGAAATCTCGCCCCACTCCTTCGTACACTACGAAAGTACAAAGAGGGAGAGAGACTTTCCTAGGACCCACAACACTCCCAGCCTGTCCTGAGCCTCCCTTGAACTCCCTCACCAGGCATACGGCCCTGTCAGCCCAAACTACATGGGCCCTGATAGAGGCATGACCTGACTGGAAGGAGTCCAGGGGTCCAAAGGCATGGTCTTAACGGGGGCAGCTATGGCAATACCCACAGGCTTTGGGTACATGGAGAAAAAGGGGGCAGAGAGAATGGAAGAGCCAGAGGTGGGGGAGGGAGCTGTAACCGGTGTCGTCTGGACATGATAAGGACATTGCATGTACTTACACACACACACACACACACCTGTACAAGATGGAGCCAACAGGAGGAGTTAATAACAGCACTGATTGGATTCAAGGAATTACATTGGGGAAAGCATGAAGGTGGGACAGGATGTGTTGGGAGAGAGTGGGAGGGACAGCTGGGGTTGGCATGATCAAGACACATGTATCCTTGTATGAAACTGTCAAAGAATACAAGATTAAAAAGGAAGCTGGGAGACAGTTTTTGGAAGACCAGCTGAGTGGCCTACATTTGTCTATACCCTTGACCTCGCCTAGCCCATGGACAATTGGCTTCTCCCGGGCCGTGCTTGCCCAGCTGGCAACTGAAGGCCACGCCTAGGTGGCTGGCCATCTTGATTTGTCCAGGAATGGATTCTCAGGATGTGGGATCTTCAGGGTTAAAACTAGGGCAGTGGGAGGCAAATGGGGACAAGCGAGAGCCCCACCTTGTCTTGGAGACCCACAAAAAGGTTTGGCAAAGACAGCTCTTAATAATGTTAGGGTGAAGCTTCTAGAAAGGTGGAATCCCAGCTGAGCCAGCCAGCCTCTGCTCTGGCTTTCCTGAGGAGAGTTAATTTGTTAATTCCTGGCTTGTCTGTTGGAGCTCTCTCTCTCTCTCTCTCTCTCTCTCTCTCTCTCTCTCTTTCTCTCTTTCCCCCCCTCCTTCTATCCCTTTCGCTCTCTCTCAAGCATTCACACAGCTCTCAGCATTTCTCCGATTTCTCCATCCACCGAGAGGCACATTGGCCTGGCCCATCTATCCCATCCAGAGCCCACTGTCACTTCTGAGCAACATAATCCTCAAGAAACTCCGAAGCCTTTAATTACACACAGGGTGCACGGCAATCTCTCATCTCTCCCTCCCCTCCCCGGGAGACAAAAAGGAAATTTCACACCCTACTGAACCCAGCTCGCCTTGTACTCTGATGTCAGCCTGGGGTTAAAAAGCAGGGAGAGGCACCGCTTGCTTGCCTCCTCCACAACTTGACTTCTTCCCCAACGATGTTGAGATTCAAAGCATGCCTCTTAAAGATGATAATCAGGATGTTCTATGCTGTGTTCCATGCCTACCAGTGTCCCCACCTCCGGCCCCCTGGCTTCCCGCACTGCAGCATCTGATGATGCTCTGCAGCCAGCCACCTCCCTCACCCTGTCACACCTGAGACTGGCCACTCTTGGGAGACTGGGGACACACTAGGCCTCAGACCGGGAAGGGCCAACACTGAGGAAAAGTCAGGTCGGTTCCTAGGCCTGTCCTTTTGATAGCTGTGTGGCTTGAAGTTGTTTTCTTTCTCTCTCTGGCCATATCCATCCATAAAGCAAAGGAGCCTAGCCGGGCAGTGGTGGCGCACGCCTTTAATCCCAGCACTTGGGAGGCAGAGGCAGGCAGATTTCTGAGTTCGAGGCCAGCCTGGTCTACACAGTGAGTTCCAGGACAGCCAGGGCTACACAGAGAAACCCTGTCTCGAAAAACAAACAAACAAACAAACAAACAAACAAAAAAACAAGAAAAAAAAAGCAAAGGAACTTCCTGGGCATGGGGACACATGACAGGAATCCCAGAACTTGGGAGGTGGAGGCAGGCGATAGTACCACCAATTGACTGTCTCGTGGAGTCCTCTGATTCACTGTCACCCCAGCTTTTCTTGCTCCAGTACCAGGCAAGCTGGGAACAGAGTGGGGCAGGAAGGCAAATGACCCTTGTTACTGTACGAAGCTGGTGTGTGACGCCCCAACTGTCCCTCCATTGAAATAACTTTGAAACTTGTTCTGCATGGTCCCTGAGGCTCAGGAAGGGGAATGGCTTGTCAGTACACCCTTCATAGCCTCCCTTCCCATCCTGCCTCTGCACCTCCAGATCACCCACCCTCTCTTTCCCCAAGCCTCTGCTGTAGTTGGTATTATTTTGTAGCATTAGGGTCAAACCCAGGGCCAAGTTCTTGCTAGGGAAACACCCTGACACTATGCCTCGTCCCTCAGCCCCTTGCCACAAGGTACCTTTGTAAACATCATTTTCCTTCTTTATAACAACCTTCCAATACCTGTGCTTTTCCAAGGCCAAATGCCATGGAGCCCTGGACAGCAGGTCCTGTCCTCCACTTCCCTTTTCCCTGCCACCTCCTTCTCTCCTGGAAGCGGATGCTCTGTTGGATGTCTCCCTGCGGAACTGTAGGCGCAGTGACTTGACTCCAGGCAGGGACAAGGGCTGTGGAGCTGAGCCATCTGGGAAATGTCCTCCTCTGCAGCCACTTCCAGAACCCTTGTGAGGCGCGCACCCCTCTCCCCCCCACCCCCGGGTCTGAGCAATCAGACATTTGACAGTCGAATTTGGTTTAAGTGCCAATATATGGAGACCCCTGGGGAAAAGAGACCTCCCAAGGTGCTGGAGATGGACTGAGCCTCTCTGCTTGTACCCCAAAGGGTGCAGTGCCTTCCCAGGGCCCCAGCGGAGCCTCCCCTTGACTCCTGGAAGTATTTGCTGATGGTAAGTGTGAATGGGCCATCTGCCTAAGCCTGGGGGAGCCATACTTCCTTCCAGCGTAAAGACCTCATTTCAGACTGGGGCCGAGCGCAGTTCCTAGCGGCATTATACTTACTGATAGCTTTTCTACATGCACGGTTCCAAACCCACGCATTTCCTGTCTCGCCTGTCCGCCTCCCGTTTCTTTCCCTGAAGACACCTGCTGCTGGTGCTGATTGAAAGAATCCTACTGCATGGGGTGTTGCTCCGTGGTAGAGCTCTGCCTGCCATGGATGCTTCTAGAGATATCCCACACATCCGTGAGCACAGACTGCCACACAGACTCCCTCTTCCTTCTCTCTGGAATAACATATCCTAGAGGCCTTTCTATGAGAATGTATATGGGAACTCCCTCATCCTTCTTTGTAGCTCTATAGTATTCCACCGGGTCTCTGCTCTGTGTGTGGAGTAAGAATCCACAGTGGGCAGAGAATTTTGAGCTAGTCCCAATCCTTGCTTATACAAAATCTGCACCCTTAGAAATGTAGCTATAGGAAGATACATTTCCTAACTACGTGTCTGTGGTTAGAATTGTTAAAGCAAAATATACACCGTTGTGACTCTGAAAGATGGGGATTAATTTATTCTCACTTGTAGGTCATTGTGAAGCCAACCCAGTTTCATATAGGAAGCACTATAGCTAGTTGGTCGCACAACCCCCCAAGAAGGGTAGAATTATTGTCCTTAATCTATGAGAACCGGAGATTCGATTTTGCCCAGATATCTGTTCCACTGAGCATTTCATCCTGTGTCTCTGGGGATCGGGGGAGGGCTACATGCCTTACACTCTCTCAGATCTGCCCGCCACACTAACCAAGGTAGGAATCTGTTCACAAGGCCTCAATTCACTGATGAGCCGGCTATTGAGAGAGGTCAAGCAGTATTCCCCACATCACACAGCCGTGTGTCTTCAGAGCCCAGGCTACCCCCCACTTCCTGTGACTTCTGCTTTGCCTTGTGTGTGCTCCAAACTCCTCTGAGGATGAATCAAAGTCCTTTCACTGTATTAGGCCCACGATTGCAGGGTCAGAGATTAGCAGAAAGTCAGAACTGGGAAGGACCGTAAATTTTTTTTTTAAAGGATATTTTCTGAAGCTCAGTAAGTAAAGATGCTCGCTGGCAACCCTGATGATCTGAGTTCAATCCCTGGGACCTGCATGGTGGAAGGAGAGAACGGACTCCTGCAAGTTGTTCTCTGACTTCCACATGTGTGCAATAGACACAAACACACACACACACATACACACACACATACACACATACACACACACATACACACAAACACACACACATACACACACATACACACACACATACACACACACACACACATTTTAAAAACCTTTTCAAGGAGAAATTTCTTATCCTGGGGCACGGACAGAGGGGATGGGAAGGTGGTGAGGGCCATGGTTCTTTCTGCCCTGTGATTGCTAGAGGGAGGAAGGTGGATATTCAGCTATCCTACCCCTCATGGGAAGGTCTCATACAACAAAGAACTATTCTTTCCCAAAGGCCCATACTGCTTCCTACTGAGAGACGGCAGAGCCATTTCACTGTGTTATTAGGAAAGATCAGGAGGAGCCCTGGAGAAGGGACCAGCAGAGAGCTATTCTAGACCAATGCAGGACTCAACATGGGCCCGACGACCCTGGCTGGACCAGAGGCTGAACTCGGCCAGCTGCTGCCTCTTGCACACCTGTCAAACAAAGGGAACCAGACCCACCAATGCATTGTGGGTTGTCCTGATGTTGTTTGAATTCTGACGGTAACTCTACTTCCTCAAGAGTGGTGGCCCCTGGTCGATCGCATACCTCAGGGGATCTCATGTGAACCTTCTCCCCCATTCAGTGGTCAACAAAGGCTAGAGCCTGTGATTGGGCAGTGGAGGGAAAAGGTGGGGTGGGAGGTCTTTGAGAGTGGGCACAGCTAAGGAGAGAGGTATGAGAAGGGAGAGAAGCTACAAGTAGCAGAGGGTCTCATAGCTGGAGGGTAAGTTATAGAGTACCAGTTCTACCCAATCTAGGCTTATCGCTTATAAATAGAATAACTAGATTGTGTGGTTTTTGTTGGGGATTATTGGAGTCGGAAATAACAACACCAATGTGTGTTAGTGGAGAGGGAGGAGGAGGAGGAAGAGGAGGAGGAGCAGGAGGAGGAGGAGAAAAGGGCTCTTTGTACATACTTATGATCAGCTAAGTTCTGTGATGATGTAATTCTGCCATAAAGGAGACAAGCTCCGCCGGGCAGTGGTGGCGCACGCCTTTAATCCCAGCACTTGGGAGGCAGAGGCAGGTGGATTTCTGAGTTCGAGGTCAGCCTGGTCTACACAGTGAGTTCCAGGACAGCCAGGGTTACAGAGAAACCCTGTCTTAAAACACAAAAAAAAAAAAAAGATGTACTAGCCGTATGGAGGGACAGCGTTCTCTTCTGGAGACGTGCAGAAGTGAGGGCTGACAGTAGACTTCACCCCTCCACTCCCGGCCTGTCCCAGCTGAGTGGACTCTGGGCAGGAAGCCAGCTGCGGTTTGCAGTGCCCCTCTCTCGGCTGTGCCTCCTCCCTCCCCCGAGTCACACTCCACATGCTCAGATTCCTTTGTGGTGGGTGTTTTGATTAATTTTATTCTAATTAATTCAGTAATCTCAAGCTGTTTGCAAAATCTGCACCAAGCTCTCTCCTACTCTGTGATGGATCTGCAGAAGCGGCTGCAGGCAAGCTCGTCCAGCTTTTAGTTGGATATATATATATATATATATTTTTTTTTTCCATATCTCACAACTGGGAGAGTGGGCTGGGCAGTGGCCCTGGCTTCTTACTGTCACTTCCTAAGTGCCTTCCTACATGCACCGGAACTTGGTGGTTGTGGCTGGAGAACAGGGACTGTGTGTGTGTGTGTATGTGTGTGAAGATGGGAGGGGCATCTTCAAACTCCACCCCCCATGCCCTTAGTGTTACCTGCCAGCTGAGAGACTCTTTGACTCTCACCAATTTATCCCTTCCCCAAAACTGTGCCACAGTGAGCGGGAGGGGCATGGTCCAGCCCCGGTGCCACAGGCCCAATGCAATCATGGCCATGTGGCCAGATGTCTGCCCACCTGGATTTTTACCCATTCCACGTGAACCCTACTTGATAAAATTTCCCTTGAAAACCTACCTACGTTATTCAGTTTCTGGATAACCTCGCCCCATTGGTCTCTCTCAGAGGCGGGGCTGCAGAGTGAGGACCCTGCCTGGGCAGCTCTCATTGCTAAGGGTACAGATGTGAGTCAAGATGACCTCCAGCATCAGTCAGAACATGAACTTCAAAACTCAGTTTTTAAAGTTCACCAGTTGGAGCTGGGTGTGGTGGTGACTGCCTGAAATCTCAGCACTGGGAAGGTAGAGGCAGGAAGGTCAGGAATTCAAGGTCATCCTCTGATATGTAGGGAGTTCAAAGCCAGCCTGGGCTACTTGACACCATAGTGCGTGCGTGCGTGCGTGCGTGTGTGTGTGTGTGTGTGTGTGTGTGTGTGTGTGTGTGTGTGTGTGTGAACTGAGGCAGGTGCATCTCTTTGATTCAACGTCCAAGCCAGACAAGACTAACTATATAGTGAGACTCTGCCTCAAAACCACAGAAATACATACATATATGACAAAAAAAACCCAAAAATGGACAAATAAACTCTCCAGTTTCTGGTCTTCCTGACTACCTATGCAGACCAGACTCTTTTTAAGCCTGAACTCCCTCCTCTACCAAATGGGTATCTAGCTCCTGGGGGCAGGAAGGTATGCCCCTTTGTCCAGTATCCAGCTCAAGTCAGGAGGTGCTCAGTAAATGTACGAGTTAGCAACTGTGTCCAGCGAGGACCGAAGCTGTTTGGGGTTACTGATAACTCAGATCTTACTGTGACGTCCTCAGCTGGCATAGAGTAGGGTCCCCGTGGAGTCATCTAAGCACACTGGTGACAGCGTACAGACTTGTCACCCTCACCTTCTCGGCCCCGCCATCCCCTGCTTCATTAGCTGGCTACAGCCTCCCCCTCATTTCTCTTTCTTAATGGCTGCTGCGTTCTGAACCGGAGCATTGGAACAAGTTTTGTGCAATTACTGCCCAACCCCACCAGCCCAGATCACCGAGCCTGGGGGATTAGCGTCAGGAGATTTGCTGGGTAATGGGTTCTGGGCAGTAGGACACGGGCCCTCCACTAGGACATGATTATTCAAGTTACACTTCCCTGGGCGCAGACACAGCCACAGACCTTGGCAAGCAGGTGTCTGCCCGGGTGGGGCCCCGAGGCCCCGTTCTGTGGAATCGTCTTCGCTTGCTGTAAATATATATGACAGGAGATGGTTTTCTTTCCCCTTTTCCTTCTTTTTCTTTCCGTTAGCAAATGCCGCAGACCCTCGTGAGTCACAAAAGCTTTGTGATATTACACGGGAATATAAGAGGGAAACTCCATATTTCCGCCTGTCAAAGGTTTGGTTTTCTTATTTATTTACTAGCGTGCCACTGGGTAAATTGAACCCTGAACAATATTAAAAGGAAATAAACATATCTCTCAGTTGCTCACGGACCCAGCACTCACCAGGGAGCTGGGCTAGTGACAAGCCTTCCAGGCTGGGGACAAAGTCACAGCTGGGAGGGGGGGTGGAGGGGAAGGCTCTCGACTGTAACTCCTCACCACCAGCAGCCTGCAAGACCTACTGCTGACACACGTGGCTACACAGTGTCCTCTACAGTTCCCAGGTGGCAGGACAGTTCTGGTCTGATCCCCCATCCTTCTATCTGTCACAAAATATACACCATACTATACACACAAACACCACACATATACACATGAACAAATACACACACATCACACACACATATACACAGAATCATCACACATATACACATGAACAAATACACACATACACATCACACACACACACATATACACAGAATCATCACACATATACACATGAGCAAATACACACACACACACACACACACACACACACACACACACACACACACACACACACGAGAACAAACAAACGATGAGCAGGAGTAAAGGAGAGGGTTCCCCTCCCACCAATTCCCTCCCACTCCAAAAACCTTGATAGATGGGCTTTGTTGGGGCCTCTATATTGTAAAGGTGTGTCTAAACTTACTTAATTTGGGCCATCGGATTTTGTTTTTTGTTTTTGTTTTTGTTTTTCGAGACAGAGTTTCTCTGTGTAGCCCTGGCTGTCCTGGAACTCATTCTGTAGACTAGGCTGGCCTCAAACTCAGAAATCCACCTGCCTCGGCCTCCCAAGTGCTGGGATGAAAGGCGTGCGCCACCACTGCCCGGCTGGGCCACTGGATTTTTGACTCAGTGGGCAAAGGTGCTCGCTGCCAAGCCTGATATCCCAGGTACAAGCCTTGGTCCCCATGTAGTGGAAGGAGAGAAATGACTCCTCTGGCCTCCACACCAATGTCATGGTGTGGCCACACACACTGGGTAAATAAATTAATAAATAATAAATTTAATAAGTTCATATAAGCCAGGTGGTGGTGGCACACGCCTTCAATCCCAGCACTTGAGAGGCAGAGGCAGGTGGATTTCTGAGTTTGAGGCCAGCCTGGTCTACACAATGAGTTCCAGGACAATCAGGGCTACACAGAGAAACCCTGTCTTGAAAAACCAAAATAAATAAATAAATAAGTTCAAATAAATAATAAGTTCAAATAAATGTGCTGACTTTGAGCTAGCTGGGGGGTGGGGGGGACAGGGCATGTCAGCACCAGCCTGGCTTGCCTTATCTCCTCCTACAGAGGGCGCTCTGTTGGAAACTCAGCCTCACCTGACTAGTGTGACCCCCCCAACCCTCATCAGTGCCTGGTTCCTAGGATGATGAGGAGACCTGGGTCCTGTCCTCCACTGCCCACCTGCAGTATGAAAAGTGAGGGCCCGTGACGGTCTCTCTGCAGCAGGGCAAATAGCAGAAGTATGGCCCAAAGTCTCCTTGGTGAGACTAATGTCTCTCCTCCTCTCTCTTGGAGCTAAGGAGGAATAGGGTAGCTGGCTCCACCAGGGCAACAGGGCATCTTCAGCCCCCGATGGCTCCAGGGGTCTGAAATCCTGGGATTCTCCTAGAAGAGATAGAGAGGCCCAATGGGCAGTCCTGGCATGGTCAGGGAGCCAGGGCCCAGCTGGGACATTGGAGGGCAGAGAGAACAGAGCCCCTAAGCCAGCAAGGCCTTCCCCCCACAGTTATGCCCACAGCCACCCCACAAATCCTCCCTAAGCCCACCTGCCCTCAACATTGCTTTGCCCATCCCCCAACCCCGGGCATGACCACGGCGGGTGGTAGTTACAGAAATGCCAGCAAACCCTGGGGACAGTTAACAAAGTAAGCTATGGCTCTGCCGTGTCACCATAAGAACCAGGGGAGCACAGTGGCACTAGGTGTCCTGCCTAGGTGTCAGTCGCAGAACTGTCTCTAAGAAGCCATGTGGCCCATCTGTGCCTGGATTTCCTTATTTGCCAAACCAAGGCATCGAATGCCAGGTGTGGTGGTGCACACCTTTGATCCCAGCACTTGGGAAGCAGAGGCAGGAGGATTTCTTTCTTTCTTTCTTTCTTTTTTTAATGTGTATGAGTACACTGTAGCTGTACAGATGGCCATGAGCTGTCATGTGTGTGGCTGCTGGGAATTGAACTCGGGACCTCTGCCGGCCCGCTCGCTCCGACCCCGCTTGCTCCGCCCGCTCTCTGGCATAGTTCACTGTAGCTGTCTTCAGGCACACCAGAAGAGGGCATCAGTTCTCATTACAGATGGTTGTGAGCCACCATGTGGTTGCTGGGATCTGAACTCAGGACCTTCAGAAGAGCAGTCAGTGCTCTTACCCGCTGAGCCATCTCGACAGCCCACAGGAGGATTTCTTTAAGTTCAAGTCCTGCCTGATTAGTGTCCTAGTTAGGGTTTTACTGCTGTGAACAGATACCATGACCAAGAAAACTCTCATAAGGACAGCATTTCACTGGGGTTGGCTTACCGGTTCAGAGGTTCAGTCCATTATCATGAAGGTGGGAACATGGCAGCATCCAGGCAGGCATGGTGCAGGAGGAGCTGAGAGTTCTACATCTTCATCTGAAGGTTGCTAGTGGAAGACTGGCTTCCAGGCAGCTAGGAGGAGGGTTTTTTGTTTTTGGTTTTTTGAGACAGGGTTTCTCTGTGTAGCCCTGGCTTCCTGAAACTCACTCCATAGACCAGGCTGGCCTCCAACTCAGAAATCCACCTGCCTCTGCCTCCCAAGTGGTGGGATTAAAGGCGTGTGTTACCACCGCCCGGCGTAGGGTGAGGGTCTTCAAACCCACTCTCACAGTGGCACACCTACTCTAACAAGGCCACATCTCTAAATAGTGCCACTCCCTGGGCCAAGCATATACAAACCATGACAATCAGCATACTGAGTCCCAGGCCAGCCAGAGCTACACATTGAAGCCCTGTCTCAAACCAACCAACCAACCAACCAAAAAACAGAAAACCCAGAGGATCTAGGAATTCTGAGCAGCTCAAGCAGGTGGGTGTAGTCAGGAGGGCTTGGAGCACAGCGTCTGGCTGTCGTGGAAGTCCACAGTGTGCCCCCAAGGTCTGAGCTCTCCTCTTTGCAAGGACTTCTGTGTCCTGTATGAAGGACAGGCATGGTAGGAGGGATAAGCATCTAAAGGGACAGAGGGACCTGATGTCTGAAAGGCAGACACTCAGCACCGGGCGTTTCTGGGTGGCCAGCCTTAACGGATGGGGTTACAGAGAGAGGCCCCAGATCAGCACAGCCTCTCTCCACTGTCTTCTCTTCTCAGTCAGGGACATTACCACACAAAATCAGAACCATATTTCCTGGCTTCCCTTGCAGCTATACACAGCCGCATTACTAAATTCTGAGCAACATGGTGTAAAGGAAAATGGCAGACAAAAACATCTGGGATTCCTCCCCCAGGTGTTAGAAGGTAGATGAAATGGCTGGCTCACAGCAGCCATGTTGGTCTACGAGAGGCTCTTGTCATAGAAGTCATTCATCACACAACTAGTTCGCAGAAGACTACGTGGAACAGAGACACTGCGTCAGCCCTGGACTGTAGACTTGTAAGAAATAAAGGAAGCAAGCTTCTAAATGGTACAAGCCAACATTTGATACCAACACAACACTGGGGGTGGGCCAGTTCGGGACACAGGCAACTCAACTGCCAAAGCAATGGCTTTGCACACGGTACTATGGAAGGGAGAAGTTGTGTGTGTGTGGGGGGGGACCACAGCCTGCCTAGGAGGGGCCTTCTGGAATGAGTGCTGTCTGCATCAAATTCCCAGAGGGGCTACAAGATGGGACAGGGGGCTGGGAAGGAGGGTGACATGCTGTAACAGACAAATGCTGGGTGTCAGATGCACCAGAGAGGGAGAGAGGAAAACTGCCTCAAGAGGCTGAAGGTTCTGCAGAGGAGGAGGAGCAAGGCTCTGA
>NW_022196909.1:45692673-45701669 GCF_008632895.1 Mastomys coucha
ATAACAGGAAATACACACACACACACACACACACACACACACACACACACAACTAGCTCTCTGACTAGGCAGCAGAGCTGGCTGGTAAGGCTCCAGTTTGGATTGAGTTAGACCTCATGAGGAGCCCTGGGGCTTGTGTGCCGGCTCCTGGTATCCTAAAGGGCACATTTTAACTTCAGTGTCAATGCCATGAGCTGAGCACATGGTCTCCCTTCCTAGGGACAGAAAACAGGCTAGGAGACTAAACCATTTGCTGATGGCAGTAGGGGGCGGGGCTGAACTGGAACCTAAACATTGGAACTTCAGCCTGTGTATCTACCTTGTCTCCGGGGCCACAGGTGTCATGGGGACCGCCTCATGTCCTTTCTTTTCACCTGACTTGACCTCTCACATCCCCTCTGAGGACAGAGATAACTGCCTTTGGGCTTAACCAATGCAGGGGTTGCACTCCTGGTGGGGGAAGGCATGGGATGGGACTCCCCAAAGAGGTAGAGACCAGAAAAATGCTAAAAAGGTGTCCCTGAATTTCCTCAGAGCCCCTCTTAAGTTTCTAGGGTCCTATGCCACCCAGGACTATTTATACGCCAGTATCGTTTTTTGTAGGATTATTTGTAAACCCATTAGTACTCCTGTTACAGATAGGGCCCAGAGAAGGTAACTAACTCTCCTGAGATTGTCCAGCTCTTGAACTATAGAGTTTTGAACCCACCCAGTTCTGCACCAACCTTAGCCCACTTAAAGTTACTTGGGTCAGACCGTCACTCCCCCGGGGCATCTTCCCAGATCTGTGACAGAGTGACAGAATTCTGTTTAGCTGTGGCTGCCTTTCCCACCCCCCTTCTCTCCCTCCCCTCTCTGTCCCAGCCTGCTGCTGCAATCTGTACCCAACATATGCCTTCAAAAGCTCCAGAGCGGCCATCCTATGAGGTTTTAAAATACGTAGTTGTAGTCCGCAAGGACCGAGAGCTGGCTATCGGATGCCTCTCTCAATTTACTTAACCCCAGCGTGTTGGAAAACCATCTTCAACTAGCATCTGAAAGTCTTTGAACACCAGAGACCTGGGAGAGCCATGTCCCTGTGTCTCATGAAGGAGACTGTCCCTGTGCCTATAAACTCAGCCCTTCTATGCTACAAAACAGCTCCAAGGCCCAACACTGTCCTTCGGGAGACCCAGGTTGCTGGCCCTGGTCCTATCGGATCTAGCCAGCCGCATCTTCAGGCCAGGCTGGTGTGCTCCTTAGGGCTGGATGCTAGCGCCCTGGCTCCCAAGGTCTTTCTCAGGAAATGCCCCGAATGTAGGCCAGTAAACAGATAAACTGATCCCTGCAGGACTGAGCTAGGTAGGGCTTCCAGATACAGGCGCACAGATTTAAAACCAACATCCGTGAGCCACTGGGCATACTGGAAGCCACGGCGTTTGTTTCTGGATGGAATTTTCAAAACCTGTGACTTTTAGGACCAGCAACCAGGTTGGCGAGGTTGGGGGTAGTGGTCTCCAGATGCTAAGGCCCTGATCAACCAGGGACAAAGGCTGCAGTCCTGAAGTGCCTGTCATCCACACCCCATCTCTCGCTCTGGTCTGCTGCCTCCTGCCAAAATCCTGGCTCTCCAACGGCTTGGGGGAGTGGGGAGCGGGGGAGGGGGAAGGCTTTGATCCTCACCCCACAGATGTGGATAGCTAATGACAAAGGAGTCCCTAGGGACCTGGGCCTTTGTTGCAGGCACCAAACCACAGGGCAGCAGCCCCTGAATGTTTCTCTGTGCAGCTGCCAAGGCAGGGAGGGAGGGCCACGGGCATCAGGTGCCTGGGGGAGGGGGGTTAGCTGGCTGAATTCTGTGGATGTCACTCAGCAGGGAGGCCCTGGCAGACCCTGCCTCTCTACCCGACTCTACCCTCCCCTCTCCACCAGCCTGTGTAGCAGCCAGCCCAGTCCCCAGGAAGGCAGAACTCCATATCCCACAGAGCCCAGGAAGCCAGGGTGAGGACAGCAGCGACCACTACCAAGACGGAAACGCCTGCATGCCGAAAATAGACAAGTGGAGAGGTTCTCCATCGGGGGAGCCTGGGGCGCCCTTTCCTGAATGGCACCATTTTTCCTTTTGTGCTCTCAAATGCCACCCAATTGCACAAGGCCACCAAAGCCAGAAGGCGAAGGCAGAGAGGACTGCCTGGGGCGCTGGCCTCTGGGCTGCCTGCCAGGGCTGACAAGGCCGCCCCGACATCAATACCAGAAAGTGAAGAGACAAGAAAATAGCTCCCCAAAAAGGGCTCGCGTGTGCACAGGGCGTGACCTGCCTTGTGCAGCGACAGCAGTTCATCGGCATGGGGCTGTCTGCCCACGGGCTCACCCTCACCTGGTGGCCACTAATGAGGCCTGGCAGTCAGTGGAGCTTTGTATTGTATGCTAGCCCAGCTGGTGGCCCAAGAGGTGGGCCCTGTCACTAATGAGCCAGAGCCCACCTCTTCCTCTGTGACCAGTGGGGGCCATTTCTCTCTCTCTCTCTCTCTCTCTCTCTCTCTCTCTCTCTCTCTCTCTCTCTCTCTCTCTCTCTTCCCCTGAGACAGGGTTTCTCTGTGTAGCCCTGGCTGTCCTGGACTACACTCTGTAGACCAGGCTGGCCTCGAACTCAGACATCAGCCTGCCTCTACCTCCCAAGTGCTAGGATTAAAGGTGTGTGCCACCACCGCCTGGCGTTATTTATTCTCCTTAAGCGTCTTATTTTGGGGCCGGAGAAAGGGCTCAGTGGCTAAGAGCACCTGCTGCCCTGGCAGAGGACCTGGGTAGGGTTCCTAGCACCCTTATCAGGTGGCTCACAATGGCCCATGGCTCAGTCTTAGGGGATCTATCTGACAGTCTTCTGGTCGTCAAGGGCACATGCACAAATATGGTACACATACAGGCTGGCAGGCACACACACACACACACACACACACTCATAAAATACTTTTTTAAATAAAAGATTTATCACATACACACAAAATACTTTTAAATAAAAGATTTATCGTTTATGCACGTATGCATGTGTTTATGTGTCTGTGTGTGCACGAGTGTGCGGGTAGTGGTAGGGGTGCCAGAGGAAGGCTTTAAATCCCTGTGGCTGGAGTTACAAGTGGTTTGTGAACTATCTTATTTGGGGGGCGAGAAACCAAATTTGGGTCCCCAGAAAGAACAGCAAGCACTCTCAACCCCTGAGTCATCTCTCTGGCCTTTATTTATTTACCTACTTCCTTATTTACGTATTCATGTGCATGTCTGTGTTCATGTCTGCAGGTGTATGCTGCACATGCCTGTGGAGAGGGTCTAGGGTGTTCTCCATCACTTTCTGGCCGTGTTTCCTCAGGTAGTCTAGAAGTCCCTGCAATCCTCCTGTCTCCACTCCCCCCTTGAAGCTGGGGTTACAGATATATGTGAGATGCCTGACTTGCTGGGCAGGTGCTGGGATCTGAACTCTGGTCCCCATGATTTTACAGCAAGCACCTTAACCCCTAGAACATCTCTCCAGCCTCTCTCTCTCTCTCTCTCTCTCTCTCTCTCTCTCTCTCTCTCTCTCTCTCTCTCTCTCTCTTTTATTTTATTTGCTTGATACAAGATCTCAATATAGAGTGCAGGCTGATAGCAACGTTATAGCAATCCTCCTGTTTCTGCCACCCTAGTTCTAGGGTGACAGGTGGGTGCATTATGTCCAATATGCCAGATTCTTTTCTCCAAATGTGCTCGAAGATTCTCCCTCGGGCCAGTAGACCTTCCGTGTGGAATTCTATATATCCGTAAAGAATAATGAAATCGTGACACGGGAACACATTGGTCCCACGGCACATCGTAGTTGCTTTCCTATTGCTGCGAGGAGGCACCATGACCAGGACAACTTACAGGGCAAATAGTTTATTTGGATTTAGGAATCAGAGGGATAAGAGCCCGGATGGGGAGGACAGAGGCATGGTAGCAGGAGCAGGAAGCTCGGGGCTCACGTCTGGAACCGCAGGAAGCAGAGAAAGGAACAAAGGAGCCGTGTCCTGTACACGCACTCAGTGACAGGCTACATCTCCTACACCTTCCCAAAGAGCGCCATCGAATGGCCCACCAAGTGTTCAAATGCCCAAACCTATGGGGGGACATTCTCAAACCACCACGTTCATGTCTAGAATTGTGTTAACCAACCCGTGTCCCAGCTGAGTAGCTCCACCCACTTCTTCCATGAGTAGCTCCACCCACTTCCTCCATGAGTAGCTCCAGCCACCCCCTCCGTCTTCTCACCTTGCCACACCCAGCTCAGCTCAGCAGAGACCCCTGAGATCTACCAGGATGACACTCATGGAGACACTGGCAGAAGGCAGAGGACACCCCCGGAGACCCTCCTCTTTTCCTCTTACTTCCCTGAGCAGAGGTACCCCAGTTCGCTTTCAAAGCAGCAGGTAAATAAGTAAATGGATTTTTTTTTTTTTTTGTAAGCTACTTAGACTTTCAGGGTTGTTGGCTATACAACATCATCACAATGGGTACTGATTAATATAATGGACATTTTTGTTGTGCCAGCAAAGAACTGGGAACGCGTTTATACATGTCAACAACGAATATATAGAGTAGCATCTTCAAGTCTGTTTTGCGTGTGTGCTTGTGTGTTTACGGATACATGTAGGATGATGGTTAAGGTGTGTATGTCTGTGCATGTGCACATGAGCCCATCTATTAATCTTTTCAGACACACACCAGAAGAGGGCATCGGATCTCATTACAGATGGTTGTGAGCCACCGTGTGGTGGCTGGCAATTGAACTCAGGACCTCTGGATGAGCAGTCAGTGCCCTTAACCAGTGAGCCATCACTCCAGCCTCCATTTATTAATCTTGACAGGCTGGCCAGCCAGCCCTAGGGATTTGTCTGTCCCTGCCTCCCCAACATGTCTGACTCTTTACGTGCATGCCGGGAGGCAGACTTAGATCCTTGCATTTCCACGGTTAGCATTTTACCAGATGAGCCATATCCCCAGGCCCTGGCACCTTCAACTTTCTAGTACTGATTTGTTTCCCAAAGTTTTGTACCAATTTGCACTCCACCACCCACGTCATGGGGTTTCCGTGGCCCCACATCCTTGTCAACACTTGAATTTGTCAGATGTCTGTGAGCTGATGGGTGTGAAATTACGTTGCCTGTCCAATTCCTTCTTGTGTTTCCTGCTTCTGGGCCTCCATCCTTGCTGCTTTCCTCATCCAGGCTGGCCGACTCAGTACAAGCACAGGCTGTGCGTCCTCAAAGACCTATGCTGCATCGTGACTGTCTGATGCTCTACAACTGTCCCTTCGTCCTGCGCCTGCTACAGAGCTTAGCACACAGTAGGTGCTTAGGTGACACTAGAAAGGAATGTATGATGAGAATTTGAATCAGCTGGTCGGCTCCTGCCCTGGGGGAGGTGGGGACACAGGAGCAGACATGACACCTCATAGAAGGTTCAACACACACATCAAGGCTTGTCCAAAGGCAGAGACAGCTTTTTATGTGGCTGGCCCATAAAGGCTTTGAATACAACTTGTTTTTATTTGAGGGGAAAAAAAAATAAAATATGTGATCAGTCCAACGTAGATCTCAGGGGAATGGAAGTGGCTATAGAGATGTGAGAAAAAGCTCACCTCTGAGATCCTGGCAAAGATCTGCTGGCAAATTCTAACTAAAAAGAAAAGATGTTATCCACACAGGAAAAAAAAGGGGGGGGCTTTGTTTCATGCTTTTCTGAGGGCTTTATGCGTACTGGAGGCTGTGAAAACCCAGAGGAGATCAGACTCCAGTGGTCGGCAGTAGAGGAAGGGACTGAGAATGATGTCCCATCAGGACACAGGGCTGCGAGAGGCCCTGGATTGGCTGGCTTGGTTAGGCTGGCACAACGGCTTGTGGCTTCTGGCACTCTTCTCACCTCAGGCCATGGCTTTAGAGGTTAAGGAACTTGGCACATCCCAGTGATCCCATCCCTGAAGTGATGAGCACCCCTTTGGATCACGGGAATATGTTTGGCATCTCAAAATTCATATGCTGGCGGAGGCGGATTCTCAGAGGTCAATGTGGAGCCCATCTTCTGCCCAGTTAGCATGATGGGAAAGCATGGGGTTCAGCCAGGGATCCTCTGTTGAACCCAAGCTGGACCCGAGTCTTTTTTTTCTTTAATTGTTTGTTTTTAAAATTTATTTACTTAGTGTGTGTGTGTGTGTGTGTGTGTGTGTGTGTGTGTGTGGACAGAGGACAACTTCCAGAGGGGTTTCTCTCCTTCCTACATGAGAGACTCAGGAATCGAACTTGTGTCTTCAGGCTTGTCAGCGAGTGCCTTTACCCACTGAGTCATCTTGTTAGCCGATGGTCCAGTCTTATTTGGATTATCCTTATGGCAGGTGTGATGGTATCCACCTGTAATCCCAGTACTCGGGAGGCTGAAGCAGGAGGATTGTGAGTTGGAGGACAGCCTGGGCTACACAGAGACATTCTGTCAAAACTTAATAATTAGATTGGGCGGTGATGGTGCATACACCTCTAATCCCAGCACTCCGGAGGCAGAGGCAGGCTGATCTCTGAATTTGAAATCAGCATGGTCTACAGAGTGAATTCCAGGACAGCCAGGGCTACACAGAGAGACCCTGTCTCGAAAAATCAAAAATAATAACAGTAACAACAACAACAAATAAATAAATAAATAAAATAAATAGGGACTAAAGAGATGACTCAGCACTTAAGAGTCCACACTGCTCTTCCACGGGACTTGAGTTTGGTTCACGGCACCCATGTCAGGCACCTTGTGACCTCTTGTAACTCCAGCTCCACTCCAGGGGATTTAACCATTCCTCTTTCCTGAGTCAGAGTCCCGGGAAGGTAAAATCTGATTGGCCCAGCTTCAGTCAGCTATGATCTTCTGGTCCAATCAGCTGTGACCAGAAAGTTCCTCGCCCAGCAGCCTCGGGAGAGCGAGACCGTCCTGAGGGATGCGGAGCTTTCTAGAAGATTCCTTAAGAAAGTTACTAATTCTCTGTCGTCTCTAGCGAAGCAGTCATCCCTCTGGGGACCTGCCTTCCTATTCTGTACAATGAGAGATGTGACTCGGTTCTGTTGAGTTATTATGTTGGCTCTGCCTGGCACGCGATAGGTGCTTAATAATGTGTGTTCAGAGGATGAGTGAGACAGAGTTCTGTTAGCCCTGGGTCTGACAGTCTGGGTTCCACAGACTTGTGTATGTAAGACGTGGGTGTTGGGAACCTGCAGGAGGGACGAGAAGGGGGTGGGTAGACACTGGCTGGAGGTGCCTGGGCATGCCAGCTTAAGCAGGCTTTACTCTGGGCATCCTTCCAGAGCCCATCCTCTGTCTTCACTGAGCAGCCTTCGGAAAGGATCTGGCTTCTCTAATGGACTCCGTGCCTCCAGGGACGGTGCCCTTTATAAGCTACTAAACTGGCTTCCTGACAGCTGCCTGCACTGCTGTCATTTGGGACGTGCGACTCAAAGGAGATGGCTCTGGGTTCGACTCCAACACGCCAGACTCTGTTTGCTGTGTAGCCCGGGCGGGGCCATCGCCCCTGCAGAACACCGGCTTTCTCTTGCCAGACACATATATTCTGTCTCATTCACGGGGCTGTTTGAGAGAGTGAGCGTAGAATTTGGCAAAATAATTGAGCTGTGTTTGCGGTGTGATAGCCATCTGACCTTTGACATCACGACACAGTGCTGTTATAAAGTTCTCCCGTGAAAGCTATGCAATGGGAATTTGTTTGTTTGCTTGCTTGCTTGGTTAGCTGATTGGTTGTTTTTTTCTGAGACAGGGTTTCTCTGTGTAGCCCTGGCTGTCCTGGAACTCACTCTGTAGACCAGGCTGGCCTCAAACTCAGAGATCCACCTTCCTCTGCCTCCCAAGTGCTGAGATTAAAGATGTGCACCAGCACCTCCCGGCCTTTTTTTTTTTTTTTTAATCTAAATCTCATGATGTTACGACATTTTGTGTCAGTTTGTATTCTAAGCTATTTTAGGTTCCAGGGTGCTTGTGAACACTCTTGAATCTTAACAAGAACCTTATTAAGGCCAGGCTGGATGACCTGTTCCTATAATGCCAGCACTAGAGAGGCTGAAGGAAAAGGATCACTGAAAGACTAAAAGTAGTCCAGGCTACACAATAAGACCCTGTCCAAAAGGGTCAAATAGAGAAGCAGTCTTGGGATATAGGTCAATGTCAAAGCATTGAATATGTGGAATCCTGGCTTTCATTTCATCACAATTGTACCTTATTAAGTAGCTCTTCTCCTCTTGATGTACCCATTTCACAGATGAAGGGACTGAGGCTCGGGGGGTTAAATAACTTACCCAGCATCATACAGCTGATGAGCAGCAGGGTTGGATGTCTCCCCCTGGACCACCAAGCATGAATGTCATTGATACTTCCCCAAAGTCCAAGCTACAGAAGAACTGGACTCAGAGGGTCTGACTTGTGGGTCTGGAAGACCAAAGCCTGGTCTCCAGAATGCATCATAAAAAAAAATTAATTTTTACTATTTTTAGGTAACATGTAGTTGTATAAATCTACACTCGGGTGTGTGTGCGTGAGTACAAGTGCCTGGGAGGTCAGAGACATCTGATCCCCTGGAGGTGAAATCACAGACAGTGGATGCTAGGACCCAAACTCAAGTCCTCTGGAAGAGCTCCTAAGAGCTGAGCCTTCTCTCCAGCCTGAGGAGCATCATTTATGGGGGAGAAAAGGGAAGGAAAGAAGGAAGGAAGGGAGAAAAGAAGGAAGGCAGGAAAGAAAGAAACAAATGAAAAAGACAAGAACCTCAGTCCAAAACAAAACAAAATAAACAAAACAAAAAAACTTACATGACTGAAGAAATCTCTGAGAAAGGGCAGGAGAGATGGCTCAGCCTGTGAAGAGCACTTCCTGCTCTTGCAGAGGACCAGAGTTCAGTTCCTAGCACATGGCAGCTCACAGCCATCCATAACTCCAGCTCTAGATGACCAGAGTTCAGTTTCTAGCAC
>NW_022196909.1:45701741-45717557 GCF_008632895.1 Mastomys coucha
GCTCTAGATGACCAGAGTTCAGTTTCTAGCACATGGCAGCTCACAGCCATCCATAACTCCAGCTCTAGCTGATCTGATGCTCTCTCTTGGCATCCTTAGGCACCAGGCACACTCGTGGTGCACATATGTACATGGATATAAAATAAGTAAATCTGGGCTGGCGAGATGGCTCAGCGGGTAAGAGTACTGACTGCTGAAGGTCCTGAGTTCAGATCCCAGCAATCACATCGTGGCTTACAACCACCCATGATGAGATCTGACCCCCTCTTTTGGTGCATCTGAAGACAGCTACAGGGAACTACGCCGGAGCAAGTGGGGCCGGAGCGAGTGGGGCGGCAGAGGTCCTGAGTTCAATTCCCAGCAGCCACACACATGATGTCTCACGGCCATCTGTACAGCTACAGTGTACTCATACCCATAAAATAAATAAATAAATCTTTTAAAAAAAGTAAATCTTAAAATAAAAACTTTAGTTCATTTTTGTAAGAAAGAAGGAGGAAGAGGAGGGGGAGGAACATCTGCTAAGAGTCTGCTGGGGTGGGTGAGGTGGCTCGGTGGGCAAAGGCACCCATCTCCAAGTCTGACGACCTGTGTTTGATTCCCCAACACCCACGAGGCGGGGGTGGGGTGGAATTTGACTCCTGCAAGTTGTCTTCTGACCTGCGCATGCATGTCCGCACACATATTTGAACTACATAAATACATTTTAAGGGATGTTTTTAAAGCTACCCAATTAGCTGCTAGCTTCATCCTCCTGCCTTCTTCAGGGGGAGCCATTTGGTCCCCTACGCAGGAGGAACAGCTCTGCCCTTCTCTGCGGGCGCCTCACTCACAGGTGGACCCCATTCCTTTTTCTGCAAGATGGGGGTGTCTCAGCCAGCTCTCCCTTCCTTGCCCACGGGAGCTGACGGGAACAGAAACTGCTTCAGGAGGAAAGGGGAGTCCCGGTTACAAACACGGGATGCATTTCTTGATTTATTCATGGCCCTTTGCGTTCCCCAAAAAGGATTCCAGGTATCTTAGTGAACCGCTCATCATATTGTGAGCTCAAAATAGATCCTGTGGCCCTGCAGACATGACTCAGCAGGAAAGAGAGCTGGGGCTCTTTCAGAGGACCAGGGTCTAGTTCCCAGTGCCTGCACTGTAGCTCACAACCTTCAGTAACCCCAGTTCCACGGGATCCGAGGCCCTCTGCTGGCCTCCAAGAGCACCAGGCCCATACGCGGTGCACAGCCATCCATACGGGCAAAATAAAAACACACATTTTAAACAGAAAGAAATAGATACTGTGAGGGAGCTAAGAGAAATCAATGAGAGTGCGAGCAGAGCCAGGGTAAACCTACGACGTGGGAACTCAAGGTCCCAAAACAGGTTTGAGTCTGAGGAGAATTATGGAAAGCTCTGTCAGTTGCAGAAGGAGAGGGAGCCCCAAGACCAGACCACCAGACTGACATTGTCAAGAGGCCAGTAAGGGGCTGGAGGGTGTGGAGTGCTTACCTAGTAGGCATGAAGCCCTGGGTTTTGATGCATAAAATTGGGCATGATGCCACATGCCTGTAATCTAATCCCAGCACTTGGGAGGTAGAGGCAGGAAGATTATGAGTTCAAGGTCATCCCCAGCTGCCTAGTAAATTCAAGGCAACCTGATCTATGTGAGACTGTGTCTTAGAGAACTTCAGCCAGGCAGTGGTGGTGTAAGCCTTTAATCCTAGCACTTGAGAGGCAGAGACAGGCGGATTTCAGAGTTCGAGGCCAGCCTGGTCTACAGAGTGACTTCCAGGACAGCAGGGCTACACAGAGAAACCCTGTCTTGAAAAACCACACAAAGAAAGAAAGAAAGAAAGAAAGAAAGAAAGAAAGAAAGAAAGAAAGAAAGCTTCAAGAATGGATACTGAGGGATCAAATAATCTGGATTTCTGTGCCTTCAACAATCCCCCATTCCTTTCTTTTCAACATCTCTAGATTATCTACTTATTATTTGATTTCACTTGACTAAGAACTGGACACCAAATAAGAAATAAGCAAAAAAAAAAAAAATCTAGTTTTTAATACTATAGTCAAAATGAAGCTGGATCTAAGCCATGGTATATATGTATATACAAAGTTGCCCTGAAGTACAGCAGGCAAAAAAAAAAAAAAAAAGTTTGAGCACCTTGGCTTAGCTGAGCAGTATAAAAACCCACAAAGAGATGAAACCCATCCGAGCAGCCCATAAAGTCACCGTTGCCTTTGCCTCGGAACTTTGGGCTATGATCTGCTGCCCTGGAACAAAATTCAAACATAAATCAGCTCCCACTGTATTTTTAAACCTCCTACGAAACTCTTCATTTCCTGCCTGAAGTGCTTCTGGCCATGAACGATGAGGCTCTCTCGCTCACCCCTGCTCTGAAAAGGCTCCCTCGGGGCACTGCTGGGGATGGGAGCCTGGGTCTCACCGTTCAGGCAAGTCCAGACAGAGGAGAAGCACGGAAGGAACCATCTGGAGCTTGGGCTGAGGCCAGCTTCGGTAGGGTTGGTACCCAGAATTGGAGAGGGCTCGTTCTGGCATTGGCTGCCAACTGGGATCCCCTCTCATCACTGCCCTGTGCCCTAGAGCCCCTGCCCAGCCACCCCAGAGGCCCACAGCACTCTTCTGTCCCACCCACGAATGCAGCAACAGTAAGTACCAGGCAGCTGGTTAATTCCACCATGCCTGGCATTCACCACTTCGTGCTGTCAGTCTGTTTCTCTCTAACTGGATTAAAGATATCGTGAGTTTGTTCTTATGGCATATGTCTACCTTCCAGTTGATCACGGCGCCTTATGTCTGGGCACCTTTCAGACAGCAAGGTCACGAGAGCAGAATGGCGGGGTGTCGAAGCTGGCGAGCAATCTCTGCTCTGTCCGCAGCCAAAGGGGAGGCTGGACATGCCCCAGGTTGTACCCTGAGAACCTTCCAGAAGCGACCCAGGTCTCCCGCCCGCCAATGCGCATGCTTCATTTGCCTTTGAGGGCTCCAAAGCCCTCAAAAAGCTAGCACAGGCCCACAGCTCGCTGAGGAACAAAGATGCACGTGCAGACCACCATCCCTCCCGCGCCCCTCCCCCGGCCCCCCCAGGACTCCATCTGTTCCTGGGCAGGACTGCCAGGCCAGGCTGCAGTAAAGCTCAGTGAAGAGCGAGCCCTCGTGGGAATAGCAGCCAGGGCTCTGTACTTGCCAGGGAGGGTCTCGTGGGGTGTGTTAAGACCTGAGTGGAAGCCGGTCGGTGGTGGCTCACGCCTTTAATCCCAGCACTTGGGAGGCAGAGGCAGGTGGATTTCTGAGTTCGAGGACAGCCTGGTCTACAGAATGAGTTCCAGGACAGCCAGGGCTACACAGAGAAAACAAAAACAAAACAAGCAAAACAAAAACAAAACCTGAGTGGATTGGATTACCTGGGTGCCCGCGCAGCCTCTACCCACAGCACACCATCAGTACAATGTTGTGTTCCCCTTGACACATCAAACTGTGACTGATGTCCCAGCTCAAGGACAAGTGGTGAGAGAGAGGGCGGACCCCTCAAGTGGAGAGATGCCTGCTGCATGCTGCGGTGACACTTGCCTCAAATTCCAAAGCAACAAATGCACTGTAGGAAGGTGGAGGCTCACAGAAACCAGGCTCAAGACAAGAAAACAATCGGCATTGGCTGGGGGCTCCTCAGTCCTGCGGACTCTCCCGGTCACTCATTCTGCAGCTGCGACTTCTTAGCGGGTCCCACGGGGACCTTCCACCCCTGCCATGGTGACCCTTAGCGGATGTGAAAAAACGGAGGCCTGGAAAACGGAAGTACCTTGCTCCACACGGCTGCTTTGTGCAGCTGCAGAATGATACCAATGCGGTGGGAATCCGGGAAGGCTTCACCGTCAAGGTTCCCCTTTCACTGTAACCCACGGAGACTTTGGTTCTAGTCCATTGTTCTTATCTTACATTGGAGACAGGGTTTCTCGGTGTAGCCCTGGCTGTCCTGGTCTGTAGACCAGGCTGGTCTTGAACTCAGAGATCCACCTGCCTCTGCTTCCCAAGGGCTGGGGTTAAAGGCGTGAGTCCGAGGACTCACAAGAGGGCCGACGGATGCTATGAAGCTGGAGTTACAGGCTGTCATTAAACACTGTGTAGATGCTAGGAGTGGAACTGAGGTCCCATGCAAGGGCTAAAACGCTCTTAACCGCACTGCCCTCTCTCCAGCCCTTCGCCTTGTGTATTTTTTTTCTTTTTTCTTTTTTTCCGAGACAGGGTCTCTCTGTATAGCCCTGGCTGTCCTGGAACTCACTCTGTAGACCAGGCTGGCCTCGAACTCAGAAATCCACCTGCCTCTGCCTCCTCTGGGATTAAAGGCGTGCGACACCACCGCCCGGCTCGCCTTGCGCATTTTATTCCATCATCTGACCCAGGGGAGGAGGTCTGAGGAAATAACACGGGAGTTGAGAGCTTTCTTGACTTTGCCCGGAGCTGGGAAGAGATGAGGCGGGCGTGAGGCACACCCAGAGAGCTCTGTGGCTTTTTCTTGGTGCCAGAGAAACACAGAAGGGAGCCACTTCTAAAAGAACACAGCGCTTCTCCCCATCGTCGTCTTCTCACCTCCCCTGGGCCAGCGCCTGGGATAATTGGGAAGCAGAGTCTGTTTTTTCTGGGACGGAACCAATCCTGGAAGGGTTGTTGATTGACAGCTGATAGACAACGTTCTCAAGGAAGATTTTCCCGCGCCGGGTGTTCAGCTGAGAACCGCACTAAACAACTTCAACAGCCTGCGTCCGGTTCAGGTAGGATTTACTACCTGTTCCCTCTGCAGGTCGCAGTCAGGCGGCCAAGCGAGATGGTATCTCGGGTCCCTTCCAGCACCATCACTCAAGGGCTCTATCACGAAGAAAACACGGATCTGAAAACTTTTTTTTTCTCCCCTCTTCCAAACACTGAGGCGGGGTTATTATTCACACTCAGGAACAGAGATAACTGAGTGAGAAACTAGGAGCTTCGATTCTGGTCTCATCGTCTTTGGCCTAGTAATTCCACGAGGGGCAAATTTATCTTTAGAAAGAGACACGGAAGGACAGAGCTGCGTGTGCGCAGAGGTTTGCTCTGCTCCCTGAGCACAGAGAGGCCCTGCCCTGTGAGATAGTGACCAGCACAAGAATGGGGTGTATTTAACCTGTTAGTATCTATGGCAGGTTTTTTTGAATCACACCCCCACTCTTTCACATCACACCTACCTACTTTTAGGTGTTTTTTTGGTCTTGTTTTCTTTGCTACACCACAATTTCTTTTAACTAAAGCTTTTTTAAAAAAATTACTATTGTTGTTGAGGTTGTCCACGCTGATTTCAAAACTCTGGGTTCTAAATGATGTTCCCACCTCACTATCCTAAATAACTGAGACTACACGTATGTCCCATCATGTTCAGCTAACTTTTGTTTTTGTTTTTTTCGAGAACAGGGATTCTTTGTGTAGCCCTGGCTGTCCTGGAACTCACTCTGTAGACCAGGCTGACCTCGAACTCAGAAATCCGCCTGCCTCTGCCTCCCAAGCGCTGGGATTCAAGGCGTGCGCCACCACCGCCCGGCTTTGGTTGAGGTTCTATGTTCTGTGGCAGGGTTACAGTCAAACATCTCGAAGTCCACAGGTCTAAACACTCTAAAAGGCTAAGCGTGACCAAGCCTATGAAGGAATACACAGAAACAAAGGGAAGACCTAGTAAGACTCCGGCTGAACGTGGCACGCGGCTCGCCTTCCTCGTGTCTCCGGTGATGTTTGTGATGTGTTGTTCTCGTCTCCCCAGAAAACAAGCTAATGCGTGAGAAGACGAGACAGAAAGGATTAACAGTGCGAGGCCATATTAGGTTCCACAGAGCAGAGCGGTTCAAGCTGGGACTGAAGAACCAGGGCTTGCAGGTTAATATCAGCACTTGGGAGGCAGAGGCAGGCGGGTTTCTGAGTTCGAGGCCAGCCTGGTCTACAGTGTGAGTTCTAGGACAGCCAGGGCTACGCAGAGAAACCCTGTCTCGAAAGACAACAACAACAACAACAAAAGAGCAACAAAATTTGAATGAGGTTAGCCTAAAAAAACTGTGCAGGGATGCCCTGAGGGATACAAGAAGAAAGAAGTTTAGAAAGAAAGCAGGAAAGAAAGAAAGAAAGGGGAAAGCTCTCAAGGATGAAAAGAGGGCTCCACCCTCGGGTACACCAGAAACTGCTTCTCTGCACATCTTACCCCGGGGGTGGGGTGGGGGGGGCGCCCCTCACAAACATGGCCGCTGCAGGCTGGCCGCGCCCCTCAACAAGATGGCGACCGCAGCAGCCACGCCTCCTTCCGCCGCGCCGGCCAATGGAAAGGAAGCACGGGGTTCTGCGCGTGCGCGATGTGACCTAGTGGGCGGGTCCAGCGCGGGGGAAACACAGCGAGCAATATGACGAAAAAGAAGCGGGAGAATCTTGGTGTCGCTCAGGAGGTGAGGTGGGGAGAAGCCGGGTTCGGGTCACGTGGTTTGTCCGTCCCTGGGTTCCGACGTAGGGGGTCTCATCGATCGGCCGGGCGGCTGCGAGGTCGAGGGCCAGAGGGAGGAAGCGAGGGCGACGTGGCTTTGGGAGAGGCTGGGAAGGGGGAGGGCCCACAGGGAGGGAGGTGAGGGAGGGGCCATGACCCGGAGGTGAGGGGTCACGGGGAGGAAGGCAGTGATTGCAGAGCCCAGGAGCTGAGAACCCCAAGTCAGGAGAGCCCCAAAGAAGACAGGCCATAGTGGGTGTGGGTGTTCCAGGGGGGGAGACGAGACTTTAGCCGAAAGGGACAGAGGTGTTAGGGACCTGCAGGTGAGGGGGTCACCACCGAGCCAATAGGACTCAAGGAGAGTGCGCGTCTGTGATCCGGTATATTGCTAGTGGCTTAAACGTCTCCAGAGATGTTTTTCCTGTGGGATAGCAAGCCTTGTAGCTTGCAGATTACTTTGAGAATCTTGGGCAAATCTGCAGAGATTCCCTAGCATTGGTGTTAGGGAAGGCCTTTAAAATAGTTTGCCGTGCGCGGAAAGAGATCCCTTTCACGCATGGGTCGTTTGCAGGTTCAACGAGTCTTGGCATGTCTGTGGTGTCCGTATAGACGAGGGAACCGAGGGTCAACGTGGAACTCAGGGCATGGTGGCGCAGGGTTATAGTGCCAGGGCTCAGAGATCTAAGGCTGTTGGCTCAAAGCCAGCCTGGGATAACTGAGCAACACGGAAAGGAAAGGCGGAAGCCAGCTTAAGGTGGTGAAGGTGATCGAGCAGAGAAAGATGCTCAGGCGGGCTTCCTGGAAGTGGGGACTCGCCTCCTCTCAGTTACAAGGAAGGCATGTTCAGCCTGGGCCCTTAGGTCGCAGGTGTTCAAGTACATCTAGGAATGTGACACAACATGTTTGTCGATGACAGCATCAGGCTTCCGTGTCAAAATATTGGGCACCCGTGGGGGCACCTTCCCAGAGGCCACCTACCTACTTAGAGCTCGCAGACGTGGCGATAGGACCATTTCTTCCATTCCAGTAGGACCTGAGCGTGTGTTTTAGATGAGCTGTGTGTGTCCGTGCTAACGCAGGCGTCGAGTGTGACTGTCCTCAGAGCCGAGCAACCCACCTCTAAGGAAGTTCACCGCAAAAGGATGATCCCAGCTGTGACTCTTTACTTTTGGTGGCGCACGCCTTTAATCCCAGCACTTGGGAGGCAGAGGCAGGCGGATTTCTGAGTTGGAGGCCAACCTGGTCCACAGAGTGAGTTCCAGGACAGCTAGGGCTAAACAGAGAAACCCTGTCTCGGAAAACCAAAAAGAAAAAAGAAAAAAAAGAAGAAGAAGGAAAAAAAAAAGGCCTTCCAAGTGTGGGCTGAGGAGCGCCCAAACCCCTGTAGGCAGCCCCTCCTCACCGCTCTCTAAAGAAGCCCAATAAGCTCACGAGGGCGAACGTAGTCAGAATTGTGCCTTAGTTCATCTGTGGGAGCTTTTGGGGGGGGGGGGATGTTAGCCATTGCTTATGTCTCTCCCTGGGAAGGAATTTTAGCAACAGGGGATGATGGGAAGGATCGCCTTCCCACCTGAGTTTTGGCCTGCTTGGTAGGTTTAAAAAAAGAAAAAAAAAAAGTTGTTGGAATCGTGAATGGCCTTCTATTAAAAACAAACAAACAAACAAAACAAAACAAAACCGTAAAGCGTGTGCGGTGAAATAAGCTGGCAGTATCTGGTGCAGGAGCATAGACCCGATAGCCTGTATTAGAGCAGAGTGAGCTGCTGTAACAGAAATCCCCAAACTCAGGCGCTTCAAGAATGGAGCCCTGGAGCAGCGGCCCGTAGACCTGTGTAGAAGGTGAACCAGTACCTAGTTTAGGCTTTGCACCCAGGGTACCTCTCTACAACTCTCTTCAGTCTTATTCACACACACCAAACTTGCCTCTTGGCTGTGGTGGATCTGTTGCCCTCAGATCATTGTGTTTGGAAAAGAAAGGGGCCACGGGCTGAAGTCACCTGAGAGCCACATTTCCAGCGGAGGCTGAGTGAGTGCGGCTCTGCCCCTATCTGAGCTGTCATGTCTTAACAAATGCCCTTTTTATGGGCTTTCTAGTGCTATGATTTTTGCATTTCTACGCTCTTTATTGGTGATTTTGCTACTTTAAGGGATCCATAAGCACCGTGCTAAAGTGCTGTCTAGTGTTGTTCCAGGACCGTGGTGGGGCTTAGAGGACAGTTGGTTTGTTAGGTAAACCGTTTTAAAGGCAGGAAGCTACTCAGTGCTCCGTGGTCCTTTGGGTAGTGAGTTCAATGGTAATGAGAACCATCCATTTATTAAATAAGATCTCTTTAACAGAAACACACATGAGAGACTATTGTATGTGGATTAGTTGATGATAATGTTGACTAGAGCTTTATGGAAGCCCAGGCCACTAGTTAACATTTGCTCAGTTTTTTTGGTTTTTTGTTTTGTTTTGGTTTGGTTTTTGGTTTTTTGAGACAGGGTTTCTCTGTGTAGCCCTGACTGTCCTGGAACTCACTCTGTAGACCAGACTAGCCTCGAACTCAGAAATTCGCCTGGCTCTGTCTCCCAAGTGCTGGGATTAAAGGTGTGCACCACCACTGCCCCGCACATTTATTCAGTTTTAAAGAATATAAGTACTGGGGTTGGAGAGATGGTTCAGTGGTTAAGAACGAGGGGCTGGCTGTTCTTGCAGTGGACCAGGCTTGGTACCCAGCATCCACATGGCAGCTTACAATCTCTCTACCTCCAGTTCAAGGGGATCCGATGTCTTTTTTTGGCTTCTTTGGACACCAGACATATGTGTGGTGCACAAACATATAAGCAAAACATTTGTAAAAGATAAATAAATCTTGAAGAAGAAAAAAATCTGTTGGCTAGTTATGTTGACATACGCCTGTAATCCCAGCACTTGGGAAACAGGGGAGGATCAGGAGTTCAAGACTATCATAGCCCAACCCATGCTACATGTGATCCTGACTCAAATACACAAACAAAAACATTCAGCGACCATATAATCAGCCTGTTTAATACGGACGCAGCCGTGGACAGTATGAGTGCAGCAGCTCTGATGAGACCTTCTTTGAAGCTATTTATGTGCTTAGAAGGCTGAGGGAGGAAGCTCCTGAGTTTAAGGTCAGCGTAGACAACAATAGTGAGAAAACCAAAACTCCCCTTCATCGTAAGAGGAGGAAGCGGCATGTGTTCGGTCGACAGCCCTTCGCTTGCCAGGGTTCTACCATCTTATCAGCAAGATGAGGACCACCCCACTGGTATGTTCTTCGTCAAGGAGAGAATAGAGGAAGTGCCCACTGCGTTAAGGACTCTGGGTCCAGACTGCCCACTGTCTGTTTCTATGAACTGAGGTACTTGCCCCGCTCCCTGCCAGGGCAGCTGGGAATGGGCAGGGCTCATCAGCTAAGAGGCCGAATGCTCAGCTGCAGCCTGATTACCAGGGGAGACAGGGCTGGCACGGAGTAGGGAGCAGACCTCCCTGCAGAGCACACCTCTCCTTACCATGTAGCTATCTGTCTGGAGTGTGCCTGACATAAGGTGGCTGAGGACAGACAGCTGCTCCTTCGGCTCCTCAACTATTTCGATTCGTCCCCTTCTTCCTGCTTTCCTTCCCGCATCTGTAACCTGGAGGAGGAGCTCCTGTCTTTTGTCAGGCTGACACAAATCAATCAATATCTATCAATGTGTCTACCTACCTACCTACTATGCTAGGGCTAGAGCCCAGGGCTGCCTGCCTGCTAGGCAGGTGACCTACCATTGAGCTACACCGTCAGCTTTTGAAGTGTTTTTAGTTTGACAGGACGTGTGTTCTCTTAGTGCTTTATATGGGAGCAGATCTAGCCATTATGTAGCCTTATACATGGTAGGGCACTGGCTCGGTTTTTTTTGTCAGGTTGACACAAACTAGAGTCATCTAAGAAGAAGGACCTTCAAGAAACTGCCTCCGTGACAGTGGCCCGTGGGCAAATCTGTGTGGCATTTTCTTGAGGAATGATTTGAGGTGGGAGGGCTCGGCCTATTGTGAGCAGGTGGTCTGGGTTGTATAAGGAAAGCAAGGTGAGCAAGCCATGGGTCTCTGTATCAGTTGCTGCCTCCAGGTTCCTGCCTCGAGTTCCCTTCATGATAAACCTTAAGTTGAAATGAGGGCAGGAGAGATGGCTCAGTGGTTAAGAGCACTGACTGCTCTCCCAGAGGTCCTGAGTTCAGTTCCCAGCAACCACATGGTGGCTCACAACCATCCGTAATAGGATCTGATGCCCTCTTCTGGTGTGCCTGAAGACAGCTACGATGTACTCGTATAAATAATATAAATAATAAATGAATATTTAAGTTGAAATGAATCCTTTCCTCCCCACATTGCTTTTGGTCATGTTGTTTATAATCACAGCGGCAGAAGAGCGGACCAGTGCGGAACCTGGTGGGTTACTGTGGCGGCAGACCCGACCATATTGTTTAGGGAGGATTGTGGAGGCATTTGGAACCTTGGGCTGGAGAAACCACTAGTGATGAAAGCCTCGTGAGCTGTCTGTGGGAGCCTGGGAAACAACCAAGAGCAGCACAGACCACGGAGACCTGGCTTGTAACGTTTCAGGGCAAATACAAGACCCGGTCAGGACTACTGAGCGTAGGCTGTTTTGTATTGAGAACGTGTAGCTCTGGCCAGCTGTGACTCAACAAGAGACCTGCACAGTAGGCAAGCCCTCTAGCACTGAGCTATATCCCCCAGCACATTTTACCACCTCAGTAACAACTCGCTCTTACAGATGTCTGCGTGGGCGTTTTAAATATTGGTAAATATACAAATGTCTAAAAACGTATGAGAGTGTAGGCCTCTTGGGTTTTGTCTCTAAGATGACTTTTTTGCTGGGATATTCAGGGTTTTGAAGCCTGTAACCCTGGGCCTTCGCGGAGACCCGGCATCTGGCTGTTTCTCCGCTTCCTCTTCTGTTGCCCCCAGCGGGTCTTGAGTATTGAATGTGCACTGATGCTCCGTAGCAGTAGATATTGTCCTCTTATTAAAAGTCGTGCGCTCAGAGCTAGTGAAGTGGCGATTTAATCAAAAATGTTTGTTAATCTGAGGAGTGCAGTAAAAGCCCACAAGTGAGATCTCAGCACCTGCGAACAGCCCTCGCTTCCTTGTAAGGAAACAATTACCAAGCAGGTGGCCCGGGGGTGGGGTGGGGGGGTGGCCATGGGCCAGCTGTGCCAGGTGGTCACCTCTAGGGTAGTCAGGCCCCCTTTCAACTCTCCAACTCTGCTTCCAACAAGACTCAGAAACAACTGACTGTGTGTTAGGTTCTTGAGGGACAAGAAGTCATTCCCTCCAGATTGGACAGGAAGAGTTCGGCCTGATAGGAAACGTGCTTGCCTTTTGAACTGTGGTAGCAGCTGGCCTGCAGCCTTTGGCCACTTGGCCTTAAGTTACTAAGTGTGAGTCTCAGCTGCCTCCACCTTCTGCAGCATTAGCATTTGAACCCAGTGCCTTCTGCCTTGCCTGGAAGGGTGCTCTGCTGCTAAGTCCCCAGCTGACATCCTTAAGGAGGTAACGTGGGTAGATTTGGTCTCTAGTACACAAATCTTGTCCGTTTGGAAAGTTTTTCGTCTGTCGGGTTTCAGAAGACTGGAGTGTGTGTCTTAACGCGCATGGAATGATGGGTATGCTCCTGCCCTGGTTCACAAGCGCAGCTCTGTTCAGTGGCTAGTACTTAATAGCAGGGCTAGTGTTTCTGCATACCCTTAACTGTGTCCATAGTCACAAGGCAGCTGCCATATAGCTCAGCCGTCACATTCAGCCATAAATCAAGGCTCTTAACTAGCCAAGCATAAACTCCCAGGAGTCTCCCAGATGACATCTGGAACATCTCATCGCCCGAAGCTGAGTTCTGTGTGACCCAGGCTGTCGACAGACTTTTTCCCAACATCTGCAGTGCAGGTGAGCTGAGTGTCAGAGGCGGCCTGGCCAGCTAACAGTATCTTCAGTGAGAGATAAAAGCTCGTGGGGAAGCAGTTCGTGTCCCCTGGTTCTCAACAGACAGACTGAGGACTGGACAGGTGGAGACTTTGGAAAAGAAATGGTTCAGCCTGCATGCACTGTGACCACAGTTAGTTGCAGAGTCCCAGGATGAGCTGTGCACGAGCTGTGGGAAACCCCTGGTCTCCTGCGAAGGGGTCCTGGCTGGAAGGAAGTACTTATTCCATTGGCCTGGGTGGCAGGAGGCGGTGTTGCTTCCAGGTGGACGTGGAGTTGGGGTCGGGCACTAACATGGAGCTTGCCTGGCTGGGGGAGTCTGGCATGCGGGCCATTCAGGGCCTGCTGACCATTAAATGAGGCCTCCCCCGCTCAGGTGGAAGCGACAGGTCGCTCCTGGGCAGGTGATTCTCTCAGCAGCCTGCATCTGGCACCGCTCCACTTAACGGGGGTCAGGAGACTAAAACCTCATTACCTAACACTGCTGGATGTCAGCATGTGTGGAGTGGCTGTTTGCCAGCGTCTTAATTAATGAATTCATAAGGCACGGGGCGGATGCCAGCTCTTGAAAAGTGCTTTGAGCCTTTCAGCGATGAGGAAGCTTTTTGCCAGTTTATCAAAAAATAGATCTGGGGAGAAAGAAAAGAAACCAAAGCCCAGATTCCATCTTGGCCTAGAGCAGCCGAAGGCTTAGGGCAAGGTCTGGCCTGCAGGGTGACTTCCAAAACTGCACAGCTCCTCCTGTGCTGACCCTGGTGGCTCTCCAGGACCACTGCAGCCCTCTCCCTCATGAGCTGGGGTGGGGTTAGTGTTCCGACAGTGGTCCCCTTTGCTGTCACTCATCACCTTCGAGATACTGGGAAGCTCACTTTCTTCACCTGCTCTGCCTGGAAGAGAAACTTTACACCACGCCTGTTGATTGGTGGTGGTGGGGGGAGGGGGGCTCCAGTAGCTAGCTTTCTTACCGACAGTTCTGAGAGACTCCTCCACAGAAAAAATGTACCTTAACCAACATCATGGGACCAGCCATTTAGGTTTGAAGCTAATGGTTACCTGGGAGATAAGGTACACTGTCCCCTGTGACAAGGCTGTGTGGCTTGGAGGCCACAGATGGGAAGCCCCAGTGGTATTGCCAGGGACCATCTGGGTAGGCGGTCTATCGCCTTTATCCATTACAGTAAACATTCCAGGGCTCCTGATGTGTGAAAATGAGTGGATTTCTTGGACCTGCTTCCCAAGCAGTGAATTAGAAGAGGAGGAAGCTTTGATGCCCTTTGGGGATGGGGAGGGAGAGGGTTCACCAGGCACTGCTAGCCCACACACTTCCTCTTCCAAACTCAATGTGTTTTGTGTGCATTTGGGAGGGTACTTTGACAGTGTGGCAATGTGGGGGAGGGTGTTTGTGAAGGGACAGTCAGCTTGGTATGAAGACAGACGCCAGACTCCTGGCGCCTCTATCTCCCAGCACATGGATCGCAGGCAGGCCCTTCCAGGCAGCGCATCTGTTGTGTGAAAAGAGACCAAGCACAGCCAGGCACAAGGTCATTGAGTAGAGCTCTGTTGAAGCCAGACCAACAGCCTTCCCCGGGTCCAGGGGACCGTGCTTGACTCCGTTTCTGAATGTCACTAGTCCTTGTTGGTTGTGGATGTTTTCAAGAAGGGTGGGCACTGGAGAAGACTGGAGAAAAGTGCAAGGACCGGGACCTAGTCCCACCACCTTCCAGCCTCGTGACCTCAGCCAAGCTGCCAACCATTTCTACTGGGAGTTGGCTCTCTGCACAGTGGTGACAGCCCCTTCGCAAGGTGGATGGAAAGTCAGAGTGAATGTCTGCAGCTGCCCGTCCCAGGGCATGGGGGGGTGGGAGGGGAGCAGGAGTTACCTCCTAGGCTAAAAGTCACAGCTTTCTGCTGTGGGGTGATGAGGTTAGAGGACACAACTAGATGAGCTGCTTCCTTACTGTAAGTCTGTCTGTAAGATGTGGACTCTGGTTGTCTGCCCTTGTCCTGTGTGTGGAGTGTCTAGAACAGAGCCTGGCACCTGGGCAGTGTTGCAGATGTGTCCCAGGTGTTGTATCCACCTTGTGGGCTCTTGGTTCCCAGTACTGCTCCTTATGTCCTCATCCAGACTCATGACACCCATCTAAGTCCTCAGTACCCAGCCAGCTCCTGGCCAGATGGGTGGGGCATGCCCCAAGACCACCGCCTGACCACCCCCCCCTTCCCCAGCTTCCTGTCACTGACTGGCCAGAAGCTCCCAGGAGCCAAGGCCCTCCAAGGCGGGGACCTCTTCCAAACCTAGAAAACAGAGTGGGCGTTGTGGCCTTGAACCAAGCCGCAGGGGAACCTCTGCCCTTTCCCAGTAGAGCCTGACCTTCAGGTAGCTGCGGTGGCTGAGGCTGTGGCCAGCCACTGCCTTTCTGTCGTCCAGGTGCTCTGTCGAGTGTTATATTCAATTTTTCACTCTCCTACTGAAGAGCCTGTGGCTCCTGCTGACTCTTGCTTGTCAGAGGAATAAAAGCTGCCCATGCTCCTGCGGGCCGCCCTAGAGCTGGCACCCTGTGGGGCCTGACCTGACCTGCACAGGGGCAGCTGTCTGTGCTAGTGGCACGAGTTCCTGCCTCTGAGGAGCCTATTTGGGGCTTTGATTCCTGGAGGCTTCGTCCTCTGAAAAGATGCCTCCTGGGGATTTCAGACGAATTTTACAGTTTCTCTTAACACAGTGGTTTTACAGTGCATAGGGCCCCAGGGAGACTTGCCTAAAGCTCTGGGAGTAAGGCCGTATTCCTGAGTCAGGGAGGGGCTGTTCGTCACCTGGAGCAGACAGTCTGCTCAGCGCTGTGGGCTGGGGAGGGCACCTCTGAGGAGGTCCTGATATCCACTTCCAGCGGTTCTCCTTGCCTTCCCTCCTGGCACACTAAGCTGCGCAGCTGGCTTGAGTCCTGCTCAGATGCAGATATCCGAGGGCCTCTTACCCAGACTGCAGTGCAGGTCTCGCATGTAGTAACCATTTCACCAGTCTTCAGCGTTGCACCCTCCCCTCTCCACCGTATCTGCTGCTTCTTACCTGCCTCCAGACAGCTTTAGCTATGGCCCAGCCACTGCTGGGTCCAGGCTGGTCTCTACAAGACCAAGCTGCTCCACGGGGGCTTACGTGGTGCCTCAAGCATCTCTTGGCTAACTCAGAAACTCCAGCTCCACCCTTGTGTCTCAGTTCCTTCTAGAAGCTTGCCAGCCTGCTTAGCCACTGGTTTCTCTTCCCTCTGATACCAACCTTGTTCCTGGGTGTAAATTCAGCACATGGGTGTTTCTTTCTTTCTTTCTTTTTTTTTTTTT
>NW_022196909.1:45717678-45733510 GCF_008632895.1 Mastomys coucha
CAGGCTGGCCTTGAACTCAGAAATCCGCCTGCCTCTGCCTCCCAAGTGCTGGGATGAAAGGCGTGCGCTACCACCGCCCGGCACACATAGGTGTTTCTTAATCTACCAGGGGACACCCATTTACCAGAGCCATGCTGCCTGCCCCCTTTAGCTCCAGGCTAGTCTCAGCACGTGAGGAGCCAGCGGACGCTCTTTCTCCCAGGCAGGTGCTCTGCGTGGCTCTATGGTCTTCCCTTTCCACTGGACTTGTTCCCATCTCTTTCTCTTTCTTTGAACCTCTTAACCACATCCCCACATCCCCAGGACACCCATCCTACTCCCAGCCTTACTGGGTGCCAGGTCCCCTGTGCTGCCTGCATTTCCTCAGAGGATCACTGCTTCCCTGGCCTCCATTGAGTTCTGTCTGCGGCTCTGTAGGTCTCACCATCTCACCTCACACCTGGCCTCTGCCACTTGAACCTATCCCAGCATCATTCCCCTAAAAGATTCCAGAGCTTGCCAATGTGCCATGTTCTGGACCAGCTGGTGGGCCGACCCAGGGCTCCCCACCCTCGACCCCACTGCTCTCATGGTCTTTCTCTCAGCACAGAGCCAATGAGCACCATTCCTTTAACAGCAGCCAAATTGGTACCAAATGTCGCCTGTGTGAAGTGCTCTTCCAAGTTCATCCTTGCTCCAGATGTCTGTCACCCGAGGGAGGCACAGGCAGGCTTAAGGAACCTGCCATTCATTCACAAGTGACAAGTGACCAGTTACAGCTGGGCCCTGTACTGCACTTCACACGATATCCCATTTTTAAGCTTCCAGCTTTCAGTCCAACTGCTGGCCCAGCCCTGACCCTACTCTTCTAGAATCTTCCTGAGATCTGTCTCCGTTTTCTGATCCTAGAGCTCTTAGCTGCAGAGCCTGGCTTCCCTTGGCCCTGAGGGTAGGGAGGGAGTGACCTGAGGACTATCCGCAGCCACCGTGTTCATAACCCATGTGCTTGGAGAGCCGACCCTCCAACTGGGGACTTTCCATAAGGTCCATTTTCCAGTCTTTTCTTGCCTTTTTGACCTGTCTTTTGGGTTAGGTCTGTTCTGCAGCCACCTCTGTGGCCCCAGTCACATCTAAAACCAGCATTAGGACCATCCCTTCCTGTGTTCACAGCCTGCTTCCTGGACTCTCTGCCTCATTACTACAGTTTCTGACTTTGCCCTCTGTTGCTGGTGTCTAGACCCCTTCTAAGGATGAGTCTCCTGCTTGCTGAAAAGCCTCCTTTGGGCTTAGCACCCAGCCCCCTGCATCCCCCCCACCAGCACCCATCCCCTTTGAGTCCACAGGCAGTTGTAAAAGAGAACTTACTATTTAGAAGGGAATCAGAACTGTCAGCAGGACATAAATATTCATAGAGGGAGGTCAGAACTGAGTACCTAAAACCTTGATTTGTGTTCGCCCATTTAAGCCTCATTAAGAAGTGGCAAATGAAAGTGGGGATATTCTGGTGCAACTGCAAATAAGTTGGGCTGGTTCAGATAAAGGCCCCTGACTGCCAGCCCCTCAGGCCCTGTCCAGAGCATGATGATGGCAGAGCAGGTTGGCCACAGCCTCAGCTGTAAGATTGCTCAGCGAGAGCGCCTGGCCTTGCTCCGGGGCAATTACCACTTGTTTGGGCACCTGGGCCCCTTCCAGAGGCATTCAGGGATGGAAGTCCTTCACCTGATTCCCTCCCCAGGCCCTGCCCAAGAGCAGCAGGGAGGACTGAACCTGACCTGCACATCTGGAGCAAGCTGCATTAGCCATGTGCAAGCACAGCTCTTTTCTTGTTTTAGTGAGCCCAAGGTTTTCAGAAGTCAGTAGTATAAACTCCTAACAGTTTGTCCCTGTCCCCAGCCCTTCAGTCCATCCACCCTCAAGTGCCACTCACTCCAGCCACAAATAGGAAGACTGCAGACCAGGCCTTTGGGCACAGAGGTGGCAGGTGGTCTAAGAAGCTGAGGACACAAGCATTCTTGGGGCCAGGCTGTCATGGTGGCCAGACTGTTGTGCCCAAGCCTGGCTCTCCTGTGTTCACCTCCCTGCAGTGCAGTTCAAAGAAGGCTTGTGGCTTCTTTGGGGACCACCTAGTCTGGTACAGTTAACCATGCAGTAACCTGGACAGTCATGGAGCCCTCCTGACTCCTGAAAGGAGTCGACCTTTTTTGGACTCACCAAAGTAGCTGACCCAGGGTTGGTTTTCTGAGGTGGCTGTCGGCCAGGGACTTAACTTCCCTGCTTCGCAGCCCCAGACTAGTGTGGCCTGGGACACCCAGTCTCTGAGCAGACTGCTTATTTAGGAGGAAGGTTCTTCCAGGGGTAGCTCCAATAAGGAGTGGGGCTGAGACCGACAGAAGGGCCTGTGACTCCTCAGAAAACAGATTCCATCTAGGGAACCTATCCTTCCATTTGCTGACTCTCCTGGGGACTTGGTTATGGTGGGTGAAGTCAGAGATGGGAAAAGAGTGTTAAAGGGACCTAAGCCTTCAACACATCCAGCCACCAGAAAGCAAGGTGTTGTTAGCCAGCCAGCCTGGACCCAGCCAGAGACCAGTTTAGATACCTGGAGACCAAGTGAAGGCCAGGCGCGTGACATGGCACACTGGTGTGGACAGTCCTGCCCAGCACTTTACAAACCATTTTCCCAGCACTTGGGCATGCCCTCTAAGATCACAGCTCTGAACTGACAAAGTAAGCGGGAGCAGGTACATCCGGGAGCTCTCCAGCTTTCAGGAGCGTGGCTGCTTTGCCACTGAGTTTTTGCTGACCTTGGTGATAGGCAACATTTCTGCCCAAGAGCCACAGCAGAGAGAAATAGAAGTGGTTTTAAGTTGCATTGTTTCACCAATTTTTATTGATTCTCAGAAAAATGTCTCTCATGACAACACAGACTGCGCTGTTAGGGTATCTACAAGGAAGCCCTCTGGACATTTAACCCCTCCCACCCATGTGGAGTGCCTGGGACCTGGTGCTGGCTCTGTAGTGCTTCTCCCTTGAGTATACCATAGGGCAAGTGCTACAGGTGCCAGGCTCTGGTGGAAACAACCGGCGTCCTGTTCTTGCAAGACATAGCTAACCTGGGGTTCTGCTTCACCCTCAACCTGTGCTTGGTTCGGAGGCTCGGAAGCAGGCAACAGCCACTTCTTGTTTCCCAGGACTCAGCCCGGCAGTTCTACTCGAAGCAGCACTCTGTCAACAGCAAAGCTGGGCCCTGCCCAGTACAAACATGGGGTGCACGGGCAGGATGGCGGACCTAGAGGGGAGTCCCTCTGAGGTGCCAGTGTCAGGAAAGCTGTGGAACTCTGTGCCTCTGTCTCTTTCAGATTGATGGGCTAGAGGAAAAGCTGTCTCAGTGTCGGAAGGACCTGGAGGCTGTGACCTCCCAGCTCTACAGGGCAGAGCTGAGTCCTGAGGACAGGTAATACCTCTGTCCAGTCACGACCCTCTAAGCCAAGGCAGAATGGTCCCTAACTTTTGAGCTCCAACTCCTGTGCCCTAAGATCCTAGTTTTTGACCTCCTTATTCAAACAGCCTCTCTGGTTAAGACAGGAAAAAAGGGTCTGAGCTGTAAACTCCTTCCCCACAGGAAGTCTCTGGAGAAGGAGAAAAAGACCCTGATGAACAAAGCCTCCAAGTATGGTAAGAAAGTTCCCTCCCGTTGCCAGCCTGGTCCTGAACAACCCAGACTGGGCGTGCTAGAGGATGGTCCTTACTTGGGGCAGGACAGGCATTCTGTGGGTTGAGCAATGCTGCCACCTTCTGGGTGCTGGAAGCAGAGCTGGGTAGAGCCCAGTACCCCCTGCCCTGAGGCCAGGACTGTGGTCTGCAGAGAGCTCTTCAGATGTGTCCTATCCCATCTCTACTCAGCCCTAAGCTGGCTGCCAGGTCTCCTCTTAGTCCAGTGCACAGCTGGAGGTGGTGGCCAGGACACCAGTTTAGCCTTTGCAACGTAGAACCTGTACACTGTGGAGCAGCAGGAATTCAGGAGCCGTGTGAGCCCAAAGAGGCTCAGCTGTCCTGAAGGCGAGCACTGCAGAGCTGTCCTTAGCCGTCCGAGAGGACATGCCTGCTGTGGCTTTCAGGCCTCACAGAGGAGTGCACTCACAGAGGAGTGTGTGAACAAGTCAGGCCTGCTCTTAGATCTGAGCCTAGCTAAAGGATTATGAGGGTCTGGGCAGATGAAGGACAGGGCTAGGTTTTGGTATGTGACAGTGGTTGGAAGGAGACACCTCCTTTCATCAGAATGTCTACTCTGGGAAGCAGAAGCAGCTGGGTGGGCCTCAGTGTTCTGTTTTGTTTCCATCTCTTTTCTCCCAGAGAAGGAGCTAAAGCTGCTTCGACACGAGAACCGGAAGAACATGCTCCTCTCGGTGGCCATCTTCATAGTCTTCGCCCTGCTCTATGCTCACTGGACTATGTGAGTTAGCCATCCTCAGCCAAGCAGGTTCCCTCCCACTCCCCATCCTGACAGAGGGGCCTTTCCCCTGTGGTTGCCCAGCAGCTGTAGCAGAGGGGCAATAAAGAGCCCCAGGCTCTGCTGTCTGGTGAGTAAATATTTCCTGACTAGGTGAGGGTTAGCAAGGGAGGCACTCATGTCTCCAGATGAAGGGATGTTCCAAAATTCTTGTGTACAATTCAGGAGGGAGGGAGATGTGCTGCTGGGAGGGCAAGCACTGAGCCACCTCAGCTCCAGCCTGCCCTGGGCCTGTGGTTACCACTGAAGACAGTGCAGTGTGCACGGGAAGAGTGGTTTGGACTTGAGGCGGTGGCTCTGGAGCATGCCGAGTGCTCTCCTCTTCCAGAGACCGGCAGGGCCAGGGAGGCCTGCAGGTGCTGGTGGCCAGCAGTGAGAGCTATGGCAATGACCAGACTGACATGGTGACAAGAGCCAGTGAGTAGGGTGGGATTGAGGAGGAGGAGGCCAGTCAGAAGCAGCTGACGGATTCTACCCTAGCTCCACTCACAGTAGAGGGCCCTAAAGGAGGAGGAATGCTCGCTGTGAGTGCAACACACACAGTGCAGCCCTGGACAGTCAGGAGCCCACCATGGAAAAGCAGACATGAAGACAGAATCAGCTGGAGGCATTCTCATCTGGCCTCCTGGAGACGCAATGAGCTTCTCCTCAGTGCACACGTGTGGACTCTATGGAGGGAGGCCAGCCTCTCCTCAATGCACAGGTGTGGACTCTATGGAGGGAGGCCAGCCAGAGTCAGCTCAAGACCCTTTCTCCTGTCTCTTGTCTAGTGACAGTAACCGTCTAAGGCCTGTGTTGGTCACACAGACTGTGTTGGTCCTGGACTGTCACAGTGCTGCCATGGAGTGAGCTGTGTGGCTTATGCAAGAGAAAGAAACCCTCCCCACCCTCCTAGGGCGGTGGGCCCATTCACCCTCCAGTCTGCTGTAAACAGGGACTGCACCGTGACCTCTGGGCTCCCTGTCTAACACACAGCAGTCTCAGGAACTGGAGAGGCTTGGACTCCACGAACACTCCCCTTCCTCAACCATACAGCAAGCACTGTGGACAACCCAGCACAGAGCCACACAAGCAGTAAAAATATGTTTAATGATCCAAAATTCTGTAAGACACACTGATAGACCCAGAATCGGGTGCAAACATGGCATGCTAGCACTTGCTGCTGGCTTAAGGGTCAGGAGCTGGTGGAAGGGACCTCCCACCATGGAGTCAATTCCAACCTCACAGGTGCCCCAGTGCCCTAGCTCCATGGAAACCTGTCTGGCTCTGGCATGGGGCCCTGGGAGCCTGCATGAACATCTCCTGAGAGAGGTTTCCCATTAGAAACGACCACAGGTGCCCTGCCCCTCCCAAAGCTGTCTCCTACATAGACAGGACACGGAGTGACTGACTGTAGAGGAATGAAAGCAGATCGTATGTACCTCCTGGTGAAGAGAGAGGGCAGCTGGAGTCACCACTAGCTCACAACTCTGCCAAGAGCTTCAGGTGGCCTGGCCTGCTAGAGTAACTTTCTGTTAGTGCTGAGACAGGAAGAGAAAAGGGCAGGTTTCTAGGCTGCTCCTCCCTGGAGCTGCCCGGTGCTTAGAACACAAGAAGTGGAAACTCGAAGAGCAGTTGGACCCAGTACTCAAAGCTCTGATGTCTGAAGGATACTGGGTCCACACTCCTTCCCGACCTCCAGGACAAACTCCAGGACTGGGGTGGGGGAAAGACAAGAAACAACTTTGATTGGTACAACAGTTGCTCCTGGCCAGCGCATCATGGAGGGCCTCCACATTTGGCTGGCTTAGTAGAAACTGGGCAAAACAAGGACCTAACTGCTCTTGAGGGCAGTAAATGAGTCTACAGATCCCAGAGGGAATGAGTCTGGCCTGCCCTAAGCACTGGCCTGCTCTGGAGCAGCTGCTCTTAAGGCTGACTCCTGGTGGGTCAGTTCCCAGGCAGCAGAGTTCCACAGGATGCGTCCTAAGGCCCCAGTAGAGCTCCTTGGGAGGGGGAAGAGCCCATCTCCCTTATGACCAGAGAGAACGGTCCCAGTGCCTCTCCAAGGCAGAAAGAAGCAGACACTGGGCCCTGCCTCAAGAATGCCAGGACATCCATCAGGTGGAAACCCTAAGGGCCTAGAGGATTGTGACTCTGGATGAAGGAAAGGACGTCCTCCTTGGACAGCTTGTCTGGATCCTGGGGCTTCTGGGAGTCACGCATGTGGAAGCCATCTCCCCACTCCCAGAAGAGCCGGCTGTTGTAGCAGGTACTATAAAGGGGCAGGGGAGGGAGTCATCAGAGTGCTGTACCGAGGTGGGACAGGACCGAGAAATCACTAGCACAGCCCCGGCTAGGTGCTTTTACACTGGGTTCTGTCAATGACTCAAGTTGAGAGACACCCTCTGGCATCTAAAGGCTCCACCCAGTAGGCCCCAGTTCCTCCCGTGCCTCCAAGAGCATCTGCTGTCACAGCCGGCATCCAGCTAGACTATTAGTGTTTCTGGCTCACCTGTTCCACTAAGGTCAGTATTAGCCGGCTACAGAAACAAGTGCCAGTGGCTAATTTGAGGCCCTGTTGGGGCTGCTGTAGAAGCTCATATCCAGCAGTAATCTGACCAGCATGCCTTGAGGAGGAATACCTGGGACCTTGAGTCATAAGGGGCAAGCTTCCTACAACACGTTCCTCCAAACTCTCTGGCAGGTTCCCCTCTGCCACTTAGCCAGTCAGCCCTCTGCCCAGCATCTGGATGAATCAGGTCCATACCTGGGGCAGTTTCCTTCTACATGGCAGTGATGGGTTTTAAGCCAATGGAGGGCTACTTACTGAAAGGGGGCAATGGATTCTGTAGGGAGATTATAGAAGGATTTCTGGGTTTTCTTATTGTAGAAGAACTTCCTATTCTTGCTCTTGCTGAATCCCATGGTCCACGGCTCTGAGGGAGAAGAGGGCAGGCACTCAGGACAGTACCCATGGGGATGGGGACGGCCAAGGATGCATTCTTCCTTCGCCCTGCTTATTCCCTCCAGCTTCCAATGGCCAAGCCCAGACGGCTCAAGAGGATGGCAGATGATAACTTCCCTAAGGCCTGTCCTGATCCTTACCACTACAAGGTGACATCTCCAGCCTATAGGGTACACAACAGAGAGGCCATGCTTACCTGCTGAGAACACTATATGGGCATCTACAATTTCATCTCTCCCTGCCCCCAGCCAAAGACCAGAACAGGCCCAGTTGGGGTGTTTCCAACGGGTACCTCAGAAACTGCCAGCTGACTGCTGTCCGCCTCAACAAGAAAGTCGGAGTCAAACCACCCTTGCTGGGTAAGGGCAGGGGACGGTCATTCAGTACCTACCATTTACAGTCCTGACAATGTAGACGCCTGTGGGCACAAAGTGCCGGTCGTCCCGTCCTGTGTAGCTGAGCTTTGGGGTGCCACCAGAGCCTTTGATGAGCTTCATTTCTAACCTGGTTTCCCCAAATGGATGAGCATCCAGGAAGCACATGCACAAGGGACAGACAGAGTTGGGCATGCTAGTGTTAGTCTCCGGGTAATTCACAGTGACACTAACTTCACTGTTCTATCCTGGCTTGGCAGAAGAAACCAAAGCACAGGTCCTTAAGCATACTGCTCCAAGCCATGCTAGGGAGAGCTGGTAGCAGAGCTGAGGGTAGAGCACAGGCTCTGCATTCCAGTCAAGCAATGGGTGAAGAGGTGTTGCCCCTCATCCATACCGACAGGGGAAACCAGACACCAGTCGCACCACTTGGTCTTCAGAGGACTGCTCTGGGGCTCTCTCACAGTGGGACTCATTTGCTGAGTGTGGTAGGCACACTGAAGGTCTATGAAACGCATCTATGTCCTCTGGGATTTAGGGATGCCCATTCTTCCTTCCCCCTGCTTATTCCCTCCAGCTTCCAATGGCCAAGCCCAGACGGCTCAAGAGGATGGCAGATGATAACTGCCCTAAGGCCTGTCCTGGTCCTTACCACTACAAGGTGACATCTCCAGCCTATAGGGTACACAACAGAGAGGCCATGCTTACCTGCTGCAAACACCACATGGGCATCTACAATTTCATCATCTCTGTTTGCGAGGACAATCTTAACTATTCCAGTATTAATTCTGGCCATACTTCTGCCTGACATAAAGTCGCCCTGCTTCCTTCCTGTTAGGTGCTGAGCTGGCTCACAGCTGGGACTCACCAGCTTATCAGTGAGGGAGTGTAAGTGTGTGATAGGCAATGCCAGGGCCAGCTCTATAACCACCCTGCAGATAGAATGAGTCTTGACTCAGCTATCCATCCCACCACCAACCTAAAGCACGTGGATAAATGACTCACCTGACAAAGATCTTCTCCATCTCTTCTAGCCGGTACACCTCCTTCACCCTGTGCAGAGCAGATGGCACAGCTTCCTGAGATATGCTTGTGAAAGGTATGATAGGGAGGTCCATACCTACCCTTGTCCTCAGACACTCCCTGCAACCAGCAGCCCACAAGAATAAGGCTGCTGAGCCTGTGGCATTACTATCCTACAGCCTGCCTAGACTTCAGAGCTACCACATGGGCCCCTGAGACGGCACCAGTGGCTGTGATTCAGCAGTAAGTCCTGAAGACGGGGGTTAAAAGAGGAAAAATATTGCAGGCACATTTCTCTAACCATACCCTTATTCTCACGTAACCTTCACTGACACTACAGGCCACAAGTCCTAGCTCTATTTACATCGATGTAAGATCTTCCCATAGCTTAATTATTCTAAATGGCCCTGGTAGTCCTATTCTTGCAGGCACAGACCTTATACAGAGTATAGGGCTCTAGTCTGAGGCCCAGCCCTCCACATCTGGGGGCAGCAAACCTGCCTTGAGAACCGCTGCTGGGTAAGCTGCCTGTTGAAACTAGCAGGCAGGACATCATACAGCACAGGTTAAGCTCACTTTGAGACTGTCCTGCATCCTCAATGCTGGGTTCAATTTTAAATTTATTGATGAGCATTACCAACACTTCTCTGCTAATGTAGATAAGCACCTTACGCTCCGATGCTCTAAGCCTCTGACCTGGAGAAGGTAGTCTCCATCTATGTCTCTCCTGCCTGGAACTTTCACCCTAACGCTCACTGTTGACAGGGCCCTCTTTCTCCTCAAGCACCAAGTTTCATAGTCAAATCCCCATTCCATGCAGTCAGCTAAGGATGCTCAAATGTGAATGGGTAACTCACAGGGCAGACATGCATCTCAAATTAGGAGACCTTAACCCATCCTCCCACTGAACCCTGTCGTGCCACACAGGATAGGAGAAGTAAGCAACAGAAAGCCACAACCCCACGGGCTCTGGGAGGAGACCGACACACTCACCTGATAGGATTCATGTCCGGTCGACTGGGTTTAGAAACTGCTTTCACGAATTTCTCAGCAAGCTGAATCCTATAATCCAAACGTAATCCTTAGAGGCAAGCCAGGGCCTCACCTGTGCTGAGGCATTTCTGCCAGATAGATGAGAGGACCTGGACCTACACAAACCATCCAAGTGGCAGCATTCATGTCCCCAGAGCACAATCTGTCCTGTGGATTCTGACCTCTGATTTCCCTAAAGTGTCCTACTGTGTTCAGTCATCTCCACGAGGACTTTGGGTGTTGTTATAGTATACACATGTACTGTACCTCTAGCTAGCCCAGGTATACTAAACTGAGCCCACACTCTGGCCATGATTTTTATAAGAAACCTTCCCTCTTCAAACAAGATTACCCTTGTTCAATCTTCACACAAAAAAATGACCTCAGTAATCTAAGCAACTGTGGCATGATGCAGTGTGCTAGAATCTGACAACTGAGGCCCACATCTCAACAAGCTGCAAGGCCAGCCGGTCTTCCCTCCTGCCTGGGCCCAGCCTGCTGTGGCCATGAGCAGTCCTCCCTCCCCAGGGCCCAGGCCCACCGCTGGTTGAAGTGCTGCTCTCGGACGTCACTGCCGTTCAGCACCAGGACATCAAGGATGTGGATTGCGCTGATCTTCCGCTGGGCCTTCCCCTACAAGGACAAGCATGCTGTCTGCTGTGCAGGTGCTGGCCTTTGGCCTGCTCTGCCTATCATGTGTGCCATGCTGGTCTTCAACCACCCATTGCTAAACTAGGGAAAGGCTGCATCTAGCCTCCCTGCCAAATGGTCCAGAGCAGAGGCTAGCTTGGGCTTGAGAGCAGGCTTTTGAGAGGAGAGCCTTCATGAGCCTCAAATCCAGTAAGATTGCCGCCATGTTTGCTGTAGCCAGAGCTAGCTTCCCACTGTGACCTGCTCACATGGAATGTTCTGAATGTCATACCTACCCTGTCAAAGCTCCCAAAACATGTCAAGTCTTTTCTAAGGGGTTCCTGCTTAAGTTGGCTACTAAAAACACTAGTAGGATCCAAGGACTGAAGACAGATTTTCTGAGTCTGCCCCTTCCCAGCCCCTCCTACAGTATAAGACAACGGCCTTGGAATGATTCTACCACACCGTGAAGCCTAACTAAGGTGAAGGCTAGTCTTCACAGGGCCATCTTTGAACAGAAACCCTTCTGACCTCTCCTTTTAGTTCATGCACAATTTCCACACAGAGCAGTGTGTCCCTGGGCAGCTCCGTCTTTAGGTCCAGCTTCACCCAACGGTCAGACTGGCGGCCATCCCAAGTGTAGATCTGGGACTTCTGCAGGCAGAGAGAAGGGAGGACATGGAGACTAAGCATGGGAGGCTCTGTTCTCAAAGGAGCCTTTCTGACTTGGCAGCTGCAAGCAGACAGGGTGGCTAATTTCAGTGGCAAAGGTCTAGGGGAGGTGAGTTTTATGACACTTTTCCACCACCCAGCAAAAGTCCTTCATCAAGTTCGATATCCATGTGGAAGTTAGGATTACAGGAAGAAGAGAAAGCAAAGGGAGAACAAGACAAAATGGACACAAAGAAGTGACTGGGGAGAAGTCAACTACATGGCAGGATGCAGGGTAGGAGAGTGCAAAGGTTGCCTAGTCAAGGAAGATGTAAAGCTAAGAGGTCCTTCATCCCTCCTTCCATTAACCCCAATGGCTCAGAAGATGAAAAGAGGTGTCTTCCTGACAGTCAGTGAACGGCAGGGGTGGGATTGCAGAGACCTGGCTACCCAGCATCAGCCAGATGCCCTACTGGCTCTGCAGCTCAGGAAAAGCAACAGCCAGCCGGGCAGTGGTGGCCCATGCCCTTAATCCCAGCACTTGGGAGGCAGAGGCAGGCGGATTTCTGAGTTCAAGGCCAGCCTGGTCTACAGAGTGAGTTCCAGGACAGCCAGGGCTACACAGAGAAACCCTGTCTCGAAAAAACAAAACAAAACAAACAAAAAAAAATTTAAGAAAAGCATCAGCCTTCCCTTCAGCTTGGCAAAGCTAGGCAGCGGGAAAGAAACAAATAAATGAAGAAACAAAAGCGTGAGTGAGTGAATCACACTTGCTAAGTCTGGGCAAGAAAGGAAGTAGGGTTTCGAGGATGACCTCTTTGACGGTGGCAGAATAAACATATGCAGTGTGGCCAGAAGCTCTATCTACACAGACGGTACTGCCACCACCCCAGCCAATGGGAGGCCAGCTGCCGACTTACCCCCAAGCCCAGGAGGAATTTCTGCTCGCTGCCAGACACCATGCAACGATACTCCAACACAGGACGGATCTTCTCCAGGGTTTTGGCAGTGAGCAGTGTGGGCTTGTAGCTGAAGATATTGATGTCAGTGTCCTGTGGCATGGATCACAGAAAACACTGCTGGGGCAGGCTGGCAGAGGTGAAGGACAGGGGTCATCTGCTCTCAGAATCAGGCTTCCCTGCACCCGCCTCTCTGACCAACCAATCACTAAATAGTATCTATTTCCATCCATTGAAAGTATTCCTTTAGGACCTATTAGGAGAAACTAGGAAAGGAAGAACACAGATCCAAGGCACAAATGGATTTGCTAGAGCTACAGGGAGTGTCACCACAATGGGGTAGGCACACATTCAGTGACACGGAAAGCCAGGGTTCCCAGCAGCTGGCTTGAGCAGAGAAGTGACCTCTCCTATATGCAGTCATATGAGACAGATTTACCTTGATTAGTTCAAAAAACTTGAGTTTTGGGTCTGACGAGGAAGGAGCAACTCGAGCCTGGTCTGGGATCTGGAAAGAGACAGCAAAGGGCTTTGTAAGTGTGTGGGTGTGGTGCCTCATGTGTGTGCCCGGTGCCTGTGTGTGTGTGTGTGTGTGTGTGTGTGTGTGCGCGCGTGCACGCGCGCGCGCATGCGCGCGCCTGCCTGGTGCCTGCCAAGGCCAGGAGAGGGCATCCGAGCTCCTGGACCTGCAGTTCCAGGCAGTGGAGAGCTACCCTGTGGACTTACGGGCAGTGGAGAGCTACCCTGTGGTGCTGCGAACTTGGATACCCTGGAAGAGCAGCTAGTGCTCTGAGCTGCTGAGCCACCTCCAGCTCTGGCTTTGGTTTTTAAGTACCTTGTAGAAACACTGTGTGAGGAGATGGATTCAGGCTGGGGAAGAAGAAACGGCATGCAAGCAAATATGCCTGTCAAGGGAGCTGGAGGTATGACATTCATTCCCTGTCAAGCCACTATGTCAACACACCCCAAACCAAATCCTTTCCTCTCCATGGATCACTATAGGGGCACTAGGGTAAACTGCAGCCGATCCAGAGCCTGTGCTCTTCTGACCCAGCTGTCAGAGAGCCAAAGAAGTAACTTGCAGCAAGCCAAGGAGCTGGGCACCCTTTCAGGTTGGGGGTGGGGAATGAAGCTCCCTGGCCTGGAGTGACATGGGCTGTTTACCTTCCACAGCTGGAGGCACTCCTTACGGATCTCTGCCTGCCTAGGCTCACTCAGGGTCCTGGGGAACAAAACAGAGCCTCTTATGACCTAAGGAAATACACAGGCGGGACTGGCCTCCAAAGACAGCTCACAATGTATAGGCTGACTGCTTCCCTTCCCACGATTATAACCAGCACCTCCTGGATGCCAGCATCCTTCCCTCCACCCACCAGGACATTCTGATTTCTCCTTTGTTCTCAAAGATGTCACTATGCTGATATTCCACAAGGCAAAATGAACCCACAAGAGTGGCTTTTAAATCACTGTTAAATAAACGGAGTTGACCGTCACTGGGCAGTGGTGGCACATGCCTTTAATGCCAGTGCTCAGGCAGCAGAGGCAGAAAGATGACCTCTGAGTATGAGGACAGCCAAGACGACATAGAGAAAATCTGCCTCAAGAGAGAGAGAGAAAGAGAGAAGGATGGACAGAGGGGGGGAGGGAGGGGAAGAGGGAGGGAGGGGAAGAGGGAGAAAAGAAAAAGAAAAGAAAAAAAAGCTGGTGGGAAGAGAAAAGCCAGACCAGTGAATACGCAGCACTCACGTGTCCTGTACAAATGCATGGATCTTCGCCAGGGCTTTGATCTGTAGGCTGCAGTAGCTAGGAAAAAACAAAGCACACATCAACATCAGCACAGAAGTGTAGCCACAGCAGAGGCCACCTGTGTGTGAGGAAGTCACTGGTGAGGTACGTGGGCCCACCCAGCAGTTACATGGGGCCCAAAGACAGCAGAACAGCTGAGCCGTGCTCAGGAGATGCTCAGAGTGTAAGGCCTGCTGACAAGAAGGTTCTTATCCCACCCTTAAAGAACTGACTAAGCAGCCAGGTAGTGGTGGCTCAAGCCTTTAAACCCAGCACTTGGAAGGCAGAGGCAGGCAGGTTTCTGAGTTCGAGGCCAGCCTGGTCTACAGAGTGAGTTCCAGGACAGCCAGGGCTACACAGAGAAGCTCTGTCTCTAAAAAAAGAAAAAAAAAAAGAAAAGAAAAGAAAAGAAACTGACTAAGCAACAAGAAAGCCCATCCCCAGTACCCAAATAAATGCTGGGCAAGCACTGGCAGCTCACCTGTGACCCCAGCACTCTGGAGCACGCTGGCTAGCTAGACAGGGTGCTGTGGGGAACTCTAGCGTCTCATGAGAGTCCCTCCCTCAACACAGAAGGTGAAGAGCAACTGACAACCTGATGTCAGCCTCTGGCCTCTTGAAAACAACCAGAGGAAATGACACGATACACAAGAAAAGAATGACAAGGCCAACGGTGGGGGCTGGAGTGGCTCAACAGTTAAGAGCACCCACATCAAATGGGGGTGGGGGGGAGGGGTCCAATGCCTCTGGCTTCTATGGGCAATGGCACTCATGTGCAGACACATAAAAACAAAAGGAAAGAAAATAAATATTTTAAAAACCTAAAGGGTGAGCTTCCCATCAGAAGAAAGGGGAGGAAGATGTGGAATGGTCTATCTTTAAAGTGGGAAAAGAAAAATTCCATATCCAATTCAAATGTTCCTCAAAAATAAAAGACATGCTTTCCTGTGGTATTTTATACATTGTTTCTTGAGTTAGAGGCTCACTCTGTAGCCTGCTTGTCCGGGAAAGTACAGGAATCCTCCTGCCTCTGCCTTCTGAGTGCTGGGATTACTGGTGCACACCACGATGCCTAAGAAATGCAGTTTTAATAAACAGAAGCCAGAGAGACTGTAGGCTGAAATGGAATGACTGCGGACAAGAACTTGGTGCTCTAGGAGGGAAGCAAGAACATCTAGAAGAGTCAGTGTGTCAGGAAACACCAAGGACAGATGGACACTGTGAGCAGCACTCAGGATGATCACTGAGGCAGGAGGATAGCAAGTTCTAACCAGCCAAAGCTACACAGAGCATGTAAACTAAGACTTTTTGGAGAGAAAATGAATCATTCACCAAAAAAAGAAGGAAAAAAAAGCCTAGTTGGATTTCATTATCAAAATTTTTAAAGTTTGAGATAGCCATCCTGGAAAGGAAATAAAATTATCTCACTTCACAGATGACATGTCACTGGAACAAGACAGAAAGCCTAGAAATCAACACTCATTTACTACTGTTTATTAGCATTGCTAATGAAACAGCGAAAGAGTTTTGGAAAGTATGCCAAAACCATTTAATAGAGAAAGGACAGTATGGAAGATCTGAAAAAAATTAATTAATGCCATATCCAAAAAATAATTAAAAATAAAATATCTCAACACATGGGCTAAACTTACAAAATTTACAAGAAAACACGGGAGAAGCCCCATGAAGTACACTAGAAGTACAATAATAAGAAAAATAAATGAGCCAGGCCACACTTCTGTGCCAAGGACATAATACAGTGAAAAGAAAATACAGACCAGGAAACAGTATTTCATATTTGAGTCTAGTAAGAGATTAATGCCCAAAATACATGGATAATCCTTTAACTCAATATTTATTTAAAAAAGAACAAAACACTAACACTTAAAAGTCTGAAGAGGAGGGGCTGGTAAGACGGCTCAGCGGGTAAGAGCACTGTTCT
>NW_022196909.1:45733627-45740664 GCF_008632895.1 Mastomys coucha
ACAACCACCCGTAATGAGATCTGGCGCCCTCTTCTGGTGTGTCTGAAGACAACTACAGTGAATTACGCTGGAGTGAGGGACCGGTTGGCAGAGGTCTTGAGTTCAATTCCCAGCAGCCATATGATGGCTCATGGCCATCTGTACAGCTACAGTGTACTCATACACATAAAATAAATAAAATAAATCTTAAAAAAAAAAGTCTGAAGAGGAGAAATAGCCAGAGAGATGGCTGGCCAGTTAAGAACATACACTGCAGTGGCCAGGTGGGGTGGCACACACTTTTAATCCCAGCACTTGAGAGGCAGAGGCAGGCAGATTTGAGTTCGAGGCCAGCCTGGACTACAGAGTGAGTTCCAGGACAGCCAGGGCTACACAGAGAAACCCTGTCTCGAAAAACAAAACAAAACAAACAAACAAAGAAGTAGCCCGTCTAGAACGTCACAGAACCAGCAGAGCAGACCCAGATAACAATGTCCCCAGTGACAGTAGGTCCTGTATTCTATTCTCTAGGCATCCTTAGCACTCCGGGGTGCCAGCAAACAGCCAGGTGGCTTACCTCTCATTAGACCGGATCATGTAATCATTAAATTCATGGTCTCCTTTGATCACCATCAAGGGAACTACCAGGTTGACATCAGACTCAGTGTTCCGAAGCTGGTTGAGTTTAATATTCACGGAGAAGAGGTACTCCCGAACATCATCGATGCCCACCTTCAGCCCTTTGCACACCACATACCTGCAGGAGATACCCTGTCATTCCAAGGAGCAAGAGCCTTCTTCCCACACACTCCTTCACCCTACCGCTGAAGTCACAGAGCTAAACAGTCTTTCTATTCTACCTTAAACCTGTGTTCAAAGGGCAACACATACTGTGCCTTAAAAAGTGTTACCTCAAGTCCTTCCTTTTCATACAAATGGGTGGCATATGCCTTAAATCCTGCTTGGGAGGCACAGGTTATTGGGTATCTTATGCTCAAGGCCAGCCTGATCTATGTAGTAAGTTCCAGTAAGCCAGGGATATATTATAAAACCCTATCTCAAAATAAAATATCTAAAAATCTTTTCTTTATATATGAGACTGTATGTCCATCTAGGAGGTACCCCTGACTGCCCTGTACCAACCCATGGCCTTGTTTTCTCTTAACATCATCTGTGGGCACCTGGATGCCTGCATACCTCTGAATGGCAACCCCTTGCCTATGCCTAGCCTATACCCTCTATTAATAGTCACAGTCTTCCTGGACCAACATGAGAATCCCAGATGGAAGTATGGTAAACGCGGCTGTGGAGGCAGCGATCTGGACAAGCTGACCACTCAGACCAAGGACCCTGGCTTCTGTCGGAGAATCACATCTCCAAAGTCAAGGTTTTTAACAGTCTGAGAGCTCATGCCGGGCAGAAGCACAGGGTTGCGGCTGACGGCTGACTAACCAGCTGGCTGACAGAGAGGACGACTTACCGCTCTGAGTTGGCAGGCCTGCTGGTGACAGGCTTGAAAAGACATACTCGTTCAAAACAGCAGTACAGGAGGTAAATGAGGCCCACACTGAACGGTGTGAAGAGGTCAAAGGTTTTGCAGACGAAGTGACCTCCTGGATTGGAGACAAAATGCCAGGGCAATCAGTGGCTACTGCAGGATATGGGGGAGGTCACCTCAGACAGTGGAGACAACAAGCCCAAGGTATTATGAGATGTCAGCTGCAGACCGTGCTTGACTCCCCTCCCTGTACTCCTCCTCTGCTCACCAGCCACCTGATACAAGGTTTTTTTCTCCTATTTTTCTTTCTTTTTTAAATTTCTTAACCAAGCCCTGTACATGCTCTTGTCAAACACAGGGCCTCCGTGGGGCCTTGGTGAGGACGGACTGCAGAAGCATCACCTGTGCGGACGACAGACAGCGCCATGAGGAACTGGCACAGCAAGAGCTGCTTGCTCAGGATCTCCTGCAGGTTCTCCTGCCCCTCCACAGAGAAGCCCTGAAACGAGAGCACAGGCCAGAGAGCAACGGTAAGGCCAGAGAAGCACACCTCAGCTTCCTCGGGTGCCGCCACCCGACCACTGAGCAGCACTTCAATTTCTTTGTCAGAGTAACGTGGTCAGTTGCTGCCCAACGCAGGCCACGTACCTACTCTATCACTCCTGAGCCACAGGACCAAGTCTGCTTTTCCAAAGAATGGTTCAGAAAACTTTGAATTCCACATGGGAACCCAGGAACAAGTAAGGCAGGAGAGGCAAGGTACTGGCTTTATCATTGGTCAACCAAGAGATATAAAAATGTTTAAGTCCTGAGAAGACCAGAGTAAACATTAGGTAAATATCCTGCTGTGCTCTGAGGGTCCCAGGCCTGACAAAGATTTGACCCAGGATTTCCTTACAGTAACCACCACTCTGCCTTAGCTGCGGAGCCCTTCCTTCCAGCTGGCACACTCTTGGGCCAGGATTTGCTCCAAGAATGCAGGCTGCAATTCTCAGAGCATGTCCCTGGAGCCAAGAGCTGCCAGCCATGAACCACACTTACAGCCAAGGGAAGGAGGCAGGCGATGGGAGAAGAGAGACTTGGTCTGAGTGGGTACAGCTTCAGTTTGACGAAATGAGAAGTTCTGAAGGCAGTCACACAGCACACTGAATAGACAAACTACTAAACTTAGGACACCATGCTGCAGTTATAACTGTACAGTAGAGAGCAAGAACGCTGGCTTTTGTTACACTCTCCCATAGGCCAGATCTCACTGATGCAGTTCTATAAAAGTAATGTTAACCACTGTCTCCCAGACTTAAAGATGTTCCTTAAAATCCATGTTTGTTTTAGAGCTGATTAGGAATTCAAAAACAGAGCCAGGCATGGTGGCACATGCCTATAATCCTAGCACTTGGGAGGTGGAGGTTGGAGGATCACGAGTCAAGGCCAACTTTATCTTGCAGAAAGTCTGAGGCTAGCCTGAGCTATTTTGAGACACTGACTAAAAAAAGAAATTTTCAAGATAAGAGAAAGGAAAAGATAGAGATGGGAGGAGGAGAGTGGGAATGTGTTCAATGTACAATATATATAAACTTGTATGAAAATATCCTGTGTGACACATTACCATATACAATGAGCATTTAAAATAAGTAACAAATAAATCAAAAGGCCAGGCCAGCCAGGCAGTGGTGCCGCATGCCTTTAATCCCAGCACTTGGGAGGCAGAGGCAGGCGGATTTCTGAGTTTCAGGCCAGCCTGGTCTACAGAGTGAGTTCCAGGACAGCCAGGGCTACACAGAGAAACCCTGTCTCAAAAAAAACAACAAAAAAAGGCCAGGCGAGCCCTCCTGCTACCAAAGCAGAAATCCTTGAGCTTCAGCCCTGCTGTCTGCTGCAGGAAAAACAAAAGGGCAGACTGGCAGACCCCACACATCTGCACAAGAGGTGCAGTTCCTTCCTCTTAGCCTGCCCCAACCTTGTCCATCTGCTGCCCTACTGTGTAGAGGCTTCAGGGAGCCAGGGCATCCTCAGGTCCCTCTAACACTCTGTCTTCTTCCACACACACAGAACCCCAAAGGCTCTTCTCAACTCCAGCTATGTGATCCTGTAGCAAACGGCATCCTGTCTGTCCTTTCTCCCAAAGTGGCTCGCATGAGAGGCTCCCCCAGGGTATGAGATTACTGGATGAGGGCCTCTGCTGAGCAATGTGGCAGTAGATCCTCTCTGCATCCCAAGTGGGTGCTCAGGTAGACCCTTGAAAATTCACTAAGCTAACCAGGTGCCTCCCTGGATTCTGTGCTGCTGCTGCCGCCGCCTGAGGATCTGTCAGTGCACACACGTGTGGCTCAGAGGCCACCTGCAGACGGCCCCCAACAGTGGCAGCAGTGTGCCTCCCATCCGGTTCTGCTGGCCACGGCTGGGGCCCACGCTTCATCAGTCCCTCCACAACTCGAGGCCTTTCTGTTAGCAAAGTGAGCGCAAGCAAATGTGTTCACAATAGGAGAATCTTCAGAAACAACATAGGAAAATGTATAAAATAAGTAAAAACGTGCATCCCTACTATGTGAACATTGCGTTACCACTTACTAGGTCAGCTAAAGAGCAAAGCTAAAGCATTTTTCAAGGGGGGGATGGGGCTCAGCAGAGCACTTACTAAGATGCCCCAAGCCAAGGGTTCAATCCCAGCACAATGAACAAAATAAACCTGTAAATTCACAACACATCCTTGAAGCATCTCTACAGAGGCAGTCACCTACCCCGTCTGCCATCACAAAGTGGACACCCTTGCGATCTGTGTTTTCCAGGACAAAATTCCGAAACGCATTGATATTCTCTGGGCGGGTGATATCTCCATCTCCATCGACCCCACCTTCACCTGATGGGGGACACAAGAAACAGTGAGGTTAGCTGCTCCTAGCAGCTGGGCCAGGAGCTCTGAGAAGCAGGACTCACCCTTCCTACGCTGAGAGGCCAGCAAGAGCCAAACCATGAAGCCACAGTTCAAAGGGAACTGGCCAGCCTAAAGTTATCAAAGAAGCAGAGGATTTTGCTTTTCAAAGTACTTATGTTCAAAAGCCAGTACTAGTCAAGCATGGGGGCTCAGGCCTACAGGTATTCTGGAGGCTGAAGCAGGGACACTGCCCATAAATTTAAGGCCAGTCTGGACTACACAGGGAGTTTTATGTTGGCCTAGAATACAAAGTGAGACCCCGTCTCAAAACATCAATTCCTAGCACGTGGGAGGCTAAAGCAGATGGAGTATCTCTATGAGCTGAGGCCAGCCTGGTCTACACAGTTGAGTTCCAGGCTAGCCAGGGTTACATAATGACCGTGTGTCAAAATGAGCATGTAAGCAAACAAACAAAAAAACAAACAGAATAAAACCAAATCACGAGAAGACAAAACCACCACCACCTCCATTAAGAACTGTTAGGAAAGAATTCAGGATTTGCTAACACATCACAGTCCGTCTGTCAAGCCAGAGGGATTGCTGTAGCTACCGGGTTGCCTGCTAGTAAGTGCAGTTCATACCAACACACAGGGCTGCAGCTGGGCTTCTGATCTGTTTCCTAATACCTGCCAGTTCTCAGCTGGAAATCAGGCAGTTTCATTACCCCCATCACCACCCAAGAACCACCATCAGGAGTTACATGGTTCTGATGAGTTTACCTAGGGAGTGCAGGACTAGGATTTAAAAAACAAAAAAGATACTTGACAGGGATCTAAGAGCCTCATGCCAGGGTCTGTGAAGCCTGGCTAGCAGGACAGGAAAAGCATGAGTAGCAACAGCTTGGGCCTTGAAGTCCCCACTGTTCCATGTCCCTACCGTAGTAGGGCTCGAAGAGCTCACTGGAGGCTGAATAGAAGTCCTCCAGCTTGAAGTCATTGGGGCCCTTCAGCGTCATCCCAAAGCCTTTGGCATGCCACTTCTTCCTCCACAGCACGTACTCGGAGAAGCCACCCGGGCCTGCACACACATCAGCAAAGTACAGAAGGTCAATGTCCGAGTCCTTCAGCAGTGGCTTCTGCAGAGAGAGGTGGAAGAAAAGGAGATAGGGAAACGGGTGGCTCAGTGAGGAAAAGGAGAACTCAAGGAAGAGGAGGCGAAAAGATAGAAGCACTTAGCAGCAAACAATCCAGCTCTCCCCACACCCAGCCAGCGCACACGGGGCAGTTTCCTCGGTCACCACTGCCCACAGCACCTTCCTCACCAAAATACCCTCAGCACCTTTCCCACAACCAGGCCGACTCAAGACTCCTCAGACAAGCGCCTCTGTGGCTCTCTAAATGGTGTCTCTGTGTCTCAGGGTTGTTCCCTCACTACACTGCACCTTGCTTGTATCCTGGTGAGTAGAACACTGCAGACAGGAAGAAACACTGAGATACACAGCCACTGTCCACAGCAGCTGGCACAGAGCTGGGTCGGAGTCTAGGAGGCCTGAGCATTAGAGGATGGATTTCCCTATGCAGCCCCAGGGTGGCTGTAGCATGACCCTCCTCCCAGCTTCAAGGGCTCGTCTTCCCCAGCACAGCCTCAGTCTTCCCTCCCCGGCTCCTCCTCTGGTGTCCTTCGGTTGCCTTTATTTTGTTTTTTGTTTTGTTTTGTTTTGTTTTTTCGAGACAGGGATTCTCTGTGTAGCCCTGGCTGTCCTGGAACTCACTCTGTAGACCAGGTTGGCCTCGAACTCAGAAATCCACCTGCCTCTGCCTCCCAAGTGCTGAGATTAAAAGCATGCGCCACCACTGCCCAGCCATTTTGGAATAAGTTTATACTTAAATAAAAGTTCCCAACAGAGTGCAGAGTTCCTGTGCTTTTCATATAGTTGCCAGTTTTACTGACAGTCTGCACAAGCATGGTGGGCTGTCGGGACTGAGCCCAGGACTAGGCCAGCACTGGGACAGCCCAGGACTAGGCCAGCACTGGGACAGCCCAGGCTTCAGACTACGCAAGCACACCACCCCACGAGTTCCCTCATCTACCCTCCTTCTGCCTTTGTCTAGTGCATGCTGTGAGCTGCTGAGACAGGCAGAGGGACGCTAGTCTAGTGCATGCTGTGAGCTGCTGAGACAGGCAGAGGGACGCTAGTCTAGCAGCAGTAGTCTCTGGGGATCCTCAGAGCCCCCATGCCATGTTAGGACTGATGAGATAAAAAAAAAAATCACTTGACTTTTTATTGATATTATTTTTTCTTTGTCCTTTTTTATGTGTGGGGGGGTGGTTAGGTGGGGACCAGTTTGAGACAGGGTTTCTCTGTGTAGCCCTGGCTGTCCAGGAACTTGCTCTGTCCACCATTCTGGCCTCTGCCTCCCACCTGCTAAGCTTAAAGGCGTGTTCCACCAGCAGCAGCCTGGCTAGTGACAGTATCTGTTGACCCCATGTCACTTTCCCTTTAGCCGTGAGCTGACCCGAGCACTGGTGAGCAGCACGTGCTTCAGCTTTATATGCTGCCCCGGGCCAGCACAGTAACCCACCAACTGTCTAGAGTGGAGACACAACTCATCTGCATAGGGGACACTAAGAACTGTAAGAGTGCGTGACTGCAGAAGCCCACAGCTAGCCTACTCTGGGAGCCCTTCC
>NW_022196909.1:45740674-45761077 GCF_008632895.1 Mastomys coucha
GACCTCAGTCTCCCTTTTCCACAGGCAGATTGTCCAGGATTGCACAACTGCTAGATAAGAGCAGACAGCTAAAGTTCTAGGAAACTGACACACTCAAATGTGCCACCCTGTCACTCTTAGGTGTCAAAGGCAAGCAAGTAAGCACATCTCTGGAGAAAGTGACTTTACAAAAGTAAACCTCCAACCTTTAACAAGCCCACCGAGGAACCCCAGAACCTATCGCAACCTCGGCAACCTTTAACAAGCCCACCGAGGAACCCCAGAACCTATCGCAACCTCGGCAACCTTTAACAAGCCCACCGAGGAACCCAGAACCTATCGCAACCTCTGCAACCTTTAACAAGCCCACTGAGGAACCCCGAAACCCATCAGCGCTTTCCCAGCCTGCTCACAACTCTACCCCAGTATTCTGGAATGGATTCTGAAGATCCACTCGTCATTCATATACTGGGATTACAACCATGCACATATACACCCAAGAGACCTAAAAGCATTTGCCAAGAACACTTATGCAGAGCTCTGAAGTCAACAGTGGGTATGAGGCAGGACTAAGCTTAAGCACTATAAACACTGCACAGGAGAGAAAAATGTTCCTCAGCATGGGTGCCTTAGCCCTAGGCTCCAACCTCTAGGGCCAAAAGGAAGGCAGGAAGCTCAAGGACTCAAAGTATCTCCATAAGGTGCCAAAATATGATCTCATCCTGTGATTTCAAAACCAGTGGCTTATAGGTGTGTAGTATTGTACATATACCATCCAGCACTTGCAAAGCTGAGGCAGGAGGATTACTGTGAACTCAAGGATAGTCTGGGTTACATAGCAAGACCTTGTAATGAGACAAGGGGCCGGTCCAGAACTCTGCTTAAAAAGGAAGAGCTGGCTCTTAGCTCTGCCATTCCCTCACTGTGCAGTCAAGGACAGGCACACACTGAAGCTATTAAGCTCAATAGTTCAATTATAAATTGCGATGAGTGCAGGGATTTCTCTAGGCTGCTGTAGGATTGAATATTGCAACCCGTGGCAAAAATCTTTCTAAACTATAGACTAGCTACAAATATAAGGTGGCATTATATTCAACCAAATCAACTTCCTTAGAATCAAAACTCTAGTCATGGGTTGGAGAGATGACTCAGCAGTTAAGAGCACAGACTGCTCTTCTGGAGGTCCTGAGTTCAATTCCTAGCAACCACAAGGTGGCTCACAACCATCTGTAATGGGATCTGATGCCCTCTTCTGGTGTGTCTGAAGACAGTGACAGTGTACTCATATAAACAAGTAAATAAATCTTAAAAAACAACAACAACAAAAAACCCCTCTAGTCATTTCCGTATGCTGCTCCTCTAGCTGCCAAGTGCAGTATTACTCATAAGGTGAGTAAAGAGCCATGTTGAACTCTACTGCTTGCTACTCAAAAGACCAAAGGGAACACCCATATTCACTGTCTTCAATCACTTGTTACAGACAGGCTTCTCTTAGATAAATAAAATCCTCAGCACAGAATCCTCCTCTCTCCTTCTCTATATCCCAAGCTTCCAGTTTTCCAATGCTTAGGCAATAATTTGTCTGACCTAAAGCATCAGGCCTCAGTGTGCCTACACTTCCATTCCCATGTCGGCTGGTGACTGCTCCCCGAGAACACATTAGGTTTGGCTTTTACTCTGGTCCTCAGGGAAAATGGAGATGAAAAAGAAGAACACAGTGGGCACTAGAAACAAACCACTTTTTGCGTTGGGAGTGCAAAGACACACCTCTGACAGGGCAATTCTCCCTGGCTACTAGCAATCAATTCTCCAAACACGAGACATTTCCCTATGTGATGAGCATCCACTGGGACCTGAATGGTCCAGTCCTTCTCAGGACAGCAAAAGACAATCACCAGATTCCAGCTGCTGGGGGCATTCGAATTCAAAAGCCCACATGAGGCTGTGGCTTCTCATCAGCCTAATGGAGCTCCTCTGCTAGGCAGGGACTAGAAAGGAAATCACTGGGAGCTCAGAAAATTAAATCAACGTTGTGTCAACCTAATTTTCTCGAGATGCTAATTCCAAGAGCCTTTGTACTGCCCGCTGCCCTGGAAGACAGGGAGGGAGCCCTGGGGAAGCTAAGAGGGTCTACATGCCAGTTTTTACCAGCATGGAACAAGGAGTTAGGGAGGTAGAGCTGAGACATCCAAGAACTTGGAAATAAGTTGCTCTAGCTGGTGGGTAGTGAGGGGCCGGGTCTAGTACAATGAGGGTTTGTGAAGCAGGAACAGGTTTGGAGACAGCTGGCTCCTGGCCCTGTCACTGTAAAGGAAACCAACTTTCTAGGAGTGGGTAAAAACTCGTTGACCCCAAAGGGAATTCTAGAATGAAGTTTCCCTTTTTGCTTTCTCTCTCACTGTGGAGGGCTGACGTTCAGAGAAATGAGATGTAGCAGAGCAGAAAATCATTTTGCTCTACCGCATCTAGAGAAAGGCCAAGCCTCATAATTACGACCCCACACAGGGCTTGTTCAGAGTAGCAGAAAGAGAAAATGACCCTGCTGAAATCACAGATCTTTAGGGCCTGGCATGCTGGGCCACTCCTGGGCCAGGAAGCACTGAAGGACTCTCTCTGGGGACTGCAGCAGCACGGATCTCTATTGCATAGCAGGAACGCACTTGCACTGAACAAATGGTGATCTCCAGGCTACCCAAGCTTAAATGCACTTGACGCCACAAAATCTCACCCCAGAAGAGTCCAGGGGATTTGTGAACATACGATCAAACACAAAATCCATGTTAGCCATCTTCATTGCTGCCCTGTAACAAAGCAAGATGGAAAAGCATGGGTCAGTCCAGGATGCGGAAAAGCAAGGCTCAAATCAAAGGCGGTGGGAGCTGTGCGAACAGGAAGCGGGAAGTCCAGCCGACCTGTTTAGGAAGAAGACGCCTCGGATCATCTCATAGGGATTGGCTCTGGTGCGTGCTCGCCGCATCTCCTCCCCATCCAGGATGTCAAACACACTCTGCCAAAAGAGAAAGAGACTCTAGAGCAAGTGCTATCCCAGGCCCTCTGGGTACAACTCCAAGGAACTGGGCTCCTATTGGATCACAGCTTTGGCTTCTGTTTGTTTGTTTGGTTGGTTTGGTTCTTGAGACAGGGTTTCTCCGTGTAGCCCTGGCTGTCCTGAAACTCACTCTGTAGACCAGGCTGGCCTGGAACTCAGAAATCCGCCTGCCTCGGCCTCCCAAGTGCTGGGATTAAAGGCGAGCGCCACCACTGCCCAGCTTTGTATCACAGCTTTGAAATAGCCAGTTGTGTAACCCTGACAAATTGCTCAATCTCCCTGCCTCTCAATTACATCACCTGTAGAGTTGTAAAAGGACCGTGAAGCAGGGGCCTGGCTTGTGCTAAGTGGTTAAAAATCACCCCTGCTACACAGAAAGCCAACTCTTGTCCAGTTAACCCTCCCAGCAAATTGTTTCCCCATGACGCCACAACCTACCAAGGGACTGAAGTCCCAGCATTCAGCTCCACTGATTGGAACTCAAAACTTAAAAACAGGCTGGGTAGTGGTGCACGCCATTAATCCCAGCACCCAGAAGGCAGAGGCAGGCAGATCTCTCTGAGTTGGAGGCCAGCCTGGTCTACAGAGTGGGTTCCGAGATAGCCAGAGCTACACAGAGAAACCCTGTCTCAAAAAGCCAAAACAAACAAACAAGCAAGCAAGCAAGCAAGCAAATAAATAAACTTAAAAAATAAATCAAGAGCAGGGTCTCCTGTGCACAAGCACTCACACAAACACAAGCACATGCGCACCATGCACACATGCGCACACACCCGCCTTCTAACTCCGCAGCTTCCCCTTTAGAGACAGAGGTCCTCACTTCCCTTGAGATAGGGTTACCTATGCAGATACCCCCAACCCAGTCTGCACAAAGAAGAGCGATATGGGGAGCCTTCACTCCTCTCTAGCCCACTTCCTCCCCGCAGTATACCCAGTGTGTGCTTCCTGACCCACACAGGCTAAAGCATGTAACCAGAAGCTAACATCCAGTGCTGCTCCACACTCAGACTTCATTAACACTCAGCTACTTGGAAAGTCCTTCTCCAGCTTTACAGAGAAGACACTCAGACACCCAAGCTAGCAGCCCAAGGTCACACAGCAAAAACACTGTAGAAGCCTGTAGGCGGCGGTGGCACATGCCTTTAATCCCAGCACTTGGGAGGCAGAGGCAGGCGGATTTCTGAGTTCCAGGCCAGCCTGGTCTACAGAGTGAGTTCCAGGACAGCCAGGGCTATACAGAGAAACCCTGTCTCAAAAAACCAAAAAGACTTGTAGAAATAAGGTTTAGCTGCTGATTTGATACTACAAAATGATTGCAAACTTTCCCTTCCCTGCCCCTTGGGTATTACCGGGCTCTGACACACTGAGGTTTAGTGAGGTCTTTGCTGACTGCTAACCACATGGACAACACACCAGTCCGAGGCCAGAGAGTTACCAGAAAAACACTGCCTTGGACATAGCATCACATATACTTCCACTCCCATCTCCAGGAAAAAGATTAAACACTACATTCCCGCAAACAAACAAAGCAACAAAAGCCCGAAGCCCTCACCCACAGGCTTTCCACCTGGCCCCGCCCACCCTTACCTTGCACTTGAGCATACTGTGAAGCAGTTCTTCCCCACAGAACTCTGTCTCATCTTCAATAACCATCTTTCTCTGTGGGGAGAAGGAAATCATAAATACTGGCCCAGTGTAACTATTTCCTGGAGAATGGAAGATTAGGGAGGGCTCAGAGCAAGAGGGGACTTAAGTCCCTGCCAAGAATCAGCAATCCTTGAGGGGACAAAGAGACAATCCCAAACCCTCTGGCTGTGCTCCAGATGGCTGAGATGAAGCAGTCTGCTGGGAGCTCTGGGTAGACACCATATGGTCACAGCACGCCCAAATGCTGAGGCTGCAAAGAGCACACAGGAAGGAGATACACAAGCTGTCTGCCCCTAGAGCAAAGGCAGAGGACGGGGCTCCCCACAGGACAAGCCTGTACTTCATCTAGAAAGCCACTCACTCCGACATGAGCACAAATGCCGGATACTAGGCGCTCACTTGTGAGCTTTTCAGAAGACAAGGACCCAAGTAATCCTCACGGGATGTCAGGTCTAGCCCAGCCCACCCAAGCATTACTACCTTGAGACAGCATCCCAAATCCTGGGGTCCTGAAGGTCCTCCTCCATGGTGTGTGTGTGTGTGTGTGTGTGTGTGTGTGTAAAGGTACATCCATGCCATGACATGCTTGTTCATAGGCCAACCTCACGAGTGGGCTCTCTGCAGCCAATCACGTGGAATCCAGGAATCAGACTCACTTCATCAGGCCTGCATATAAGCGCCTTTACCCACTGAGCCATCTCTCTGGCTTCCCAAAGCCACTGAGGGAGCTGCGGGTGTATAGTTCAGGGTAGAATACTTGTGTCTGGTTACACAAGTTCAATCCCTAACACTCTAAAATCAAACAAACAAAACCTCCCAAGAGCTATTGTTTATATGAACTTGGTAGTAGTTTATTAAAAGAAATCAAAACTGAGATTCTTAAATGTTCATTATGTCAAGAGAATAATGTGCTAAATTGTTTTATTTAAAATAACCTTATTTTAACAGTTTATTCCTGGATATTCTTCAGGGTGCAGCTTAGACAGGGAAGGGGCCTGTCCCCTGCCTTGCTTTTGCATCTTAATCAGCTGTGGCAGGCAAGCACTGGCCTCTGGAAAACCCCATTAGACACATGGAGATCAGGGGTCATGAAGACAGCTGTGAGCTGAGGTACTCCTGAGGTCACCCTAGCCCTCCAGACCACTGAGTGGTGACCTCACTTTCAGTTTTCTAGAATGACAGCAAGCACGTGCCTTTGTAGACAGTGCCCTTGTCGCTCTGAGGATAGGATATTGTCTCTTCTTCCATGAACAGGGCGTGGCCGTGAGCAGAAGCTGCACAGACACAACTGGACTTCATGCCACGCCTCCCAGGGCACACCTGGAACGCACCCGTGACACCACCTCCACGGTTCTCTAGCTGCAGTAAGCACACACCAGACACAAGGGGAAGAAAAGCAAAGGCAGAGATGGGTACGTTTTCAAGAGAGCCTACCTTTCCCACGACCATCCAGTCACTCATTTCCCGAGAGTCAGGAATTTCAGTGGTACATTCTGGAAACCACGACACCTGCTCACAGGCATTGGGCTAAAAACAAAAAGAAGAGGCAGACAGATGAGACAGGCCTTTAGGACTCTGCCCAACTCACCAGGGTTTCCCCAAAACAACGCAGAGGCACTCAGACAGGCTGAGAAGGGCCTAAGTTAGTGATGTGAAATGCAAGTGATCAGACATGAGAAATCAAAGCTAGAACTCTGAAGCACAGCTCAGACTCTGCTTGGAACCCTTTAGAAAGTTTCTGGATCATCAGGGTTTCTCTCATCTGTCTCAGTGTCACCTGGTGACTGCCTGTTGTATGTAAACAGTCAACTGCAAAATGCAGTAAGAGAGCCCTTGGCTTAAGGTGTTTAGTAAGAGACCAAGGACGGAGAAGTAACCAGGCAATGTCACATAAATACGACTGTCCTAAACCTGTCAGTTCTGTTCACAAATAACCTAGAAATCAAAAGTTGGTCTCCCCAGCTCCCCAGCACCAACTCCAGGAGAGCAGATCATCTCTAATGGCTGCTTCCTCTTAGCTTTTCAAGTGCTCTCCAGCAAGGACCTGAGCAGGGTTCTTGGCTGGCCCTACACTGACGCCCCTTGCAGAGCTGTTCAACAGTGATGCCCTTTATAGCACATGGTTGAAGTTGGTTAGAGGTGGGAACCAAATGCATGTCAGTCTCCGATGAACTGTCCAGGGAGTCCAGCACTGGAACACTGAGATCCTACCCCAGTGGCCAACCTGAGTGACAGCTGAGCAGCCTGCCTCACAGGCAAGAGCTACCATTGGAAATCGAGGCAATGACATTAAAGGTGATATTACATGCTCTGACAGGCATAAGATGGTATCACAATGCAAGGTCTCGGGGCAAGGCAATCACTCTCAAGACAGAAAAGTAAAAAGGAAAATCAGCGCAGCCCTTATGCATGGATCTAGAAGTGACGTGTGGTTTCCTCTCCCGGTCAAATCCACACCTTTAAGCACAAATGCAAACTATACGCTGTACATGACAAGAAACCCAAACACACACTGGACATCCCTTTGTTGAGTAAAAACAGGACCAACCTCCCCATGGAAGTCTGGACATTAAGACTACTCAGCTGGTGGATTTGCCTGAGATGTCAAACCTTGACCATGTGGGCTCCAGGAGCCACTGACTCTCCTTGTGCCCCACCCGGCCTCATTTGCCTCATTTGGAAGTGACTACTAACTGACTATGCAGCTGTCTTCAGACACACCAGAAGAGGGCATCATTTCTCATTACGGATGGTTGTGAGCTACTATGTGGTTGCTGGGAATTGAACTCAGGACCTTCAGAAGTACTCTTACCCACTGAGCCATCTCTCCAGCCCTAAAAAGCAATTTTTACAATCGACTTTCATTCTTCAAATTTAACAAAGTATATTCACGTTCTGCCCCATGAAAGGATCAGAGCCACTACTTACTTGTTCCACACAAACAAAGATGAGGAAAACACTTGGTCTTTCTAAGGCCCGGACTGCATGTAGCTGCAACTATAAATCATTACTCAATTCCACACTGTCGCATCCACAGCTATGAGGCAACAGAGCAGGCCCACCATGAAGCTGTTAGGTCAGGGCCCATCAGGGTCGAAGAAATCTCAGTACATGTTCTCCACGCACAGCTCGCTGGGCCCCTTCCCTGAGATGTCATAGAGTTACTCAGGGCCACTGCTGCCTAACTACAGCCACCATGCTGTGGTCAGACAACTGTGCTAGTCCCTGACCTCAACGCTGCAGTGCCCAGATTACCATTGTCTTCAGGGGATTCTATCATACCTAGACACTTCAAATCCTTGAGGAATAAGGTAATAACAGGTAGAACTTCAACACTCTCTGTGCATACCAAAGAACAAGCCTCTCTTAGGCCTGGAGATAGGACTTGGAGGTCAGTGCTCTCCTGGAATGTGGTTGCTGGAATGTGGTTGCAAGATCTGAGGCTCCTACTCCATCCTGCATGCAAGCGGGTAGGGGGTGCTCACCTGTCTGCCCAGCCCTCCTAGCAGAGAGCACTCCCTAGCCTGTGAGGGCAGCGAGGAACATCCCACTTAGCCAGTCTCTGTCTGCTAGCCTTAGTCCAAGAGAACTGCTGGTGCCTCTGCATGCTGCTCCAAGGGTTCTTTCTGTCTCAGTCGGGGTTTCTACTGCTGTGAAGAAACACCATGACCAAGACACAACTGACAAGTGTTGACTCGGTTCACATAGGGCAGGAACCTGGAGGCAGAGCTAATTAATGCAGAGGTCATGGAGGGGTGGCTGCTTGCTCAGTCTTTCTTTTGTTTGTTTGTTTGTTTGAGACAGGATTTCTCTGTGTAGTCCTGGCTGTCCTGCCACGCACACTGAAGACCAGGTTGGCCTCGAACTCATAGACCGCCTGCCTCTCCTTCCCAGGGATTAAAAGCATGTGCCACCATCACTGCCTGGTTACAGCCTGTGTTCTCATAGCACCCAGGACCACCAGGCCCTCCCCCACCTATCACATAATGCACCAGAGACTTGCCCAATCTACTGGGGACATTTTCTCAATTGAGTTCTCTCTTCTAAATGACTCTACCTGGTGTTAAATTGACATTAGATGCTAATTTCAAGTCTCTCTAACCACCCTACTCAAACTGCCTCCCAAGGGTTCTAATTTGTTAAACTATGGATTCAGAGAGCCACCCATTCCAGAACACCAGCAGCTTTCCTGTTTCCCACCCTCACCAGTTACCTCCGGTTCATCTCGCCAGTCCACATTTAGCTCCTGATCAAAGCCCTGTAGTGTCAGACCCAAACCACGTCGACCTTTCTGATTGGAGGTCTCCACGATGTCCTTCCGACCCTGGCTGTATTTGCCCAAGCCCTCACCTTCCCTGAAGCCCATCTTGGCCTGAAAAAGAACAAAGCACAGTTAACTCAATCAACAGACATTTATTTATTTAGTCTCTGTCACAGGCCATATGCGGTGATAAACCCGGAGAAATATCAATGACTGAGGCCTACGGTCTGCCTGTTAGCCTAAAGATGGCAAGAAGCATACCTAACTCACTGTGGACCAGTGTCTGTTCTGCAGGTGAAAGTCTAGGGCAACCCCAGGTTAGATAAATCACTGTAGTGCTGTAATTAAAAGCACCAAAAATACTTAATGAATCTCACTGTATGTCTGCAGCCATTGTGTCTGATTAAGTGAACAGGAAACCCCGAGTAGAGCCGATGGAGAACCTCATTTAGGACACAGCTTCAAGCAGTAGCTTTGCCTTACCCTTTGCCCGGGCATGTGGCATTCAGGCTGGCACAATGAGGCCTCACAGGAACCATCAATTAGGAGAGTAACTTGAAGGTTCACTTCATGTAAAACAGAGAGGAGGGCCTGGCACAGAAATGCCTTTTTAATGGCATTTTAAAGGCATAAATACGTGCCCACTAGACCCCAGGTACTAGACAAAGGTAAGACCTCAATGGGGACCCAAATCCCAAATCCCACAAGTCTTACCCAACTGAGGAACATCAATGCCAAGAACTAACCCTCCAGGGAGCTGGGGGCTCCACTGTGTTTGAAAGCTGTCCTGAAACTTAGGAATGGGCAGCCTCTGCAGCAGCCTCAACCCTTTTCCAGGATCTCAGTCCTGAGCTTTCCTGTACGCCACCTCCCCAAAGCTTACAAGCTTCAGGTCAGAACCTGACCTATGACTTCAGCAGGGCATGCCTCATTTTTAATCTAATCCGACAAAATTACAGGAGCCAACCATGACATTGCTGAAGCGGGACAGAGGCACACGTGGACATCTCTAAACTTTATACAGCCACTAGATTTTATAGAGGAAAGTGAAGTGAGCGGTTTCCCTTCTCATCTGGGTACCTGCAAGTGGGTACGAAAGCTGCGAGAGTTGGGCTTTATGTGGAAAGAGACCATGCTGCCTGCTTATCAGCACCTCATAATCAAAAGGCATCAAGCCCTTTCATTGGGAGTATTCACTAGAGCAAAGGCAGCATGAAGCCTCCACAACTGCTCACACGCACCCAGTCCAGCAAAGCATAGCCACACATACTTATGATGGTCAGGAATTAGTGAGGACACTGAACTATGATCCAGGTCTCAGGACAGCACATACTGACACTTTTCATGGATGATTCCAACATGACAGACATGTCTACTGTGAGAGGTTCTCTTTCTCCACTAAATTTCAACAGCCAAACACTGGGCAGTGGTGACACACGCCTTTAATCCCAGCATTTAGGAGGCAGAGGCAGGCATATCTCTGTGAGTTTGAGGTCAGCCTGGTCTACAGAGTGAGTTAGTTCCAGAATAGCCAGGGCTACACAGAGAAACCCTGTCTTGAAAAACCACAATAAATTAATTAACAGCCAGAAAGAGAAAAACTACTCACAACCTAGCCTGTGCCAACTGTGTTCCCCCCACCCCCAATATTAATAACTCACAACCTAGCCTGTGCCAACTGTGTCCCATCCCACCCCCAACATTAATAACTCACAACCTAGCCTGTGCCAACTGTGTCCCACCCCACCCCCAACATTAATATTCCCTGGTCCTCTCTCTCTCACCTAGCCTGTGCCAACTGTGTCCCATCCCACCCCCAACATTAATATTCCCTGGCCCTCTTTCTCTCTCTCTTCTGGGTAGCTTTAGAAATCCATTCTAAAGGCTGGAGAGATGGTTCAGCGGTTAAGGCACTGACTGCTCTTCCAGAGGTCCTGAGTTCAATTCCGAGCAACCACATGGTGGCTCACAGCCATCTGTAATGGGATCTGATGCCCTCTTCTGGTGTGTCTGAACACAGCTACAGTGTACTCGTATACATTAAATGAATAATACTAAAAAAAGAAAAAGAAAAAGAAAAAGAGAGAACTCCCTTCTGAGCCAAGCCATACCATAAGCTTCTGGGAAACGCTGTTGTACATGGAGTACCGAGAGGATGTCCCCTCCACAAGGGAGTCTTCTTTGAAGGCATCAGAGCAGGGTTGCTTCCCCTCGGTCTCACTGTCAGATTCACTGAGACTGGTAGCAGACGCTGGGAAAGAAAAAGAAGCTTCAGGTGGGGCCGGAACACAGGACTGCCTCATATACCCACATTCCACATACTCCCTGTGTCTAACATGGGTCCTGCACTCGAAGGTCACACAGTGACGTCTCAACTCTTGCCAGCTGCATACATACGTCATCAACGTTCCCGATGACATGAAACATGGATGACATGAAACATGCCACAGAGCAGGAATGACACATGACTGTTCCTTACCTCACTTTGAATTCTATCTACTATCAAACTGAGATGGTAAAACCTGCCTCATCGGGCTGCTTAAAAACTGAACAATATGGAGGAAAGCATGCTATCAACTGTAATGTGTGCAGTGACAGTGCTGGTATTTCCAGTAATGCTCAGTAAGTAACATCTAGTTCTTTTAAAAATTATCTTTTCGTTTTTAGCCCTCTTCTCCATCTGTTTGTGTAGGTACCTGGAGAGTGACGATGTGTGGGGTCAGAGAGATACTTGTGGGAGTTGGTTCTTTCTACTGAGTAGGTCCAGAGACTGGATCCAAGCCTTCAGACTCGGCAGGAAGCACCTTTACCTGCCGAGTCATCTTTCCTGCCCAAATTTCTCAATTCTGATTGCTTAGCCTCCTAGTTAGTTCCCTCTGCATTCACAGTCCTTCAAACGGAGAGACAAGAGTAGGCCTTCACTGAAGCTGGCTATGGGAAGAGAAAAGGATGAAAGAGAAGAGGGGAAGGGAGAGACGTGGAAAGGCAGAGAGGAAAGGAAGGCTGGGGATGAAGACAAACTTCAACAGGACTGCCAACTGAGCAGACAGGGGAGGAGATAGCAAACCTACAAGAGCGGGTGGAGCATGAGCAGGCCACGCCATCCTCTCCACTGCCTGCCATCAACCTTGTCAAAGGGCTCTACATGACACCTATCTCAGCAGCAGCCAGAAAGGAAGATAGCTGCCCCTCCATCAAGGTGGGGTGCCCTCCAGATTGGGCACTCCCTCTGTCATGTGCTTGATAAACCCAGTACCCTGAAGGCTGCTTCACCCAAAGCAGCGTCTAGTCAGGAGCTCTACTGTGCTAGTCACTATGACCAGAAACCACCCGGGAGGAAGGCACTGGCTTCACCTCAAAGCTCACTCTTTTCCAAGAAAGTCAGTCGGCAGGAAGCCAGGGAGGAACCTGGAGGCAGAAACTGAAGTGGAGATTGCACACGGAGGGCGCTGCTTGCTGCCTTGCTCTCCGGGGCCTGCTCAATGTGCTTTCTTACAACCTGAGACTACCTGCCCAGGGATGGCACCGCCACACTGGGCTGGATCCTCCTGCGTTAACCATTAATTAAGAAAAATCACCTACAGGCCAATGTGATGGAGGCGATTTCTCAGTTGGGGCTCCTTCTTTCCAGATGACCCTAGCCCTAGCTTGTCACAACTTAGCAAGGACAACTGAGCACTTGTCAATTTGACACACGATACATCACTATTTAACTACCATCTTTCTTTTCTCATGTGTTCCTGAAATGTAATGTTAAAATTAATATCACAATATAAAACACAAAATAACTTTACAAGTCTCACAGTCTTAAAAAATTTTAACACTTTAAAAGTTCAGTCTCGGGCTGGAGAGATGGCTCAGCGGTTAAGAGCACTGACTGCTCTTCTGAAGATCCTGAGTTCAAATCTCAGCAACCACATGGTGGCTCACAAACATCCATAATGAGATCTGACGCCCTTTTCTGGCCCTCTGTCTGAAGACAGCTACAAAGTACTTATATATAATAAATAAATCTTAAAAAAAAAAAAAAAAGTTCAGTCTCCACCAGGCAGTGGTGGCGCACACAGGCAGTCGGATTTCTGAGTTCCAGGCCAGCCTGGTCTACAGAGTGAGTTCCAGGACAGCCAAGGCTATACAGAGAAACCCTGTCTTGAAAAATCAAAACCAAGAAAAAAAAAAGAGTCTAAAAGTTCAGTCTCAGGGATAGAGAGAGGGCTCAGCAGTTAAGAGCACTGAGTGCTCTTCCAGAGGTCCTGAGTTCAATTCCCAGCAACTACATGGTGGCTCACAACCATCTGGAATGGGATCTGATGCCCTCTTCTGGTGTGTCTGAAGACAGCGACAGTGTACTCATATAAATAAATAAATAAATAAATAAATAAATAAATAAATAAATAAGTCTTTTAAAAAGTAATGTCAATGCTGGCCCAGCATGGTGGCACACGCTTCTGATCCCAGCACTCAGGAGGCTGAGGCAGGCAGATCGCTGTGAGTCTGAGGCCAGCTACAGAGCTGGTTCCAGGACAACCAGGGCTACACAGAGAGACCCTGTCTCAAAAAAACAAACAAACAAACAAGAAAAAACCCCAAAATACAAAAAACCCTCCACCTTTATTTACTGTCTGGGACTCGCTCATGGTCCTCTGGGCTCCAAAGGGCCTAGACAGCTCTATTTCTCCAACTCTGCCAGTCACCGCACATGCAGCCTGTCTCAGAGGCCCAGGACCACAGCTGCTGCTGACCCTGGTGGTCATCCAATTGTACTGGTGTCTCCAATGGCCTCTCCTGGCCTCTTAAAAGTGCCAAGTGTCCACTGCTCTCTATGACCCTCTTCATGCCTTTAAAACCAAGACCATGGGCTAGAGAGATGGTTCAGTGGTCAAGGGCACTCACTGACTGCTCTTCCAGAGGACCCAGGTTCAAATCCCAACACCTATATGGCAGCTCGAAGGCAAAATACCAATGCGCATAAAATGGAAAAACAAAAAAACCAACAAAAAACAAGACCACATGGAAGAAACGCACACATTATCAAATTCCAAATGAACTGCAGACTCTCAGCCACAGCCTCTGTGCGCTGACCCTGAGGAAATAACTCCCAGAAGATCTCCCCTCAGTGATGCTGGTCTCCTGTTAGTCACAGCTGAATCTCAGGTCCAGCCACTCAGCATCAATTGTCCTAAGTAAAGTAGTTCCACTTGAGTGGTGCTGACCCCTTAATCAAAGCTTAGTAGTAACAGGCACACCTAACCACAGGTACAGATTCTTAATTCAACCTTCACAAAAATAACCAATTCCCCCTAGAGTTTTTGAGGAACTGTCAAACTTCCCTCTGGAACTTCCCAAGCCCAGCCTCCACCATCGGTGGTTCTCAGCATTATCTTCCAAGTTTTTACACAGCTCGGTAAGTTCTGAACACTCAGTAGTGTTTCCAGCCCAGTGTTCCAAACTCCTTCCACAATCTCCCTCAAGACAACACGGTCAGCTCAGTTACAGCGATACCCTGTGATCCTGGCGCCAAGTTCTGTTCTAGTGTGCTTTTCTACTGCTGGGATACTGTGACCAAAAGCAACTTAGTCAGATCTCTGAGTTTAAGGCCAGTCTGGTCTACAGAGTTCCCAGTATTGCCAGGGCAACAGAGAAACTCTTTCTTGAAAGAAAAAACAAAACCAAACAACAACAACAAAAAAGCAATGTGTGGCCAGGCAGTGGTGGCGGATGCATTTGATCCCAGCACTTGAGAGGCAGAGGCAGGCGGATTTCTGAGTTCCAGGACAGCCAGGCTATACAGGAAAACCCTGCCTCGAAAAACAAAAAACAAAACAAAACAAAACAAAACAAAAAAAAAAAAAAAGCAATGTGTGCACGTATGAGCACACGTATGAGCACACGTGCACATATGAATGCAGGGCTCTCAGAGTCAACAAGGTGTGAGCTACCTGGGTAGTCTCTCCTGCCCTTATCTTCTTATACCTTTTAAATGTATAAGAACCACATAAATATATATTACTTATCAAAATATAAGATATTTTTAAATTAACTTAGCAATGTGGCATAATTCCCCTGAGGAAAAATGAAGGTTGCTGAGGCAAAGCTAGGCATGATGGCAGGTGCCCATGTTCCCAACACCCTGGGAGCTAAGGCAAGAATATCTCAAATTCAGGCTGAGCCTGAGCTGCATGTGGAGAGCCTGTCTCCCTAGGAGGGGTGAGGAGGTACTGGTGTTGCGGGAAGTCCAAAGACAGCCAAGGCTCCATTACACAGCTCTGTGCTGAACCACAGTAGTCACCGCTGGGACTGCAACCTGAAGCTCACTCACACCACGACTCTCAGGCTTACCGACGTCACCCCTCTCCAGTGGAGACCCACACCTGCGTCTTCCCCACCATGTCTGCCTAGCTCTCCTGTCCACTGGGTCCAGGACTAAGTCATCCCGCTACCAGCAGGGCACCCACTGTGTGAGTTAAAAGCACTTACATGCCACACGTCACGCAGGGGTCAGGATTACTCATAAGGAGCAGGAGCTCTGCCACAGCCAAAGCTGTGTCCTCAACACTCAGGGTGAGGCTTCACTCAGAAATGACTTCAATCAGGCGGCTATTGTCTTTTCTGAAACCCAACTCAGTATAAGTGTGAGGATTTGTATTTGCTTGGGCCAGGGAGTGGCACTACTAGTAGGTGTGGCCTTGTCGGAGTAGGTGTGTCACTGTGGGTGTGGGCTTAAGACCCTCATCCTAGCTGCCTGGAAGTCAGTATCTGCTAGCAGTCTTCAAATGAATATGTAGAACTCTCAGCTCCTCCCGCACCATTCTTGCCTGGACGCTGACATGTTCCCACCTTGATGATAATGGACTGAACCTCTGAACCTGTTAGCCAGCCCCCATTAAATGTCCTTATGGCCGGGCTGTGGTGGTGCACACCTTTAATCCCAGCACTTGGGAGGCAGAGGCAGGCAGATTTTTGAGTTTGAGGCCAGCCTGGTCTACAGAGTGAGTTCCAGGACAGCCAGGGCTACACAGAGAAACCCTGTCTCGGGAAAAAAAAAAAAATGTTGTCCTTACAAGAGTTGCCTTGGCTGTGGTGTCTGCTCACAGCAGAAACACCCTAAGACAGTATGCCTCAAGTTTGTTTCCTGGTACAAGAAGTGCCAGGTGTTCAAACCTCAAAAGACCAGGACAGAATACATGTACAAATAACTTGGCCTTCCTCAAACCATACCTAACCCCAATTTCACCACAAGTCTGAAATAGATACATGGCTCAGCAAGTGGAGGTGTTTGCCATGGAGCCTAAGGGCCTGAGTCCTAACCCTAAAACCCCAGTGGGAGGGGAGAATCAATGCCCGCTGACTGTCCTCTGTCCTCTGCGTGCCATTTATACAAGCCCCCAACTAATAGACCACCACACAACAAAAAATAAATACATAAAAATAAATGTAAAAAATAATTACAAAGAAATTTAATTTAAAAACTAGGCCACAAGGTAGTGGTCCATGTCTTTAATCCCAACACTCAGGATGCAGAGGCAGGCGGGTCTCTCGAGTTCGAGGCCAGCCTGGTCTACAGAGTAAGTTCCAGGACAGCCAGGGCTACACAGAGAAACCCTGTCTTGAAAAACCAAATAAATAAATAAATAAATAAATAAATAAATAAATAAAGGGGGAAGGGAGGGACCCTAGAGGGAAATAAGAGACATTAGAGCTCACAATGCTGATCTTGTTTACTGTGTCAGACCACTGGGGCTGCTAATATAGTGCAGTGTTAGAGCACTGCTTGCCACATACAAGGGCCTGAATTGGATCTTTAGTGCTTAGGTAAAAAGCAAAATATTGTGTTGTAAGAAAGGAGAGAAGGTTAGCACTCCCCTTGACAAGGATGGAAGAGACCCTTCGGCCTAACAAGACACATATGGTTAAGGCATTGCCACCTACTTAGTGGCATCTAAAACAAAACAAAACATTGATCTAGACAGGAAAGCTTGTCTAGATCAGATAACTCTTTTGTTTCAGAACCTGATCTATGAGAAGTCTAAAGAATATTAACATTTTGCAAAAGAAAGAGAAGGCCAGTAAATACATGAACAACAAAACAAAACAAAACAAAAACAAAAACCCCACAACATTCAAAATACACTCAAAATATACTCAAAACTGTGCTTTCTACACCGATCCTACAGTAAGGAGAAATTTTAAAGAGCCATGAAATCTGCCCTGCCCTTTCCTATTAAGATGGCTGACTAATTTTCTGAATAAGGCAGTATCTTGCTTATATCCACCAATGTAGCACAAGTCCCCGTGGCAGAGAGAGCCAGAACATTAACAATAAGTAACCATGGAAACAGAGAGGTGAGGTGATATTTATTTTCCGTTTTATTCTGTCCTGCAAAAATTAGGGTGAAAAGAGCCCACAGGACTCTAAAAGATTACCATTCCAAGCTCTGAGAAGAGATTGGTTCCTTTCCAGAGGACTCATCACGGGGCAGCTCCGAGAGAGAGCAACGCCTCCTGAGAGGTTCTAGGCTCCCTGGGCTGCAATCCATCCCCGCCATATGGATGAGAGAGCTCCGCAGCAGAGCGCCCAATGCTGAGGAAGGCTGTGTCAAGGGGCAGGTTCCCTTCTCGGCGGCCTCCATTCCTCTACTGGGCACCCCTCAGGACCGACAGACAGCAGGGTGGGAAGCATGGCCCATGGCACTTCTGGGAAGTCGGCTGCTACAGGGCTCATTGGAATCTGCAATGTTGACACAGCTCTTAATCCTTCTACTAGCCTTGTGGACACTCACAGGCCTACCCTGAAACATCAGAAGCCTAGTGAAAATCCTGTGTCCTTCTGCATAGCTCAAGGGAGGCATCCATCTTTCAGCAGTCATCCAGCTGTTAGCCTTCCTGAGGATCCAACAGTGACAGTGCTGTGCCACACACCCCACTGCCAGACATGCAGGGTGCTCGCCAGCCTTAGTTCCCTAAAAGAGACTCATCTTTTCTTTCCTTTCCTAACATCATCTTTGGGCAAAACAAATGACAGGAAAAGTCAAATTTGGGTGGAAAACTTACTAGGCAAGTCAGTGCTGGACTAGGTAGAGGGCGCCTGAGGCCTGCATGAGGCTGGCCCAGAGAGCTTCCACTCTGTGCCTCCTGCTGAGCTCTAACTGTGGCGCAGATACCGTTCGCCATACTCAGAGGGAGGACACTGGCAACTCAAAGTCCCGTAATTCCTCATGAGACAAAGAAAGATATGAAAAGGCTAATAAGCCTGACCTCTCTTACTCATGCACATAAAGTCAGATCCTCGCTTGACATGACTTAGGAGAGCGGTTCCTAGATTGCTCTGACTATCCAAAGACTGCAGCAGCCACTACTTATTTTTATCGCCTGGCCTCTGGTCCACTCTTTTCAGAGGAGTTAGAGAACTGTCATGGCTGCAGGAGACCTGAAGGGCCTGCTTTGTTTCCTAAGACCAGTAAGAATGCAGCAAACACTGAGAGAATTTAGTAATGAGGATCTACATTAACAGAACTAATAAGGCCAGTCTATTAAAATCATTAGTTTCAGTAAGAACTTGTCAACGCTGGGTGACACCCTTTTACATCCCAAGGAACGTCCCTTCTAAGATCTCTCAGAAAGCCTCACACGTTACTTAGGGTTTTCATTTAGGACTTCTGCCCTACCTGATAGAAATCATTCCTAAGTCATTTTAAAGGCTGACTTTATTAAAGGGACAGATTTCCCAGCTAATGGCAGAATTGTGCACATGGCAAAAGAAGCGTAGGACAAGCCTGCCAGAGTTAAAAATTAAAGTGACACCGCAGGACAGCGCGCCAACCAACTGTGGCCAAGAGAAGCAGCACACACATACAGATAAATTAGGAATTTTAATAAACACCACATCCTACCTAACAATTGCTAGGTCAGGTAGCATCCTTGCCTAAAGATGCCATTTCTCCTTCATGCCAAACAAACAGTAACTCATTAGAGCAAGTGAGACAGACACCGAAGGGAGCTTTTGATTAAGGTCATGAATCTGGGCTGACAGGAAAGCAATGGTGTCTCAGGGCAAAAGCCTATTTAGGGAAGAATTAAACCTGGTAGAGGGGAAGGAGCTTTTAATGTGGGGAAGGAGCTTTGCAACTTCTGAACCAACCTGCTTCAAGAGGACCATGAACCCACACTACAACGCACAGCTAGAAGAAAAGGAACTAACTGTCTTAGGGTCTAGACCAGTTTTCCTGTAAGAAACAACTAATAAGAACAAAATGTCCTCAACTATCTCTGTTTACTTCAAAAAGGTTATTTACACACAAAAGTGCTTTAAAGCTCCCAAGAACCCCTGGAAGAGCATCATGCCACGGTGCCCATGACTAACATTCCTTCTTTTCCCTGGACAAATGTCAAGCTGCTGACCTGGCAATGTATCTACCTCGTGAATAATGTAAAACAAACAAACTGATTGAACCGTTCTGCTAATCAACCATCACATCAATCAACCACAGGAGAAGACGCAAGGTCCAGACAGGAAGTCACTCCTCCTGCTTTCTGATTGTCCCAGTGTGGGCAGGGAGAGGCAGCTGGAGCAAGTGGATGCACCCTGCTGGAATTCAACAACCTGGAGAGGAAAGCTGCTCATGCAACTCAGGAGAGAGAGCTTCTGACATGACGACAAACTTGTCCGAGCACACTGTCCAGGACACACTGAAAAGGAACACAGTCGACAAGATGGAGGAGGGATGGGCAAAGTAAAGACATCAGGCATTTAAAGGTTCTTAGGAAACTGACACTACGATCTTTCTCAATCCTGTCCAAGCATTATGCACTAAACATGTGCTCCACTGCCAGTCATGGAAGAGCAAGCAGGAACCACTGAGTGGTCAGGTTGACTCTTGTCCTGACTCCTGTCCCTGGGAGGCTGCCCTCTTCCTATGGTTAATTAACCTGGAAGTATGCACCTCTGAGGGTCTGCCTCTGCCTCCTGCCTCTCCTTCTGTAACTGAAAGAAACCACCTGCTCTATTGTCAGACACACGAGAAACTGGCTAGCTCCAAATCTCCACTCCTTACACACAGCAGCCACAGTCAATCATTACACACAGTAGCCACACTCAGTCAGTGCTTACACACGGCAGCCACAGTCAGTCCTTACACACAGCAGCCACAGTCAGTCAGTCCTTACACACGGCAGCCACAGTCAGTCAGTCCTTACACACGGCAGCCACAGTCAGTCAGTCCTTACACACGGCAGCCACAGTCAGTCCTTACACATGGCAGCCACAGTCAGTCCTTACATATGACAGCCACAGTCAGTCAGTCCTTACACACAGCAGCCACAGTCAGTCCTTACACATGACAGCCACACTCAGTCAGTCCTTACATGACAGCCAGTCAGTCAGTCCTTACATATGACAGCCACAGTCAGTCCTTACACACAGCAGCCACAGTCAGTCAGTCCTTACACACAGCAGCCACACTCAGTCAGT